>NW_023270469.1:7588926-8073097 GCF_011800145.1 Mirounga leonina
CTCCTTCTCCTTCTTCTTCTTCCTTCTTTTTTTTGGTCTGCCTTGTTCTGACTGTGGTGATTAGGAGCACACAGCCATGCCAGCTGCTAGCCTTGAAGCCCAAGTCTAGTGGCCCAGCCCCTCTAAGGACCAGGTTCCCTGTCTTTAAAATGGATATGATGATTTCTAGCAGTTTCAGAAAGTTTTGAGAGAATTCAAGGGTATAATGCATGTGATGGACTTAGCACAGTGTTTGCCCTACATGAAACACTCAATCAATATTAGATACTAGAGAGTTTGAGAATGAAGAGATTTGCCAGGCCTTAAGAACAGCAAAGAAAATGAAACCCATGTGCTGAAGTGTGACTTGTAGACTTGGGGCAGCTGCATTACCGCCAGGGAGCTAGTGAGATGTGCAGAACCTCAGGATCCACCCTGCACCTGCTGAATGAGCAGCTGCACTTTGACATGATCCCCAGGTAATTTGTATGCATGTTAAATATGAGAAGGGCTGGACACACTTCTGTTACGGATATGGTAAGGGAGGTTTTCCCTGTTGCCTTGGAGCTGGAAACACAGGTGCTAAGTAACCTATCCATTCCAGAGGGCTGTCAGGAGTTGGGGCTAAGCACTCTCTTTTGGACCCTGGCTCCACCCCAGATTTCTGAGTGTTTATAGAACTGGCTCTTCCACCAGTCTAAATGAGCAGAAGCCTGGGGATGGAGGTCAGTGCAGGGAATTACCAGAATCATGAGTTGTTGGCTTAAAGTAGAAGAATTTTTGAAATTTTCTTTCTGCTCCTCACAAAGCCAAGTAAGGAAATGCCTTCAGGGACATCACTCTTGAAGCCCGGGGATGCTTTAAAGAAGTAGAAATCGGCCTGTCATACCCACTGAATGGTGGCTGAATTGGGAACCTTCAGGCCCAGCCTGGTGGTACCATTTTCTCAGAGTGGAGCATGGTGAGGGCATTCTTGGGGAACATGTGTTCCCTGGAATTTGGGAGTGTATTGTATTTGGGAGTCCCTGAACACAGGGACTAAGGGGCTGATGCTTCTCCCCTAGAGATTTTTGAAGTCAGGACATGCCTGGGAAAAGAGATGAGGAAACTACCCCATTCCAGGCCCTTGTGACCCTCAGAGAGCACAGAAGGGGCTTCTGAAGTTCTTTGACTCCAGGTGAATGAGCATGGATTTAGAGAAACAGGCTTTGTGGTGCTGTCCTTCTTATATGGGGTGAGTAGGGGCATGATCATTAGTGTGGTTGAATGGGAAAAAAGCTTCCCATCTTTAGGGTCCTTGGTGATAGACAGGGTCAGGGTGAAGTTGTCTACCATCCCACAAGACCATGGCTCCTCTGGGAGGAGATCACCATGCTGGCAAAGACAATTGGTAGCCAACAGGATCCTCAGACAATGACAGAGTGACCGTGTTGCTTCCCTACCACCAGGCAGGCGACCATTTTCCTCTTAGGTCTCGATTCCAGGGAGGAGATACCTTGCAACTAGCCTTTGGATTTCCCTCCCTTCAAAGTGCTAGGAAGGGAGGAGTGAAAATGAAAACACTTCCCCTCCCGGTTCCATAAGAGTTACAAGCTCAGCTGGTGATGATAAAGGGGAGGGATTTCAAAGTGGATATGAGTTTGGAAGTCTCGAGGTGGGCTGGACTTGTAATAACTGAAAATTACCATGACATTTTGGAATCTAGTCAAAAGTTTACTAAGAGAATAGAGTTAGAAAATCAACAGTCCAAGGGAGTGACTGGAGAAAAAAATACAGTGTTTCCGGTTTACATCTCTCTGAGTTGTACACTATTAGCTCAAAACACAGGTTCCTTAGTCTTTCAGGTATTTCATATAGTTTTCGCCATGTCATCAATCTTTGGCTTTCGTAATTTGCAGTAACTTTCACTTTTGCCTAATGATGAATTTGAAGCCCTTGTTCAGAGCTGAGACCAGAGAGGGAGCATTGCCCATTCACCAGCCTGCTCACCTCAACCCTCCTTTGTCATCCTTTGCTTGTTTTCCTGGACACAGCAACACTCTGCTGTGTTGTTTACTTGTAAATACTGACACTGAAAAACCAAGTGCTAATTCAGGTAACAGCAGGGAAGTAAAACTGGAGATGTCTAAGAAAGGAATGATTCAGAGCCAGAAAGCAGAAATTTGGGAGAGTCTGGGGAGAGGGATGTCTGTTTCAATGTGGCTTAAAGCTGTGATATGAACATGTTGGCTGGAATTCCAACGCTAAGACAAGAGGAAGTGTTTAGCAGGCTAGTGCGCCTTCATCTCAGGGATGAATAGACCTTCCATGCCCTAGACTCAGCCTTCAGTGGTGTGGTAATTACTTCAAATATCCAAAAGGTTGTCAGTGGGAAATGGGATTGGCATTATCTCAGGATATGGACTCAAAATCAATAGACGAAAACTTGGGGCTTTGGAAGTTCTTTGGAACAATAAGAGCTGCCTCATGAGAGTCAGCCTTCTGTCACATGTCATGAAATATCAGTGTTTTTAGAGCGCTAAGAGATCTACATTATAATCTACATCTCCTTATCTGGTGTCCCCGATGCCACCCCTACATGTGATAAGTCCCAGATACTGCCAGGAGCATTGAGATATAAGGGTAGATTATTCTGGAGAGTTAACTATGAAATCAGTATGTCATGGACCAGAACAGAAAAGTGTAAAGTTGTTGTTGCCTTAATCACAATAAAAATAATAGCTAAAATTACTGAGTGCCTGTTATTATGTGACAGGCACTTTGGGAAGCCTCTCGTTCATCCTTCCATCCATCTGTCTGTTCATCCATTCACCTACCCACCCACCCACCCATCCATCCATTCATCATCTGTCATCTTCTCATCATTTTGTAAATCCCCAAGAGGAACCTGTGAGGTTTGTATCATTATGTAATACAGATCTGATCTGTAATCTGGTTGAAAATATTCAGTATCCAAAGATGAGATGAGTCTCTAGATCTGGGGGCTAGTCACCTCTTAAAGTATGGAAAAGGAGAGATAGAGAAGCTGAGTCTCAGAGGGCAAGGACAGCCCAGGCATTATTCAGAAGGGAAGGATTCTTGCTTACGTGTCTCGGAGCTTCACTATATCCTGGTTATGCTAGCTAGCCCTTTAGTGGGGAAGGTTTTCTACTTTTGGAACTCCTCTTTGCTGTTGCTTAAGTGGGCATCATTTTGGGCCTGTAAATCCATCTTATTTGTACCTTAACTGAAAAACTGCATTAAGAAAATATAAACGGTAGTGTGTGCATAGTGAAACCGTGAACATGTGTGTGTATGTTTATATAAAATATATGATTATATATTATATCTACCTAATAATATATAATTCACACATGTACAAATTAAATACACTGATATAGAGACCATTTTAGCTCACCTGAGGCACTGAAGGGATGGGAAGGCAGAGCTTTCTCCCCATGCTGGGAACTCATTTTTGTTGAGTCCCTGCTATGGGTCGATGTTCTCCTGTGTGTGATAGAGCCAAAACTTGAACTCAACTATGACCACTTTCAAAGTTGGGGCTCCTCCAGGTGAGACTTGCTGTATTTCCTTGCCTTTTTTTGAAATACCCAGCAGTTGAGAAATCTGATCTCTAACTTAGTCTCAAGGTGACAGCCGCCCTTCAGCCACAACCAAGAATAGCACCTGGGACTCGAGCCTAATGGGGACGGGGAGCCTGGTCCACTAACTGAGGGGCACCACTCAGCCAGCCTGGCTCCTCTCATGGCTCGGCGCTGCTGTGGAGTATTGTGAGTTGAGGTGTCTGCCATCCTGAAGTGGGTTTAAATCCACAAAGATAAATCTCAGCCGTGGAGGTACAATTCTACTTCACTTAATGTTTTGTGGAGACTTCGAACAGTAACATTTGGAATATTTGCCCTTGAGGATAGTTTGAGTGCATTTCCCTGAACTGGATTTCCAGGATCAGACCAGCTGGAGATGGAGCTGAGCCATGCTGGATCTCAGGTTGTGAGCGCAGGATTCATGTCTTGACTTTGAGCGAGAGCGGAATCCCAGAGGCAAGAAGAGATTCTTCTGGGAAGGGCTGTCAAGCATATCTTCTTGTTTTTCATTTGTCTTGGCTTTTTTGTTTGTTTTGTTTATGTGAAGGGCAATTCGTTCTTTTTTTAAGAACTGAGAACTGTGTCTTCAAAGTAGGTGGTTGGGACATTGCAATAATTAATCTTGTTTCTCTGGTAGCAGATTCACATGCCAGAATAGTTCTTTCTTTACTTGAAAACCCCTTCCTATCTTGGAATGCACAATACAATAATGAACAGTGGTTCCCAAGGGGATGGGGAAGCCACACTTAAGCCCGCCCCAGGGGAACAGCAGTGGAATTGATGTTGCCTCTGAGTTCCTCCTGCATGTATTGAAAGTTGAACTGCCCGGAAGGATGGAACATACATTTTTGTCAGCCCAAGAATGCTTCTTACTTTGGGTGGGAATTCCTTTTCTCTTCATGCATGAGGGCTTCATCCATCACTGCCCTTCCTTGTCCAATTTCATTAACCTGAGCTTGTGTTCATCTTGTGGCAGCTTAATAACCTTTATTTGTGGAATCCCTCAAAGAAAGCCTTGGTTATAAATCCCACGTCACAGAAATGAAGGCATAAATGCCAATCTGTGTCACTGCATAATATTTATTATTTTAATTAAAGAAAATGGATAGTGACATTTATTAGGTCACAAGTTACTTGTTAATGGCAATGAATGACAAAAAAATTACTGATTTTATGAGCAAATCTTGGAATGCTCATCAATGATTATTCTGCTGCACGCTCAGTGTGAGTGGTGCTAACAATGCATCGGGCACATTTTTGGGAGCCCATGCTTGTTATTGGTGAGACACACTTCCTGTAACAGAAAGCATCAGCTTACTGAGAGGGAGAGTCAGAACTAACTGGTGAATTCCAAGTTGCTTTTCTCCCCCAGCTCGCTTTAGGATGTAGTGTGGTTTTCTGAGATAATTACAAATATGTTTGTGTATGTGTGTCATTTACTTCCCAAACAGATTAAACATGGTGTCAGGAGCCAGGGATTTGTATTAGAATATTGGTCTATCTCTGAAGCATTCCCACTGAGGTACCTGTTCAGACTGGGAAATAAGTAAGAAAGAGTGATACATAATAGTCCCAAGGCTGGGGACTTCTAGGGTGTTCAGACGCACATTATTTCATTTAATGCTGCTACTGCCACGAGGAGCATACTTTATATTTCCATCTGTTTATTTATTCATTCAGTCAACATACATTATTGGGATTGTTTTAGGGAATAGTTTATGGGTGAGAAAACAAACACATAATGGTTGAGCAACTTGTGCGTGGTCTACAGCCTGTAAATGACAGTGCTGGTGTGTGAACCCGTCGTTTGTGTGACTTCAGAACCTGTGCTCTTAGCAGGACTCCACTGTGCTCCTGTGACAGTGTCTTCTTTTTTTTTTTTTAAGATTTTATTTATTTATTTGAGAGAGAGAATGAGATAGAGCATGAGAGTGGGGAGGGTCAGGGGGAGAAGCAGACTCCCTGCCGAGCAGGGAGCCCGATGCGGGACTCGATCCAGGGACTCCAGGATCATGACCTGAGCCGAAGGCAGTCGCTTAACCAACTGAGCCACCCAGGCGCCCGACAAACTCGTTTCTTTAACAAAAATTGTTATCTTGTTTATGATAATAGCTGGTTATGGTATTTAATGTATATTTTATTTGAGTCCTATTGATGGGAAAATATTAAAATACAAGGGCTATATTGTTTTTACTTCAGTATGATAGAAAGTGTTTTATTCCTTTAGTCCAGCGACAACAAGAATAATTTTGTTCTAAAGACAGATACAATCTATAATCCACATTTATAAGGTGGGCTTAAAGATAAAGCCACAGGAGGGAAGAGAGAGAAATAAATACTTTTTAAATACATATTTTGTGTTAGCCATTATACTATATGCTTTACATGCATTGTAACATTTAATCTTTTAAGATATGAATTACTATTTTTTTTTTAAGATTTTATTTATTTATTCATGAGAGACAGAGAGAGAGACAGAGGCAGAGGGAGAAGCAGGCTCCCCGTGGAGCAGGGAGCCCGATGCGGGACTCGATCCCAGGACCCTGGGATCATGACCTGAGCCGAAGGCAGACGCTTAACCGACTGAGCCACCCAGGCGTCCCATGAATTACTATTTTCCAAGTGGGGAAATTGAGGCTCAAACTCTTTCCACTATGCAACTAAAGGCTATTAGATCAATTGCACACAGTTGGTGTACATTCCTATGAAGCCTTTGATGTTGGGGCACTCACTGCCTGACCTTTGTAAAAAAATTTGGAGGTAACATGAACATGAATATATATCTTAAGTGAGTTATCTTCAATGAGTTTTGACAAATGCATGCACCTGTCTAATTGTCATCCCAGTCGAGATGTAAAAATGTTAACAGCACTGCAGAAAGTTCCCTCATGCCCTTTCTAGCTAATCCCTGTCACCTACGGTCATGCACTGTCCTGATTTCTTCATCACAGATTAGTTTTTCTCTTGTTCTAGGGCTTCCTATTAATGCAGTTTTATAGTATACACTCTTAAATTTATGGCTTCTTTTATTCAGCGTATTGTTTTTTAGATTCTTCCATGGTGGCATGTGTGTCAGTAGTTCATTTCTTTTTATTGCTGAGAGCATCACATTGCATGGATATGCCACCATTTTATTTATTAATTCTCTTGCTAACAGATATTCGCATTTTTTCCATTTATGGGCAATTATGGATAAAGCTGCTATGAGCGTTGTTTTGCAGGTCTTTGTGCGGATGTTTATTTTCATTTTTCTTGGGTAAATAGCTAGGATTGGGATTTCTTGGTCATAAGGCAGGCATATGTTTAACATAAGAAAGTGCCAAACTGTTAACCAAAGTGGTGGTGCCATTTTATGTTCTCACCAGCAGTATGTGAGTGTTATGGTTGCTTCATACTTGCCAAAATCTGCAGCTGTCAAGCTTTTTAATCTGAGCCATTCTAGTAGTTGTGTTTGTTTTAATTTGTATTGAGTTTTTGCTTTAATTTGTTTTTCCCTAGTGACTAATGATGTTGGGTACTTTTCCTCTGTGCTTATTGAGCATTCAAATGTCTTCCTTCATAAAGTGTCTACTCAAATCTTTTGCCAGCCTTCTGTTTTCTAAAATTGGGCTGTTTATGTGTATTTTATTTATTTGTAAGAGTTTTTTATATATTCTGGATCTAAGTCCACTGTAAGATAAATATTTTGCAAATATTTTCTTTCAGTCTGTGGCTTATCTATACATTTCCTTCCTTTTCTTGTAAACCACTTTATTGAGGTATGATTGATATATAAAATGTTGCATATATTTTTTAATGGCTTTTCATTCTGCTTAAGTCTAACTTATTCTTTTCCTTTTATAATTATAATTTTCATTGTTTGATCTACTTCAAGACTACGAAGATATTTGCCTGTGTCATCTCCTAGTAGTTTTGTAGTTTGGTTTTTACAGTTAGGTCTGTGAGTCATCTTAAATTGATTTTCATATTTGGATTGAAGTAAAGGTTGAGGTTCATTTTTTACCATATGGACATTAGGTTGTTTTAGCTCCATTTGTTGAAAAGCCTCTTTCTCCATTGAATTGCTTTGGTAACTTTATAAAAAAAAAACAAACCCTACTACCATACATATGTATTTCTGGGCTTTGTTCTGTTCCATTGATCTATCTGTGCATTCAGTACCAATAATGCACAGATCTGTGTCCTTTGCATTGCCATGCAAATTTCAGAATTAGATTGTAAGTTTCTAAAAAAAAAGTAACACCTCTGGGATTTTGATTGGTACTATGTTAGATCTATACGTCAGTTTGGAAGAGAATCGGTACCTCTAATTATTGAATCCTCAAATCCATGAACATGATCTATCTCCATTTATTAGGGAGTCCCTTAGTTTTCAGCAGTGTTGTAGTTTTCAGGGATGAGAGTCTTCATGAGTCTCGCATGTTGTCTACTTCATCCACGTTGTAGATTTACGCTTAAGTATTTTTGTTGCTGTTGTAAATGGTATAATTTTAGAATTTAATTTTGTAATTGTTCATTGCTAGTACATTGGAATGGATTTTTATGTATTCACTTACTAGTTCTAAAACTTAAGAAGTAGATTACTTAAGATTTTCTATTACACAATTATGGTAATCTGAAAATAAAGATATTTCTACTTCTTTCTTTCAAATCTGTATACCTTTTATTATTCCTTCATTAGGAATAATAGGACTTCTCATTAAATAGAAGTAGTGAGAGCAGAAATCCTTGCCTATTCCTCACCTTAGGGGAAAATGCCACTTTTCACTATTACATATGATGTTATTTGTAAGTTTTGTCTTTTTAATAGATGCTTTTTATCAAGTTGAGGGATTTTTCTTTGTTCCTAGAGTTTGTTTTTTTTTTTAATTATGATTGGGCATTGAACTTTGTCACATTCTTTTTTGAATCCATTGTGATAACTAGCCATAGCATATTTTCCTTTATACTGTGGATATGGTCAGTTACATTCATTGACTTTCTAATATTAAACCAATCTTATGTATTAATGATAGGGACTATTTGATCATAATGTATTACCTTTTAATAAATTTCCTGATTTGCTTTGTAAATATTTTGAGTAGGGTTTTTCTATCTTGTTCATGAGGTACATTGGGCTGAAATTTTCCTTTTTGCCTTTTTCAGGTTTTTGTATCAGGGTTATATTGGCCTCATAAAGTGAGTTGGGAATTATCTCCCCTCCTCTATTTTCCAAAAGAGTTTGTGTAAGACTCATTCATTATTGAATTCATAAAGGCCTGGAATTTTCTTTGTGGAAGTATTTTTCATTATGAATACATTTTTTTTTCAATACATATAGTACTATTCAGGTTTTCTATTACTTTCTGTGAAGTTCTGGTAATTTGTGTCTTTTAAGGAATTTTTCTACTTCATCTGTGTTGTTAAATAAATTCCATATATTTGTTTGTAAGAGTCCCTTAACATCATTGTAATGTCTGTAGTTATATTCTCTTTCATTATTGACATCGGTAATTTATAGTTTTCTTTGTTTTTTTCTTGACCATATTTGTTAGTAAAGCTCAATTTTATTGATCTTTTAGAAGACTCAACTTTTGGCTTTGTTGATTTTTCATTATTTATTTTTATTTTCACTGATTTCCTGTCTTTATTATTTCTTCCTTTTATTTACCTGATTTAAATTTGCTCTCCTTTACTATTGTCTTTCTAGCAATGGATCATTGATCTTAGACCATTTAATTTTTTATATTTTTATTTATTTATTTATTTATTTTTTAAAGATTTTATTAGAGAGAGAAGGAGAGACAGTGAGAGAGTACAAGCTTGGAGGACAGGGAGAAGCAGGCTCCCTGCAGAGCAAGGAGCCTGATGTGGAGCTCGATCCCAGAACCCCGGGATCATGACCTGAGCTGAAGGCAGATGCTTAGCTGACTGAGCCACCCAGGTGCCCCGATTCTGTTTTTTAATATAAACTTTTAAAGCTATAAATTTCCTGCTAAACACTACTTTAGGTGCAACATGAACATTTTGATATATTGTATTTTTCATTATCATTCAGGTAGAAATATTTTCTCATTTCCCTAATACTTTTTTTTTCTTTGAAGTATGGATTATTTAGAAACATGTTGTATATTTTTAAAAATATTTGGGTATTTTATAGGCATTTTTTTCTTGTTTTATTTCTTTTAATGTTTTGCATTGTCTTCTATCAGTGTTTTATAAGCTCATAATCTATTTTTTTTAAAGATTTATTTATTTTAGAGAGAGACAGTGCATGAGCATGTGCACAGGGGCCTGAGGCGGGGGGGGGCGGGGGGCGGGGAGGGAGAGGGAGAGAGAAAATCTCAAGCAGACTCTCTGCTGGGCACGGAACCCAACATTGGGCTCCATCCCACCACCTGGGCCAGTCATGACCTGAGCTGAAATTAAGAGTCAGACACTTAACTGACTGAGCCACCCAGTAACCCCTAAACTAATAATCTCTTAATCCTTTTCATCATTTAACTTCTTATAATTAATTGATTGGTAAATAATGCTGCACTAAACATCTTTGTATGTGTACATGTGTATTCTTGTCCTCCTTGTTTGCGTAAGACATATTATCAGGAGTGAAATTACAGATTTAAAGGATATGCAATTTTTTTTTTTTAAAGATTTTATTTATTTATTTGAGAGAGAGAGTGAGAGAGAGAAAGAGCACAAGAGGGGGGAGCGGGAGAGGGAGAAGCAGACTCCCTGCTGAGCAGGGAGCCCGATGCGGGACTCGATCCTGGGACTCCAGGATCATGACCTGAGCCGAAGGCAGTCGCTTAACCAACTGAGCCACCCAGGCGCCCAAGGATATGCAATTTTTTTAAGTCTTTTTTTTTTTTTTTTTCCCAAGCATTCTTTCATGTAACTGCTACTCTTGCCTCATCTTACTGATCTGGATTCAATTTTCTTTTGAAGTCATAAAATCAACTACAAACAGCAGTACTGCTATTTTCCTCAAGTTTTCCTCCAGATTACTGTCTGCATGGAATACAAAGTCAATAGGGCCTACTGAAGTTGTATAATACGGCTTTTCTGAGGAATGACCCGCTTTATAAACCTTCTAGATTCCACGAGAGGTAGATAGCCTCTCCCCTTTCCTGTCTCCAAATATACTTGCATTTTCAAACTTTAGGGCTGTAGGAATAATCATCACTCAGAAATTCTGGCCAGATCCTTAGTGTTTATTTTCCTTTTTTTTTTTGAAGGAAATATCTGTCTTTTTAAAATTTCTGATCCCCATAGAGGAGCCTTAGAGATCATTTTCTTGGCACACCTGATTTTTTGGATTTACCTAGGATTTTGGAGTAATCAAGAAGCTCACAACAGGCTCACAAGCTGTTTAACATTTCCTTTCTGAGCATCTTGCTTAGAGTGATAAACCCACTTAGGGTTCTGAAATCAGGCCTTAGAGTTGCTTTAGTACAGCTGTCTCTCAGTTGCTTTGAACAAAATCTTTCATTGTTAGTTGATTTAACATGTCAAGTCTTGCCCTGTACATACATTCAAATTTCCCTTTACTTACTTGTACCTATCTAAACAACTAACACATTGGGGCACCTGGGCGGTTCAGTTGGTTAAGCCACTGCCTTTGGCTCAGTTCATGATCCTGGAGTCCCAGGATCGAATCCCGTGTCAGTCTCCCTGCTCCGTGGGGAGTCTGCTTCTCCCTCTGACCCTACCCCCTCTCGTGCACTCTCTCTCTCAAATAAATAAATAAAATCTTTAAAAAAAAATAAAAAAAATAAACAACTAGCACCAAGCTATTGTGTTTTTAGCACATAGGGAAACTTGACAGTTAACACAGAGTGAAAAGAGAAGAATTTTGCATGCATTTTCTTTCTGCTTTCAGGATTGGTGTCATTTCCACTTTGTTGACTTCCTGTCTCTTGGCATGGAGACATCATCATCAACATCAAAATGACCTTAATGATCATTGATGGCTAATAGCTATTGAGGACTTATTTGGTGCCCAGGGGCCTTCTAAGTGCTTAGTATGTAATACTGAATTTAGTTCTTCAAAGAGTCCCAAGGGGTTGCAACTATTATTATGGGCTAAGTTACTTGCCCAGGTTCACACCTTAGATGCAAATCCTTGGTTGGAATTCAGTGGGGAAGACTGAGTAGGTCTTGTTTTACTCTTGGTATTTGCGTGACATCTAAAATTGCTAAACTCAGGAACTAAATGATCTCAGCAACTGTGGGAAAGAGACAAGTTAACAATTCCCTTGTATTTCTGTTATTTTTGAATCTGTAGGTACTAACCTTGTTCTTTTGACTCATATTTTATATTTTGATCCTTAAAATATATAAAATCACTCTTTATTTTTAATCTTTGCAATATTCCTTTGATTTTTACTCTATTTTCAAAGACATAGATGCTTCTATGCATGCTCCTCTGTATGTATGCTTCTAAGGGAGATACCATAAATTGTTTATTAAACTCTAGTTCACTTTCACACCCAACTCTAAGATCTTCAACAGAAACTTGGTTTTCAGGGGCTTTCAGAATTGCGTGGGCTACATTAGAGGCATGTTTCACAGATCTATGACTTCCTTGCATGATGGGATTTTAGACTAAAAGGGCAGGTTGGGGATGAAGAGAAAAAAGAGAGGTACGGTAGACAGCAGAGCTACAGAAGAAAACTTTATTAAATAGCCTTGGTACAAAGAGAAGGAGAAGCCTAAGGTAAATACTCTTTGGTTTTCACTGAAGCCCCTATGTCCGAAAATGGGGAGAGGCTCAGACTTGAGGTGAGGTAGTGATGGAGTCTGGAATGCTAGAAAGAGAGAGGGCTAAGGTTATATGGTTAATTTGTGTCTTGAGAAATATGTCCTGGGGAATATGAGGAGAGGCTGGCTAGGTTAATAAATGTCCCATTTAAATCATCCATAGCACCTCCGGGGGACCAGGGTTGGGGGACTGAAACACGAGAAAGCAGTCCTTTGTCTCTCTCTCAACTCAGGTCTCTTCTCCATACCAGAAAACCAGCTTGCAGTCCTTGGGCATGTTCTGCTCTGTGTTTGCAGTTAAACAAATACAAAAGTGCAGGGCCAGCTAGTCCAGAAGGTTCAGAGAAAGCTTATCTCATTGAGACAGTGTTGAAGTTCCTAACCATTAACATGTTCACACTTGCATACATTGTGGACCACTTTTTCCCAGTGATTTTTACCTTTTTAGCGGCTTAGTTTCACATTGCCATATAAAGAATAGTTTGTGGCTTGGTCAGTTACACTATGCTATTGACTGAATGTCTGTGTCCCCTCAAAATTCATAAATTGAATCCCTAACCCCTAATGTGATGGTACTTGGAGATGGAAGTAGACCCTCATGATGGGATTTGTATCCTGATAAAAAGGGACACCTTTTCCTCTTTCTCTCTCTCTCCCATATGAGGATATAATGAGAAGACAGGAATTTGCAAACTATAAAGTAGACCCTCACCAGGAAACAACTAGGCTGGCATTCTTGATCTTGGACTTCCTCACCTCCAGAACTGTGAAAAATAAATGTCTGTTATCTAAGCCACCCCATTAGTGGTAATTCATTATGGCAACTCGAACTCACTAAAATATATCATCATGACTGGCAGTTTTGAAATCTTTGCAGGAAGAAAAAAGTCTTTAAAATTAATCAAGAGTCAGTTGAGAAGAGCATAGCATCATGTTAAATAGTACAGACTTTAAGGTCATACAGGGTTGGGATTATATCCTACCTAGTTCTCATACAGGAATTAGGTGACGTTAGACAAATAGCCTTATTTCTTGGAATATTAGTTTCCTAATCAGAAACTATGGGGTTATTGCTTCTGAAAGATTCAGACCTATAAAATATATAAACTTCTTAAATTTGAGTTAGTATATGGTAAAGCCTCAGTAAGAAGTAGCTATTATTTATAACCATGAGAATGACCAGCATATTTTGCCCAATGACACCAAGTGTTGGGGAGGGTTTGGAGCAACTGGAACACTCATTCACCGCTGATAGGAGCGTAAATTTGCATAACCACTTTGGAAAACTGTTTGGCACTATCCTTTAAAGCTAAACATCTGCAGACCCTGTAACTAGCAATTTCATCCCAGGTATATACATCTCAGAAGTACATACATCTGTGGCCCAAAGGACATGTATAGGAATGATCACAGAAACACTATTCACGTTTGTCAAAACCTCCAAACAACTCAAATGTCTGTCGATAGTCAATCCAGCAGTGAAAAAAAAAAAAAAATCAACCATTGCTGTATGTAGCAGTTTGATGAGTCTCACAAAAATAACATTAAGTGATAGAAGCCAGACGTAAAAGAGTACCTATGGTGTGATTCTATTTGTGTAAAGTTCAAAGGCAAGCAAACAGAGTCTATGTGGTAGAAGTGAGAAGGAAGTGGCTGGTGACTAGGGGGTAACAAGAGGTCCCAGGGGGCTGGTCACATTCTACATGTTCTTAATCATTTCTTGATCTGGTTACAAGAGTGTAGGCACTTTATAAAAATTCTTTGAGGTACCTTTGTGATTTGTTACTTTTCTGTGTATTTTTTGCAGTTAATAAAAATTTCATTTCTCTTTATTATTATTAGCTGTCTCTGGAGGTGTTTGCTTTTTCTCTCCTCTTTGTGCCCCCTGTTTCAGCCTGAGCCTCGTGCTGTGAAGGCGAGTCCCAATGCTCTAGACTCTCTCTGTTGTCAGCTTTCTGCCCACCCCCCTGAGTAATCTCAGAGACAGCACTATAAAATCGGACTTGACTCTCCTGTACGACAAACTCTTCCCTCAGCGGGGAGGAGACAGCAGCCCTGCCCCTCAGGCGCGATGCCCTGCCAGCCCCTCAGAGCTCTTGGTTGATTAAACTCTACATCTTGCAGAGCTTGCAAAGTCCAGGATATTGTTTAGATGTAAGCCAGTGGAAGGAGGCCCTGATGGAAATGCTTCCATTCAGAACCAAAGAATTAAAGGGGTTGTTCACTGTGCGCTTGGACACAAGTTTATCAGGAGGTCCTGGTAGAAACTAAACTGATAGCTAGAGAGAGATCCTGTTTTTAGGATCCTGTTTTAGGAGATCCTCTTTTTAGGAAGGAGATTGGTTAGCTTTAGAGAAAAAGAAAAGAAAGGCATCTGAAGCACAAAGTGAAGTTGGTAGAAATTTCTATGACTTCGATCTCCTCCATTCCTTCAGGGACCCATGTCTTCCATGTGAAAATGTTTAGGCACCTAGTATGTATCAGACTTGGTGTGTTGCTTATACAAATGTCATCTCAAATAGCATTAGTCCATCTAGATATACTGGTCCATACTCCAGACAAGGAAACTGAGTCTCAGAGATCTTAAGTAAGTTTCCTATGGACACACAACTATTAAAATAATTCAGGAATAGCTGATTTTTAGATATACTTGTGTGATGGCTACTTCTGACAATCACCAAGCAAACAAGTACAATGAATTTCATATTCAAAGAACTGATGAAACTGATGCCAAAGGATTGTCTCCGCAGAAGGTCAGAGATAAATCTAGTGGCAGTGAAGAGATCTCAGCAAGCAAAAGTTGAGCAAGCCAAGAGGAGGCAGCAATGATATCTATATCATTATTTCTCTTAATTTCTGGAAGTTTCATTCTGTCATACTTTGATTTCATGACTCAGGTGCTTGTCTTGGGTTCCTGGCCAGGTGGCAAGCTTCCCAGGGTGTGTTCTTACATGGTGTCTAGGCTAGGACTATGATCCACCCCCCCTACCCCCACCATGAGCATTTGGCAGTCAGATCTGGTCATTACCACATCTCAATGGCCATAGGAAAATGCCATGTACTTGGCCCTTGGTCATTCTCTATGACCTCTGATATGCCCAGTAAATGTAACTCTTTGGGACATGGTCGGTTTTCTTTTGTCAGACTGGTGGGTAACTGACATTGCCCCTCTATGTGTTCATTGTCTCAGTCACTGCTCATCAGCTAACTCATTCCTCGAAAATCTATTGATTAAAGATAAACCACAACAGTGGCCCAAGTGACTAAGTTGCAGTGCCACATCTTAGGGCTCCCTGCCAACTCCTTGGGCAGTTCTGCTTGCCCAATTAAACACCTTGCATCACATTGACTACATTTGCAGAGGCTCCTCTCTCTATTCACCTCTATTGAGCATTAAAGGTGAACTCAATTTTATGCAGATAAATAGAGTTTAGTGGTAATGTGCATATGACCTTTGAAGTGACAAGATGACATTAATTTTTAGGGATTCTACCTTCTCAGGCTGTCACTGTTGAGCATGTAACTTGATGAGAAGTGGAGGTCTCTGCATTTTGAGGACGTACTTACAGTTTAACATGCTGTTTCAAATGTAAGGAGGCTCTCTCTTTAATTTTTTTTCACCAGCTTGACAGTTTTTCAAACATATTCACTGTCAGCCCTAACAACCTGTCAACAAATGCCATTATGTGAAAATTGCCAGGATCCACTTGAGGACTGTGAAAAGTGACAGACATGCCACACGGATAAGTTTCTCAAAAACCCAGGGCTGAAACTTTTGAAAGACACTCTGGCCCTTCCAAGGAAAAAATGAACAGTCAGATCTCCAGGAAAAAAAACCCATACACTTGTCATATCAGATATCTGTTTCTTTCTGGGGCAAATTGAGGTGTATGTGAAAGAATAAAACTTATAGAGGACAATAGCTGCAGAAATCCGAGGCTGGGCTGTGTCTCCGCTGTTATCTGTGAATCCAAGAAAGGAATGGAAAACCATTTTTTTTTTTTTCCTTTCCACTAGAGAATTTAAGAGGAGGCTTCCTTCATTTTTAGGTTGAGTATTTCTGGGGATAGAAGTAGGGAAGAAAGAGTGGCTTAGATAAAGCAAAGTGGAGCCAGCCACAAACCTCAGACACAGGAAAATGACAATTTGTCCTAATATTTGGACAAGACATATCTGGGCAGGAGAGTACAGGGTGGGGGATATGGTGGTGTAGTACAAAGAGCCTTGGATTTGAAATTAGGGGACCTGGATTTGAATCCCAACTCTGCTATTTAAGCATTTTCTGGCCTGCAACATTTTAATTTAATCTCTCCTGCCTCAATCTCCTCATCTCTGCACTGGGAATGATAATACTACTCCAAAGTGTAGTCATGAGGATGAAGTGAAATAATCCATGAATGGGACTTTGCTCAAAGACTGGAGTTGAAATCTGAGATTCAAACTGATTTGGCAAGAGAATGTTTCCGACCTGAAGGGTCATAGATCTCATTTTAGATATTCACTGGGCTCTTCATTTATAACTGAGGTTTCTATTTCAAATCAAGTGAAAAGTTTTGTGTTTTGGGTGACGTTTCAAACCAAAGACGACCTGCCCATGAACACTGGTGTTGAGAGAGGGAGTCAGGTAGCAGAGAGGGAGGGAAGCTGGCCTGTATCTGCTTCTGTCTTACATCTGCCTCTCCAGAGATGAGGAATTCTCCCCTAAAGAGGAATTCATGTAGGAGACCCATAAGGGGACCAAGATGACAAAACCCCAAGTCCTCTATAAAGAGAGGGAGGGTTTGCCTTCAAGTTTTGGGTGCTTTGTCCTAAGAAAGCTTAGAAGGGAGATATTTAAACAGAATTATGTGAAGCTTTTTAGAGGCCCAGACTAAAAGGTGGAGTCTGAAGTCAGTGGGCATTTCAGTGCTGAGTGTACCTGTGTCTTTCCCAGGTTCCCCCTCTATACCACTTTCAAAGCCACCTCCCTGTTTTTAGATAAATCTGGATGCCCTTTGTAATTTCAGAATAGCTTCTGTTTCCTGTTATGATTGGTTATCTTCAAAAAGAGTTAGAACTTATTTCCTTTCCTGTGTTTGCTATTTGGACCTTATGTGTTGATGCTGTGCTCGGGGTTCAGAGGAACGTACTTGATGCTACTCAGGAAGTATTGATCCAGTCAGGGATCTCCAATGCTGATTGTCTAGTACTTGTCAAGGGCCCTCAATATCTCATATGAAAGCCCACAGGACAAATACCCTCTGAGCGGACTGGGTGTAAAAACCACATTTGCAGGTTCATGACCCCCTTCTTATGATCTGCTCTACTTATGATTGAATGTGGGAATTGTGGTGATGGTGCAGGGACAAAAGAGAGAAGGGCTGGGAAGACATGAATATGTGGTCATAGATTTGCCTCTGTAAAGAATGTGTCATTCTTATCAGAAGGATTAAGAATCTTTCTCTAGGTCACAAACCTATAAGTGGTATTAGTGGGACTCAAAGCAAAGGCATCCAAAGGCCATACCCTTGAACCTTCAAACCATACAAGATTATCATGAGGGCCAGAAAATAAATAAAGTAAAACAACTGTGCACACAAAACCCTGATGTACCCTAACAAATTCTGGAATATTACATTTTTTAAATAATAAAAAAATAAACAGGGCTGTTCTATTGCAATTTTATACAACACGCACTGTTTTTCTGCTTGTAAAAACCTTGACCTTGACCCTTGTTTATCAGATATGACACATGATGTCCTATTTAATACAGCTCAATCTCTCTGAGCCTCAGTTTCTGCCATCTGTGAAATAGGGATAATGTCTGTGTTTCAGAACCCTAGGGGGAATGACCTGAAATCGAGTGTAAGAGGACAAAGTAATCACTCTGTGACTACCTGGGGGTCTGATGTAGGTGTAGCCATGGTGGTCCTAGCGATTTGTGATGATAATGCTCTTCAAAGCCATTTGACTGGAGAACAAATTTAGTATCTAAGATATTGTCTTTTCATGAAAGTCATAAAGTTGCTGTTAGTTGTGATGGTGATGATAATGAAGATAGTAATGGTAGCCTTAGCTTACTTATAGAGTATTTACTTTGTACAATGTATTGTGCATGTGTAATATCATTTAGCTCCCCATATAATCTATCGTAAATAGGTTAATTATATACCTCTGTTATGCCCTTTCTAATGATGAATAAACTGAGATCCAATTGGGATTAATACCTTTCTCAAGGTTTCACACTACTAAATGGAAAAGCCAGTCCCACCTTTGTCTAAGGCTGAGGCTAGAGACCAGTTCTCAGAGATAGGTGATATTCACAAAGTCTAGTACTCAGATTCCTTGAGTCTTTATGTAGCTGTGGAGTTTTTCCAATGTAAACTTTCCCTGTTCTTCTCTTTGCCAGAAGAGAGCAGAGCCTTGGGAGCCCTTGGGAGCAGAGCCTTCACCTTGATTTTGGCTGTAACTTCCATTAACTCTAATGGGTGTCTAGCACATCTCCCCCAGCATGTTGAGATGAGATTATTTCCCATCCAATTGTTCTAATGTTGTGGGTGTTGAGTGAGTCTACAAACATTTAACCTTTGGTTTCATTATAAGGCTCAGAGCAGACGGGTGTGAGGAGGAGATAAACCAGGACACAGATGCCAAGAGAAGATGTATTGGAGATGGCTTTATGAGAGCACAGTGTATGGAATAATAGAAAAATAATCACAAGTGCATTTGAGAAGTGGATGGATCTTTCTTTTTTAACTTTGAACATTAGACGAATATTGCCAGAATGCAGAACAGAAGATTTTCTTCTAGGAGAAGAAAAACAGTGCGTGTTGTATAAAATTGCAATAGAACAGCCCTGTTTATTTTTTTATTATTTAAAAAATGTAATATTCCAGAATTTGTAGGGTACATCAGGGTTTTGTGTGCACAGTTGTTTTATTTATTTTCTGGCCCTCATGATAATCTTGTATGGTTTGAAGGTTCAAGGGTATGGCCTTTGGATGCCTTTGCTTTGAGTCCCACTAATACCACTTATAGGTTTGTGACCTAGAGAAAGATTCTTTTTTTTTTTTTTAAATTTTTTATTCTTATGTTAATCCCCATACATTACATCATTAGTTTTAGATGAAGTGTTCCATGATTCATTGTTTGTGCATAACACCCAGTGCTCCATGCAGAATGTGCCCTCCTCAATACCCACCACCAGGCTAACCCATCCTCCCACCCCCCTCCCGTCTAGAACTCTCAGTTTGTTTTTCAGAGTCCATCGTCTCTCATGGTTCATCTACCCCTCCGATTTCCCCCGCTTCATTCTTCCCCTCCCGCTACCTTCTTCTTCTTCTTCTTTTTTTTTCTTAACATATATTGCATTATTTGTTTCAGAGGTACATATCTGAGATTCAACAGTCTTGCACAATTCACGGCGCTTACCAGAGCACATACCCTCCCCAGTGTCTATCACCCAGTCACCCCATCCCTCCCACCGCACCACGCACTCCAGCAACCCTCAGTTTGTTTCCTGCGATTAAGAATTCCTCATATCAGTGAGATCATATGATACATGTCTTTCTCTGTTTGACTTATTTCGCTCAACATAATACCCTCCAGTTCCATCCACGTCGTTGCAAATGGCAAGATCTCATTCCTTTTGATGGCTGCATAATATTCCATTGTATATATATACCACCTCTTCTTTATCCAGTCATCTGTCAATGAACATCTTGGCTCTTTCCACAGTTTGGCTATTGTGGACATTGCTGCTATAAACATTGGGGTGCACGTACCCCTTCGGATCCCTACTTTTGTATCTTTGGGGTAAATACCCAGTAGTGCAATTGCTGGATCCTATGGTAGCTCTATTTTCAACTTTTTGAGCAACCTCCATACAGTTTTCCAGAGTGGCTGCACCAGCTTGCATTCCCACCAACAGTGTAGGAGGGTTCCCCTTTCTCCGCATCCCCGCCAACATCTGTCGTTTCCTGACTTGTTAATTTTAGCCATTCTGACTGGTGTGAGGTGGTATCTCATTGAGGTTTTGATTTGGATTTCCCTGATGCTGAGCGATATTGAGCACTTTTTCATGTGTCTGTTGGCCATTTGGATGTCTTCTTTGGAAAAATGTCTGTTCATGTCTTCTGCCCATTTCTTGATTGGATTCTTTGTTCTTTGGGTGTTGAGTTTGATGAGTTCTTTATAGATTTTGGATACTAGCCCTTTATCTGATATGTCATTTGCAAATATCTTCTCCCATTCTGTCGGTTGTCTTTTGGTTTTGTTGACTGTTTCCTTTGCTTTGCAAAAGCTTTTTATCTTGATGAAGTCCCAATAGTTCATTTTTGCCCTTGCTTCCCTTGCCTTTGGCGATGTTTCTAGGAAGAAGTTGCTGCGGTAGAGGTCAAAGAGGTTGCTGCCTGTGTTCTCCTTTAGGATTTTGATGGATTCCTGTCTCACATTGAGGTCTTTCAACCATTTGGAGTCTATTTTTGTGTGTGGTATAAGGAAATGGTCCAGTTTCATTCTTCTGCATGTGGCTATCCAATTTTCCCAACACCATTTGTTGAAGAGACTGTCTTTGTTCCACTGGACATTCTTTCCTGCTTTGTCAAAGATGAGTTGACCATAGAGTTGAGGGTCCATTTCTGGGCTCTCTATTCTGTTCCATTGATCTATGTGTCTGTTTTTGTGCCAGTACCATGCTGTCTTGATGATGACAGCTTTGTAATAGAGCTGGAAGTCCGGAATTGTGATGCCACCGGCTTTGCTTTTCTTTTTCAACATTCCTCTGGCTATGCGGGGTCTTTTCTGGTTCCATACAAATTTTAGGATGATTTGTTCCATTTCTTTGAAAAAAGTGGATGGTATTTTGATGGGGATTGCATTGAATGTGTAGATTGCTCTATGTAGCATTGACATCTTCACCATATTTGTTCTTCCAATCCATGAGCATGGAACGTTTTTCCATTTCTTTGTGTCTTCCTCAATTTCTTTCATGAGTATTTTATAGTTTTCTGAGTACAGATCCTTTGTCTCTTTGGTTAGATTTATTCCTAGGTATCTTATGGTTTTGGGTGCAATTGTAAATGGGATCGACTCCTTAATTTCTCTTTCTTCTGTCTTGTTGTTGGTGTATAGGAATGCCACTGACTTCTGTGCATTGATTTTATATCCTGCCACTTTACTGAATTCCTGTATGAGTTCTAGCAGTTTTGGGGTGGAGTCTTTTGGGTTTTCCATATAAAGTATCATATCATCTGCAAAGAGTGAGAGTTTGACTTCTTCTTTGCCAATTTGGATGCCTTTGATTTCTTTTTGTTGTCTGATTGCTGTGGCTAGGATTTCCAATACTATGTTGAATAGCAGTGGTGATAGTGGACATCCCTGCCGCGTTCCTGACCTTAGGGGGAAAGCTCTCAGTTTTTCCCCATTGAGAATGATATTCGCTGTAGGTTTTTCATAGATGGCTTTTATGATATTGAGGTATGTACCCTCTATGCCTATACTCTGAAGAGTTTTGATCAAGAAAGGATGCTGTACTTTGTCAAAAGCTTTTTCTGCATCTGTTGAGAGGATCATATGATTCTTGTTCTTTCTTTTGTTAATGTATTGTATCACATTGATTGATTTGCGGATGTTGAACCAACCTTGCAGCCCAGGGATAAATCCCACTTGGTTGTGGTGAATAATCCTTTTAATGTACTGTTGGATCCTATTGGCTAGTATTTTGGTGAGATTTTTTGCATCCATGTTCATCAGGGATATTGGTCTGTAATTCTCCTTTTTGATGGGGTCTTTGTCTGGTTTTGGGATCAAGGTAATGCTGGCCTCATAAAATGAGTTTGGAAGTTTTCCTTCCATTTCTATTTTTTGGAACAGTTTCAGAAGAATAGGTATTAATTCTTCTTGAAATGTTTGGTAGAATTCCCCTGGGAAGCCATCTGGCCCTGGGCTTTTGTTTGTTGGGAGATTTTTGATGACTGCTTCAATTTCCTTAGTGGTTATAGGTCTGTTCAGGTTTTCTATTTCTTCCTGGTTCAGTTTGGGTAGGAATGCATCCATTTCTTCCAGGTTATCGAATTTGCTGGCATAGAGTTGCTCATAATATGTTCTTATAATTGTTTGTATTTCTTTGGTGTTGGTTGTGATCTCTCCTCTTTCATTCATGATTTTGTTGATTTGGGTCATTTCTCTTTTCTTTTTGATAAGTCTGGCCAGGGGTTTATCAATCTTGTTAATTCTTTCAAAGAACCAGCTCCTAGTTTCGTTGATCTGTTCTACTGTTCTTTTAGTTTCTATTTCATTGATTTCTGCTCTGATCTTTATGATTTCTCTTCTCCTGCTGGGTTTAGGCTTTATTTGCTGTTCTTTCTCCAGCTCCTTTAGGTGGAGGGTTAGGTTGTGTACTTGAGACCTTTCTTGTTTCTTGAGAAAGGCTTGTATCGCTATATACTTTCCTCTTAGGACTGCCTTTGCTGCATCCCAAAGATTTTGAATAGTTGTGTTTTCATTTTCATTGGTTTCCATGTATTTTTTTAATTCTTCTTTAATTTCCTGGTTGACCCATTCATTCTTCAGTAGGATGCTCTTTAGCCTCCATGTATTTGAGTTCTTTCCGACTTTCCTCTTTTGATTGAGTTCTAGTTTCAAAGCATTGTGGTCTGAAAATAGGCAGGGAATGATCCCAATCTTTTGGTACTGGTTGAGACCTGATTTATGACCTAGGATGTGATCTATTCTGGAGAATGTTCCATGGGGACTAGAGAAGAATGTGTATTCCATTGCTTTGGGATGGAATGTTCTGAATATGTCTGTGAAGTCCATTTGGTCCAGTGTGTCATTTAAAGTCTTTATTTCCTTGTTGATCTTTTGCTTAGACAATCTGTCCATTTCAGCGAGGGGGGTGTTAAAGTCCCCCACTATTATTGTATTGTTGTCGATGTGTTTCTTTGCTTTTGTTATTAATTGCCTTATGTAATTGGCTGCTCCCATGTTAGGGGCATAGATATTTACAATTGTTAGATCTTCTTGTTGGATAGACCCTTTAAGTAGGATATAATGTCCTTCCTCATCTCTTCTTACAGTCTTTGGTTTAAAATCTAATTTGTCTGATATAAGGATTGCCACCCCAGCTTTCTTTTGGTGTCCATTAGCATGGTAAATGGTTTTCCACCCCCTCACTTTCAATCTGGGGGTTTCTTTGGTTCTAAAATGAGTCTCTTGCAGACAGCATATCGATGGGTCTTGTTTTTTAATCCAGTCTGATAGCCTGTGTCTTTTGATTGGGGCATTGAGCCCATTTACATTCAGGGTAACTATTGAAAGATAGGAATTTAGTGCCATTGTATTGCCTGTAAGGTGACTGTTACTGTTTATTGTCTGTGTTCCTTTCTGGTCTATATTGCTTTTAGGCTCTCTCTTTGCTTAGAGGACCCCTTTCAAGATTTCTTGTAGGGCTGGTTTCGTGTTTGCGAATTCCTTTAGTTTTTGTTTGTCCTGGAAGCTTTTTATCTCTCCTTCAATTTTCAATGACAGCCTAGCTGGATATAGTATTCTTGGCTGCATATTTTTCTCATTTAGTGCTCTGAATATATCCTGCCAGTCCTTTCTGGCCTGCCAGGTCTCTGTGGATAGGTCTGTTGCCAATCTAATGTTTCTACCCTTGTAGGTTACATATCTCTTCTCCCGAGCTGCTTTCAGGATTTTCTCTTTGTCTCTGAGACTTGTAAGTTTTACTATTAGATGTCGGGGTGTTGACCTATTTTTATTGATTTTGAGAGGGGTTCTCTGTGCTTCCTGGATTTTCATGCCTGTTTCCTTCCCCAAATTAGGGAAGTTCTGTGCTATAATTTGCTCCATTATACCTTCTGCCCCTCTCTCTCTTTCTTCTTCTTCTGGGATCCCAATTATTCTAATGTTGTTTCGTCTTATGGTATCGCTTATCTCTCGAATTCTGCCCTCGTGATCCAGTAGTTGTTTATCTCTCTTTTTCTCAGCTTCTTTATTTTCCATCATTTCATCTTCTATATTACTGATTCTCTCTTCTGCCTCATTTATTCTAGCAGTTAGTGCCCCCATTTTTTTTTGCACCTCATTAATAGCCTTTTTGATTTCTACTTGGTTGGATTTTAGTTCTTTTACTTCTCCAGAAAGGGTTTCTCTAATAACTTCCATATTTTTTTCAAGCCCAGCTAGTATCTTTAAAGTGATGATTCTGAACTCTAGATCTGACATCGTACTAATGTCTGTATTGAGTAGGTCCCTGGCAGTCGGTACTGCCTCTTGTTCTTTTTGTTGAGGTGATTTTTTCCGTCTTGTCATTTTGTGTAGAGGAGAATAGATTAATGAGAGAACAAAATGCTAGCAGAGTAACAACGTCCCCAGAAAATATACTCTAAACAAATCAGAAAAGACCTGAAGCAGTGGAACAAGAAACGGAAAGAGAGAAAAAAGAAAAAGAAAAAGAAAAAAAAAAAGAAAAAGATAAAGATAAAAACAAAAACAAACAAAACAAAACAGCAACAACAACAAAAAAACCAGAATGTGATCAAATATGATCAGGCTGGTATATAGATCAGTGCCACACACTAGATTTGGGGTATATTTTGGTCTTTTAGAAGAAAGTGCCTCCCAAAATTTTAAAGAAAGAAAAACTTATATATGTACAAAATAAGGGTTGATATGATGAAGGGATGGAATATGACTGTAAAGATGGAAATTTTAAAAAATTTTATAAAAGGAATTGATAAGTTGTTTGAGAAAAGGAAGAAGAGGATTTAAAAAAGAAAAAAGAAAAAAAAAAGGGAGAGAATGTGATCAGGCAGGGGAATAGAAAACACCATATACTAGAGATTTAGGGTATATTTTAATCTGTTAGAAGAAACTATCTCAAAATTTTAAAGAGAGAATAACTTTATATATAAGCCAAAAATACGGGTAACTACTATGAAGGGATAGAATATGACTCTAAAAATGAAAAATAAAAATGTTTTTTTTTTAAAAAAGGGATTGATAAGATGTTGGTTGAAAAAGGGAAAAAGAAAAATTAAAAAAAAAGAAAAAAAAAGACAGTTAAAAAAAATTAACTTTGAAAGACTAAAGAATCATGGTAAAAAAGCCGTGAATTCCATGTGCAGTATTCCCCTAGCGCTGGAGTTCTGCCGTTCTCATTGATCGGTAAACTTGGTCTTGGCTGGCTGTTCTCGCTGATCTTCTGGGGAGGGGCCTGTTGCCATGGTTTCCAAATGTCTCTGCCGGAGGCGGAAGTGCCCCGCCCTTGCCCCCTCCCGGCTAAGTCATCTGCTCGCGTTTGCTCTCCGGGGCTTTTGTTCCCTGCGAGCTTTCCGTGCAGCATTGGAGGCGGAGAGTGAAAATGGCGGCCTCCCAATCTCCGCCCCGGAGGAGCCGAGAACTCGGGGCCCCGCTCCTCAGTGAGCCCCCAGAGAAAAGCCGCCAGTCACTCCCGTCTCCCCAGTCTCCGGCCGCACTCCGTGCTCACCCGGCCTGTGACCGCGCATTTCTATCTCTGGCACCCGACCCCGGGTGGAGTCTCCAAACCCAGCAGATCCCTCCGGTGCACTCCTGCGCGGCTCCTCCCGGGGAGGAAGGTGAGTCTCCCCGGATCTGCCGCTTGTGGGGTCCCTGCTGGAGGAGCAGGGGCCCGACTGTGCCGCGGATCACGGTTTATGGCGCCTGGGCTCCGCCTCTGCAGCCGGCTTCCCTGCTCCGTTACCTGGGAGCTCTGCCACACTCAGGCACCCCTGGTCTTTCTGTGACCCTGAGGGTCCCGAGACCACACTGTACTGGGGGGTTCCACCCCCCGCTTAGCCACCAGAGTGACGTCCCTCGGCGGAGCAGACTTTTAAAAGTTCCGATTTCGTGCTCCGCGGCTCTATCACTTGCCAGAAGCAGCCGACGGAGGCCCCTCCCCCGCCGTCTATCCTCCCGAATATCGCCGCGGATTCACTTCTCCGCACGTCCTACCTTCCAGAAAGTGGTCGCTTTTCTGATGAGAGAGTTGTTGCTCTTCTTTTTTTCGATCTCCTGTTGAGTTTGTCGGTGTTCAGAATGGTTTGATCCCTATCCAGCTGAATTCCTGAGAGGAGACAAAATCCAGGTCTCCTACTCCTCTGCCATCTTGCTCCGCCCCCCGAGAAAGATTCTTAATCCTTCTGATAAGAATGACACATTCATACCTCATGAGGTTTTTGTAGGATATATATATGTATATATACACACACATAGGATTTATATATGTGTATATATACATATATGAATATATAAAAATGTAATTTAAATATGTATGAAATATATATGTAAATATACATGAAATAAACACATATAAAATCTATATGAGAATAGTAATAATGTGAATATACGATAGCATTTATATCTGTATTTCTCTCTCTCTGTGTATATCTCCATATCCTGTATAGGGCTTGACACGTATAGGTGCTCATTGGATGCTGTTGTAATATAACCTTTATTCCTTTCATTTCACATTCTCCATTTAATAGGTGAGTAAGCAAAGGCTGAGAGAGGAGACTTGAACCACCCATGGTTATACAGCTCATTCATGGCAGGGTAGGAACATGAGGATAGGGTCTCTGGATTCCCTCAGTGTCCATTTTTATTGGTTATTCAAGGGAAAGAAATAGTTTGATAAATATGATTTTCTAAATCCACTGCTAATGTCTCCAGAATGACAGTCCCAAACCACTCTCAACTGGATCAAGCTGTTTCTAAGAACATTTCCATACAGCCCCATAAGACATCCCTCTCTCGCAGTCTCCTGGCTTATTGTGAAGGCTGATCTTCCCGCCATTGTGTTTTGGTAGCCTCGTGCCTGTTCTGCCCACACTGGGAATCCTGCTCCTGAGGTGCCTCAGTCACTGAGTTCTGAAGCCAGGATGGCTGGCTTTCTGGGTTCTTAAGCAACCTTTGTTTGTTTGTTTCTTTCTTTCTTTCTAGAGGGGGAGACAGAGAGGTGGGGGGAGGGGCAGAGGAAGAGAGAGAATCTTAAGCAGGCTCCATGCCCAGCACATAGCCCCATGCAGGGCTCTTTCTCACAACCCTTAGATCATGACCTGAGCCAAAATCAAGAGTTAGGCTTTCAAAGAAATGGACCCCTTTGCCAGTGCCCTCGTCATGCACCCTGTGGGGTATATCCAGTGTTTCCATGGAGCAATTTGTTCCTCGTTCTAAAATCTTTCACTAATTCTATTCATTAGACTTGCTTCTGCAATAGAATGCAAGTACTTTGAGAGTAGAAGCTATCATATATTTATATTGTATATGATATAACATATGAATATATACATTTCTAAAAATATTTAATATTTTACTGACATCTTGAAGTTCTCCTTAGGTTTTTAAAAAATTTTTTAATTTAAATTCAATTTGGTTAACATATAGTGTATTACTAGTTTCAGGGGTAGAATTTAGTGATTGATCAGTTGCATATAACACCCAGGACTCATTACATCAAGTGCCCTCCTTAATGCCCATCACCCAGTTACCCCATCCTCCCACCCACTCCCTTCCAGCAACCCTAAGTTTGTTTCCTATAGTTAAGAGTCTCTTACGCTTTGCCACCCTCTCTGTTTTTAATCTTATTTTATTTTTCCTTCCCTTCCCCTATGTTCATCTGTTTTGTTTCTTAAATCCTACGTATGAGTGAAATCATATGGTATTTATGTTTCTCTGATTGACTTATTTTGCTTAGCATAATACCCTCTAGTTCTATCCACATCATTGCAAATGGCAAAATTTCATTCTTTTTGATGGCTGAGTGATATTCCACTGTGTGTGTGTATGTGTGTGTGTGTATGCCACTCTTTATCCATTCATCTGTTGATGAACATCTGGGCTCTTTCCATATTTTGGCTATTGTGGACATTGCTCCTATAAACATTGGGGTGCATGTGCCCCTTTGAATCACTATTTTTGTATCCTTTGGATAAATACCTAGTAGTGCAATTGCTGGGTTGTAGGGTAGTTCTATTTTTAACTTTTTGAGGAACCTCCATATTGTTTTCCAGAGTGGCTGTACCAGTTTGCATTCCTACCAACAGCATAGGAGATTTCCCCTTTCTCTGCATCCTCGCCAATATCTGTTGTTTCCTCAGCTGTTAATTTTACCCATTCTGACTGGTGTGAGGTGATATCTCTTTGTGGTTTTGATTTGTATTTCCCTGATGCTGAGGGATGTTGAACATTTTTTTCGTGTATTTGTTAGACATTTGTATGTTTTCTTTGGAGAAATGTCTGTTCATCTCTTCTGCCTGTTTCTTGACTGGATTTTTATTTTTTGGTTGTTGAGTTTGATAAGTTCTGTATAGATTTTGGATACTAGCGCTTTATCAGATATGTCATTTGTGAATGTCTTCTCCCATTCCATAGGTTGCCTTTTAGTTTTGGTGATTGGTGTTTCCTTTGCTGTGCAAAAGATTTTTATCCTGATGAAATCCGAATGGCTCATTTTTGCTTTTGTTTCCCTTGCCTTTGGAGATGTGTCTAGCAAGAAGTTGCTGTGGCCGAGGTTGAAGAGGTTGCAGCCTGTGTTCTCCTCCAGGATTTTGATGGACTCTTATATCACATTTAGGTCTTTCTCCCATTTTGAGTTTATTTTGTGTATGGTGTTAGAAAGTGGCCCAGTTTCATTCTCCTGCATGGGGCTGTCCAATTTTCCCAACACCATTTGTTGAAGAGACTGTCTTTTTTCCATTGGATATTCTTTGCTGCTTTATCAAAGATTAGTTGATCGTAGAGTTGAGGGTCCAATTCTGGGTTCTCTATTCTGTTCCATTGACCTATGTGTCTGTTTTTGTGCCAGTACCATACTGTCTTGATGATTACAGCTTTGTAAAACAGCTTGAAGTCCAGAATTGTGATGCCTCCAGCTTTGTTTTTCTTTTTCAACATTACTCTGGCTATTTGGGGTCTTTTAGGTTTTGATAGGTGCTTGGTGCTTAGTAAATGTCACCTTTTTTGAGTTTAAGAATTTCAAAACTGAGGGTAAAGGGGAAAGAATACAAGGAAGCTATTAGGAGATAGAATGGTCATAAAATCAGCTTTGCTTACATCAGGAGAATGATATAGAAATTAGAACATAGTCCCTCTTTCTCATTCACCCTAAGTCTACCTGCTTTTAGAGGGGATTCGGTTATTTTCCCAGTTTTGGGTAAGTGTGATGGGGTCAACCTAATTAGGGGTTTGAGGTGGGTATTACTTTGCTGTCTGTGGCCGTTTATCAGGTTCACTCTGGAACCCAGCAGTCTATGAAAGGATCATGGTAATGCTTGTAAACCCTTCAGAGCTGGTGTCTGAGCACGTTATAAAAAGATTTATCTACCATGCGTTCTGATGGACCCATGAGTGTTCTTATTAATCATTTTGTTCAGGGAGGGCAAGTTTCTGAGTAACAGTTTAACTTTATCAGAGATTAAACCCTGCTCAGTGTGCATCTCATTGCCCCTCTTTTCTCAACACAGTAAAGCTCCCAATATAAAACATTATGACCCCAAATATTTGGAACTTCTTTCCCAGAGACAGAAAGCTGAGATAGGTATTTCCCAGTTCTGATGTGCTCAGAAAACTTTTGCTATAATGTCAATCTAAGATTCTACTTTCTGGTTTAGAGGCTTTCCATGTTGTTCTGCTGCCCATGACATAAAGACCATCCTCATTAACGAGGATCGCAAATCCTAATCAGACACCCACATCTCTGAAGACCTCCTCTGTGTATTTCTTCTGCTCCGTATTTTTAGGTGTCTGTGTTAAGGGGATCCTGGATTTGTTTTAATCAAATATGGTGAGATGCACAGACTTGGAATTGACTCTCATGAGGGGAAGTATACAGAGGCATGCACACCATGCACAAGGGCCATATGGGGAAGCCCTAGGGCCAGCCAAGAGGCAGAGAGAGTGGAAAGAAAATGCAGGCAGAAGCCTTTGTTTTGGTTTCTGAGAGAAGGAACAGAAGAGGCAGGGTTAAGAGCCTGAGGATTGGCTCATTTGAATGAGTCCAGTGGGCTCTGGACTGTAGGGGCTGTCTAGTTGTCTGACACCTAGACCTGGGGTGATTAGAGCAGGGATACAGTGGCCTGAAATGTGAGAGCCTGATCCATCTATCCTGGTGGACTGTATTTATCTACATGGAAGAGGATGGAATTGCTTTAAAAGCAAGAATGATCATGTCAAGAACCTAGTGAAAAGACTTACTCAGTAGGTGTTTCTGGTTTAGAGGCTTTCCACGTTGTTGGAATGGACAGTCGTGTGCTAGCCTCTGAGGACTCACTGGGCTACCAACAGCATGAACTTGGCTTCTCAGTGCTTACAGTTTGATGGAAGGCTAGACTGCCATGCATGGAGAGATCAGAGTGGGGAGAGCAGGATAACATGGGATCATGGTATGAGGGTCAGTTCCTCTCTTCCTGGGCCTCTCAGCTAATAGAAAACAGATTTGAGATCTTGAGTTCCCTAAGAGGGCTATTTTTCTAGAACCTTCCTTTCCCAGCTACATGCATGGAGAGGAGCTTAACCCTTCCCCTTTATGTGTTGGAGGGCTCACAAAACATATGGGAAATCTCTGCCTTGCACGGAGTGGGAGCTGAATAAATGTTGAAAGGATGAATGGATGGATAAGTGGAAAACAATATTGGCTTTGGAATTTGCTCCTTGGGCTACTCTGACTCTCTACCTCTTTATTCTCCTCTTCCGGTTAGTTTATAACAGATAATGTTTGTAAGGTGCCCAGCTCAGTTGAAGCCTCAAGTAGACATTCAATGAATGACAGTTTCCCTTTTCCTTTGAGTTTTCTGCTTCCTGGCAGCCATGGTGCTTCCTCTCACTCTGAAGTTGACAGGCAGGAAAGTGAAGTCTTTGGGTTGCAGCTTTCTAGACTTACTGGTTACTCTAAAGGGCCTGTGCTATCCATACCACTGTTCTCTTGGCACTTCAAGGCCAATGTTCATGAGCAGTCATGCCATTCTGGGAAACTGAGCAATGGTGGAGTGAGTGAAAAGAGATATTAAGGTAAATTTGAAAGAAGTCTAGTCCTTTTCCTTTTTAGGTAGGTATCCCAGAACTAGGAACTTCCTTTATGTGATGACACATGCAGCTGTGGTGAAGCATCTTCAGCAAGACATAGCATGTTGAGAATTGGTCCTTGGACTCTCTACATTCATGTGGGCCTCCACCACAATTTAATCATGTAGCTGGGTGTTTATTTACCTTTATATGTGGATATCTTCAAGAACAACACCAATTCCTCTCCTGAGGTTGATTTTCCTCCAGTTCAGATCCAAAGAACATTTGTTAAACGATATCACTTACTAATTATGCCTTCACACCTTTTTGGTTATGGTTGTGTTCATTCTTATGGATAAGGAAACAAAAATCCAGAGAGGGTAAATGACTTGCTTGAGGCCACATAGCCAGAATTCAAATCCCAGTTTGCTCATTCTAATTTCTGATCCGCTTCACTATTGGGCCAACTATGGCTACATATTCTGTCTTGTTGACTTTTATTTGTCCTGTTATTGGCTGCAGGGTAACTCTCTCACCCAGTCATCAAAAGAGTCCTTGAAGTTATTTGGAACCTATAGTATTTCTGATGCAGAGCAGGACTTGGGGAGAAGAGACACACAGTCATCCCTTTGAGATCTCGTTATCTATTCTTGACATGGCTATTGACCAGGCACCTAGTCTGTCTTCTGCATGTTCTTGGAGCCAGGGATATAGCACTAAATAAGGCTATATGACCCCATCTCAGGGAGCTCATATTCTCTGACAGGGGGAACATGATAAATAAGTAAACAAATGAATAAAGAAAGTAGGTAATTATGATCCAGTGCTTAGGGCTTCGATGAAATAGGGAGCTAAGGAAAGATTTCATTGTGGCTGAGAACTCTGTTAAATAGGGTGGACAGAGATAAGTGACATTTAAGCCAAGAACTGGAAGATGAATGATTAGCCAGTATGGGCCAGCGTGGGGAAAAGAATTCCAGCTTAGGGAAGAGCACTAGAAAGACCTAGAGGTTAGGAATTTTGTGTTGAGGAGTTTTGTTCTATTAGAAAGACCTGACGAAGGAGTCCAGGCAGACAGTGTATTCTACCTGACGGAGTCTGTTGGGGCAGATAGTCTCCTCGTGACCAGCCAAACTTCTAGAAGGACAGATTATTGCAAACCCTGAGATTTATGCACCTGGAAGGGTGGTAAGGCTGGCAAATGTCAAGAATGCTGTCTGTGTCTGGAAGCACTGAAAGCTGAGGTCAGCCCCAGAGCACAGAACCCTCTCTCCGTCTGCCTGGGGCGGTGGCAGACAGCATGAGTCCATCATTTCTGCTGCACTGCCAGCAGTAAATCGCAGCTGGTTATTGCTAAATTCTGGGATTTGCTTCTTGGAGAAAAATAATTAACACTGGCAGGAATTTGATTGCATTAATTCACAGAAAGAAACACCCAAATGATAAATCCATAGTGGGAGAACTGCCCATATGTTACAGATTGGCTTAACATGGTTGAGGCATTAAATAAAAGAAGTCTGGGAAACAAAAACCTTTATCAGCTTTATTAGCATTGAACTCTGTGGCTTCCACTGGGGCTGACACACTTAATTAAAGATGCTCTGGTCTAATTAGGTTGCACATCAAATATACAAATATGAGCTTTTAAAAAGCCCAGCGATTTGAGTTTGGATTCCCTCTGGTGTGCATATTTATTTCATCCCAACACCAGAACTTTCTCCAGTGAGATATGGACACCATTGGGCAGTTCCACCCCGTCTGGAAGGAGTAGGCATGATGCTCTTTGTGCCGAACCTCTGCATCCAGAGGAAGCTGGAGAAAGTAGACTGTGTCTTCCTTTTTCTGAAGAAGGATGCATTTTGAAGAATTCATCCAGAAAGCTATTTTGGCCATAGTTTTGATAGAATGTTTTTGGGCTATTTAGATCACCAGTTGCCATCAGTATCATCATCATCATCACAATCACATTCATTATCCTGATGAGTGTTGGTTGCTATTTAATGTGAGCTAGTCCACTTATACTGTCCTGGCTTTGGGAAAATAATTTAGTATCACTTGTCTTGGTTATCTATTGCTGCATAACTAATTACCCCCCAAGATTAGTGGCCTAAAGGAACTAACAGTTATTTCACAATTTCCACGGGTCAGGAATCTGAGTATGGATGGATTGATTAGCTGGGTCCTCTGTTTCAGCCATCAGCCAGGCCTGTGGTCTCATCTGAGGCCCCAACTGGGGGAAGATCCACTTTCAAGTTTGTTCACTCATGTGATTGTTGGCAGGATTCATTTCCTCATGGGCTATCAGAATGAGCACCTCAGTTCCTCTCTAGCTGTTGGCTCAAGGCTTCCCTTAGTTCCTTGCCACATGAGACTCTGTAGGGCACCTCAGAGGGAGTGAGATGGACACCCAAGATGGAAACCATAGTGTTTTTATAAACTAATCTCAGGAGTGATATTAATAATCTCAGAGTGATATCTGGTCCATAGTCAAGGGGAAAGGATTATATAAGAGTGTGATTACCAGGAGTCAGGGTCACGGTTGCCATCTTAGAGGCCGCCAACCACATCAATCTTCTGATTTTTCAGCTGTCAAATGAGGCAGCATTAGTGTCTACCTTGGGGGTTGTTCAAAGTAAACCTAAAGTTTTTGAACAGTAGCTGGTACATAGTAGGTTTTTTGTAAATGATAGCTATCGCTGATGTCTTATAATCCTTCTAATAACATTGTGGGTTAAATAGAAACATTCTGATTCTAGAGATGAAGAAACAGAAACTTAAAAAGGTAATATTTCCATGATCATGAGTATGCCCTTGTACTCTGCCTTGAAAATTTTCCACCTTCCTGAACTCTGATCTCTCTCATCAACTCGGTGATACTGCCATGCTTTATCACAGTTTCCCATCCTATGCTGTAGTCCAGAAGGTGCTTCCAGATAGAAGCCTGGGGTAATCATAGAGCTTATCTCATCTATTTCTTGTCTTTCAAAATGTTTAAAGTCTTCAGATGGTTGTTGTTCTTTGTCTGAAAACTGTCATTTCATGTATCCGATTTCATTTTCTTGTTGTTGATGGTTGTATGTAGAATGTCCAGTACTAGTTACTTCAACATGGACAAGAGTGGAAATTACCCTCATCAATTCAATTTTTAAAAAAATATGTATAGTTTTACATTTTGCATATTAACTTCATTTAATATAAGGAAGGAAATGAGACTGTTCAAGTAAATCTGGGGCATATCCATTGAGGAAACCAGAAAAGATCAACAACTGGGGCTTCTTGAGCTCTTCCCTGCTCTTCCTCAGATTTACCTGGGCTTGTGATCACCTCTGCCCTCAAATACTTGCTTCCTAGTTATAAAACACAAAATGTTAAAATCTAGTTATGATGCCCAACTCTGGAGAAGGGGAGCCTGCAAAGCACATCAGTGCTGTAAGCATCCCATCTCAGGGTAGAGAATATTTAGGAAGGGTTAATTTTTGTTTGTTTGTTTTTCTAGGAGAATGTTTCTTAGGGCTTGATTAACACATGGACTCCACTAAAGATGTTGTTGTTTGGCTCAAGTTTTAAGTTCTGCTAGTCTCTACTTGTTTTCAGTTTACCTGTTGCAGCAGGTGACAGACATCTGTCTGGTGTTCTGGGAAAATCTGGTGGTGAATGGATTTACCTTAATGCACAGGGGACAGAAAGAAAGCCAAGGCTGGGTGTTCAGAACTGTCTCTGCATTAGTCATCCTGAAGAACACGCTTTCCCTTGCCCGGGAGTCAGTTGGGTGGGACGTGAGCAGTGGGTGCTTCAACAGCCACCCTACTCCCCTGTGCTGGGTTCCAGTGCAAGTTCCTGGCCAAACTGGGGGCCAAGTAAGTCTTTGTCTCCTTTCTTTTCATCTTTTCTTTTCTTTTTGCAGCAATATTGTACCACATTAACTCACATGAACCTTGTTTCCTCTGAAGATGCTTCACTGGACCTGTCCATTCAGGCCTATCTGAAGAATTATCTGACCCCACCCTCCCTGTATTCAAAACTGAACTGTCCATTATTTTATTTTCACAGGGCCCTGAGAGCTGGCAGCTGTAAATATGTGATTTTCCATGCACTGGTCTGTTTAATGTCTGTGTTCTCTGTTAGATGAGAGGCTCCATGGACATGTGGGGAACTGCTCATCAATGTAGCCCCCTGCCCAGCAGAGGAGCTGGTACACAGCGGGCAGCCAGGGTCCAGTTGCAGTTTGAATAAAGGAAGGAAGGGATAAATTCAGCTGTTCTTCAGGGTTCTAAGAAGACCTATCTCAGGGTTACAAGGCCTGGGTCTGATCTCACCTCATTACCTCGGGGACTTTTACAAGTGGCTTTACTTCTCAGAAGGTGCTTAACAGGAAGAAGATCTGCCTCAGTAGTTGTGGATCTTGCTGTTGCTGCTGTGAGTTTAGAAATGAGAAAATGTCTAGTGGAGGGCTGGTTATTGGTATTTGGTTTATGCTTAGTAGAATCTGGAAAAATGTTCATTCTTAAGTGACCTATGTTGTCCTCTTAAAAAATTAACCATGTTGTAGAGTAGTCTAAAGTGCCCCAAGTTTGGAATAGGTCAAAATCTAGGTTTGTGTTCTGGCTCAGTCACTTACCAGCTTCATGCCTTTGTTAGTTTCTTCTTTGAGCCTTGATTCCCTTCTCTATAAAATGGGGCTAATATTATCTCCTACCTCATGGGGTTGCAGTGGGAGTGAGTTAGTAGAGAGACTGGAGAGAATTAATAAGAGTATTTTGGTGCACAATGGGTGCTCACTGAATGGTTGTTATACTGTAATGGGTAATCTCAAAGGCATCAGTCCCCATAGAGGGCTATAGGGGATTTGATATTAGAGATGGTGATATTAAAATGGTTTGAATGCAGGAATGCCACATAGATTTCTTATTGTGTTCCAATTCTTATTGCACAATAGTAGTTGTTTGTGGATTTGTTTTGAGAGGGATTCTGAGGTTGACTGCAGGCTTGGAGGAAGGGGTACCATGATGGATTAGCAGTCTCTATCCTATTAACAGTGGCAGTCCACACGTCATACACTGATAATCTCTGAGTTTTCTTAGTGAAATTTTCTGGTTGTCCAGTGTGGACTGAAGGAGGAGGGATTCAGGGATTTAACGGGGCAAGAATGAGCAGGGAGGTTTGGGCATGTCTTCTCAAGGGAGATGCTGTGTCCCAGCCCATCCTGACTGCATGTCCCCAAGATGGCTCACCAGGGTTGCTGAGTTCCTCCCCTGTGGAAGGGAGGGTCCTAGCCAGTCTGTGTGTTTAATGATCCCCTCTTTGATGCCCTGTGTTTGCCTCTAATGTGGACTCTGAATTTGTTTGCTCAGAGTTTCAAGGCTCATTAGGCAGGCCGTGTTTGGCTTTCCCTAAAGAGCAACTAGTTGCTTTTTGGACAATGGTCAGCAAACTTTTGCTTTGATACTCCTCATCCTGGCACTGGGCATTATTCCTTGCTGATTCTTAACTAAATGGAGGATTTTCTTTCTCTCAGAGGTGGTTGCACCTTACACCAACCCTGCTGATGACTTGCAGTTATTAACTAATGGAATGAAATGGTGATGAGGAAAGTGGACAAATAACTGGAGGTATTCTGTGGAAAGGACCCTGAAGTGGGGTGACTTCCAAAGCCTTGTCCCAGTGAGGGGAAGTGAAATAATGCACGCAGAAATGCTTGGGAATTAAAATTACCATGGAAATTCTTACTATTTTGTTGTTTTTCCTCTAGGGATTTTTTTAGAAAAATGACTTCTGGTTTTTCTTTGCAGGACAGGCTTCTAACTTTCAGACCTTATCTAAATGTCATCACTTCTTGGGGCCCCTGGGTGGCTTAGTCGTTAAGCGTCTGCCTTCGGCTCAGGTCATCATTCCAGGGTCCTGGGATCGAGCCCCACATCGGGCTACCTGCTCAGCGGGAAGCCTGCTTCTCCCTCTCCCACTCCCCCTGCTTGTGTTCCCTCTCTCGCTGTGTCTCTCTCTGTCAAATAAATAAATAAATAAAATCTTTAAAAATAAATAAATGTCATCACTTCTGAAATGCCCTTTCCGACCACTGTCTCAAGAGTAGCCCTGCACTCTGTCCTTCCCGATCATGCCACCTGGTTTTCCTCTCATAGCAACTGTCAACAGCTGAAATTGAAGTACTGGGCTACAGATGTGACTAGCATCTCATTGCCTGCTTATTTTGTTTTCTCAACTCCAAGATCCACAAAGGGGGCCATGTTTGTTTAGTTCACCAGTCTATCCCCAATATCTAGTAGATGACTGGCACAGAGTAAGTGCTCAACAAATATCTATTGAATGAATATTTTGGGACAAAACATGATACAGGAACAGGATTAGTGGGATTACAATAAATGCAGTCATGGGTTTGTGTCCTGGTTTCATCTCTTATTACCTGTGTGATATTAGGAAAGTTCCCTAACTGCATAATTATAGAAAGAGGAAAACCAAAGAGGAAGAGATGAATATAAATCATTGCGTGCAGTTACTATGACAGGTTAGTCCTTTACAAATATGAGCTATTATTATTAAAATGAATGACTCTTCATTCATTCCCTTACTCATTCATTTAGTGGTAATTTACCGAGTATTCAGTCATTATGTGGCAGGGGGATTTTCCCTAGGAGAGAATTGAGTGGCCCACAGATGTGCCAGCTTTTATTCCTTTTTGTCTGGCTTCTTTGCCCTATTCTGGGCCCAGTTTACCAGGCTTTAGCCTTTCCTCCCAATGCATAGTTGTCTGTTAAGTCCTTCTTCCCCAAATAAGAGCTACTAGATTAGAGAGAAGAGGAGTTCCCTATATAAGACAAAGAGCACTGAGAGAACAGGACCTTGTTAACTCTAAGAATATGGACTCAAAGTTCAGGTACATAAATAAGCAAAAGGATACTTGTGACTTCAAAGATGCTAAGATTTAGACCCAGATCAAAGACTCATTTAATGAGTGCCTACTGTATGCTAGGTACTGTGCACTTAGACGTTCTCATTTTTATTTCAGCTTTTCATCCTGATACCCTCTCCCATCTTCTTCTAAAATCAAGTAGGTGCCAGTCTTCTCTGAAAATCCAAATCCTGCTTGCCTTTTGACCCCCAGCTCACATCCCTTGTCCTCCCTAATGAAGACAACTTCTCCCTTCTTTGAATTCTCCTAGTGTTTTATTTTCACCCTTCTTGTGGTAATTTATAGGACTTAAACTCTCAGCTTCCTGTTGACATGAAACAGAGAGATGGAGAGGAAGATGTGCTGGCAGCTTTGTCAAATCTGGAAGGGGGTGGCACAAGAGTGAGTTTCTGTAATTCTAACTACTCTGTCCTCCATCCTGTATTTTATGAATTTACCTGGAGTTTGTGGGGATGTCTTACATTGGCCAAATTCACAAGAGACTGTTTTATTGCAGGGGTAAATGCCCTAGGCGTCTAGAGCTATCTCTGGGGCTCCTCAGTTCCTGCAATGTGCCACTATGTCCAGATGCCCCTTTTCAACAAATGCACCATTACTCTTCTAGCCTGTCCTCAAGGACTCATTTTTGACATGCTTCTCTTCCTTGCTCCATACATCCAAATGATCACAAGCCCCACAAATTCAGACCCCCAGATGTATCTTGAGTTGGCTCACTTCCTTCCATCCTCACCTGCAGTCTCCAAATTTAGACTCCCATCACCTCCACAACCACATCACCTTCTAAATCTCATCTTCTTTCACTCTCATTGGCCCTCCACACCACTCTGAAACTCAGTCTGGGGAGTAAGGCCAAACACAAACTTCTGTTAAGTCTTTGAAATGAACTGTTGCTCCCTCTGTCTGAAAGATTAATGTCCCCAGCAGATGAGTGAGACTTTCAACTTGTGTTCTCATCTCGCCTCTCTTGCCGATCATGGATCCATACCCTTCCAGTTTGGAATCTGTTTCCCTCCCAGGAATGCTCTTCTCTCTTTTCTTCTTGGCCACCACATGTATGAACGATTCATACTAGACCCCAGAACCTAAAATCCTCTTCCTGAATACTCTCTTAAGACACAGCTTTCTATCTTGTCTGCCTCTCTAATGTAGCAGAGAGAAATTAGTGTCCAAGACAGCTCATTATTAATGTCTTTGGACTGAATCCTGGCTGAGAAAGGGGAACAGGAGGCTCTTCCTAGGGCTCCAGTTTCAGACGTGTAGGAGGATGTTCTTTAGCAGAAACATGCCATAAAAACAGTTATTTTCTAGAAAGGATGCTAGGCAAAGACACCATGGGCAGGTTCCTTCTCTAGGGACCATATTACCAACAGAGCACACATCTGAGGGGGCTTAACCCCTCCCCTAGAATAAAGAGAAAAAAGCCTAGAAATGCATTCCATTTACATGACAAATTTCTGGAAGACCACTGATACTCTTCTGGACAAGTGACAAATTCTTCTACAAATCTATGATTACCTTACCACCTGGACCAAACTCTTACCATTCTCATTTTCTCCCTTCCAGATACCATCTGCCACCCCACAATCCTGTGAGGCTGTTATCCTTTACCCCATTTTAAAAATGATGAGCTTAAGGAAGATTAAGACATGTTCACAATTGTTTCCCAATTAGTGTCAGAGCCAAGATTTGAACCTATGTCTCTGGGTCTATAACACACTGTTTCTATCTGTTTGATCACCCTGATTCCAAAAATAAAGAAAATGAAACAATTAATCATTTAAAACAACTTTTAAGCATGACCTTTAAATAACTTTCCTAATTTCTTCACTCTGGGATGTTTACAGAGAACATTTTAGACTTTTTAGGAGGAAATCAGAGACTGTGTAGGAGACATTGACTCCATTCATCCACCAACACAAAGTGCCAGAATCTGTTTCCGAGGGGAGAAAAGAGAAGAGAAGAATTCAAAGGAGGGGCAGCTGCTGAAAGGATTTAAATTTTTTAAAGCTATAAAACAATACATGCTTATTGTACACATTTTAGATAAAACAAAAAAGTATAAAAAAACAACAAACACCATATTTAATACTAAATACTAAAATGTAGTGGGCATCTGTTATTTCTTCACATAGCCTCTCATGCTTACTTTCCCCTCCTGCCTTAGGAAACTGAGTCTTCATTTTCTCTGGTAATCTCTTTTCCTGCTCTAACTTTATCATTTCCATGGAAACTTCTGTTGTGTTCCATGCTTCATTATACCCCTTGGGCTGCCTCCTACAGGCCACAGGTGATTGGTCCAGGAAGAGCACCTGACCCAATTTCAGCTAATCACAGCCTTTCCCTTGGATTTTTAAATGTGAAGCCAGAAAGAACATCTTTCTTCTTCCAGGAGCAGAAAGTATGAGATGAAAAAAATATATATACAAAAAACACTCAATACCTCTATTTCTACAGGTTGGTAAAAATCCATTTCTGGTGTTCAGGGATAATAATGGCTGCTTGGGTTTAATGCCTTTTTAACTCTTTACCAGCTGTGTGGCTTGGGCAAGATATTTCACCTTTCTTAGCCTCAGTTTCTCCATCCATCAAGTGGTATTGTTCTGAGGATTCCATTAGTTACTAAATGTCAAATGCTTAGATCATTGCCATGTACACAGTAATCACTCCATAAGTGCTCATTACTGCTGGCAGCAGTGGCAGTAGCACTAGCAGTTCTGGTAAGGATGGGGTATTACATGTGGAAAGATGCAGACGGCAGAGTGGGCAAGAGAATCCAGGTGGCATTCACCTTTCTTGGTTCAACTTTATTTCTAAGATCTGCTGAAAACTTTTTCTTCTCAGGGTTGGTCTTTCAGACTGTTGTAGGATTCTGTGAGTCAAAAGAATCCATTTTTATCTGATCTGGGTGACTTGAATTTCTTACGCTTGCCATCAAGAGTCCAATAACTAGATTTATTGGCACTTAACATATTTAATATAAGTGAGCTAATTATGAAAGTAATATAACAAATACCTCTGTCCATTAATTAGAAATAATAAAATTTAACATTTTGATATAGTTTTGCTTCAGATTTTTATATTGATTATTATTATCATATAAAATGTGACATATTGGTAAAGCCTCCTTTGTACCCCCACCAGCCACATTGCCCTTCTCTTTTTCCCAGAGAAAGCTACTGTTTTGGCAGATACCCTTCACTTCCATAATTTTATTCATTTACTACATCAGTATGTATCAATAGATAATATATGGTATGAAAATACATTAGTGGTATATTATGCAGTGCTTATCCTTCTGCAACTTGCTTTTAAAATTCAACATACTTATAAAGCAAGTTCTTTCACTTAAGTGTTGAATTTTTCATTATTTGAATATAAGATAATTTATCTGTTTCTCTCCTGATGAACACTTGTTTTCTCTTATTTATTTATGTATTTGTTTATTTTGGTCTCACAAACCCTTAACATGTTTGTTAATTTCTTCGTGTGTGTGTGTGTGTGTGTGTGTGTGTGTGTGTGTGAGCATTTCTCTTAAGTACATACCTTAGAGAAGTGACTGTTGCTGGTTGGCAAGACTTGGATGTTTTTAACATTACTAGATGCTGTCATATTGCCCAAATATCCATTTATCAGTAGTGTACACATAATCCCTCCAACATTTGATATTGTCATTAAAAAATGTGCCAAGTTTTTGGTAAAAATGATATTTTATAGTTGTTTAACTACATCTCCTTGATAAATGGGAAAGTTGTGGAAATTTTCATGTATTTTTTTCATTCTCTTTCATTTTTTATGAACTAAATGCGATGCTTTTGCTAATTTCTGTATTGAGCGATTTGCCTTTTCCTTATTGAGTATTAAATGTTCTTTATATATTCTGATACTAATCAATTGTCAGTTAAAGGCATTCTCCTGGGCTGTGGCCTGTCTTTTGCATTTTAATGGTATCTTCAGTTATATAGAAACTGAAAATTTACTTTTAGTCAGAATTTGCAATCTGTTTCTTTATGATTGATGCTTTTTGATGTCTCAGTTAAAAAAATTCACTATTAGTGAGTTATAAATATATTATTTCTTTCTTGTTAAAGTTTTGACTTTTGTTTTTAGGTTTTATACATTTATTTCACCTAGAATTTATTTTTCTGTAAGGACCTAATTTTATTTCTTTCCTAAGTAAATATCATTTGTAGCAGCACATTTTAATAAATAGTCCATCATTTTCTCACCAACTGGTAATGTCAACCCTTGTTGTATCAAGTATCCATGTATATGTTACTCTGTTTCTAGGTTCTCCATCTAATCCTATCCCGTCCCATCCCATCCCACCCCAAATCATGCCATCCCATTCTATCCTATGTTTTGTGTATCCCTGGGTCATGCTTAATTGCTATAGTTTAAATATCTTATCTTATGGGAACATACCTGTGGTGGTTTTAAAACTTGTCTATAAATTCTTTGACACTTCTCCCACTAAGAGGTCTAGTTCCCCAGTCCTTGATTCTGTGAAGGCTTAACTGACTATTTCAAACAGATAGGATGTTGTGTGACTTTTAAGGCTAGATCATAAAGTGTGATACAGCTTCCACAGGGCTGTCTCAGGATCGAGCCACCATGTTATGAGGAAGCCAAGCAGCCCTATGGAGGGGCCAACTATAGGTGTTGCAGCCAACAGCCTAGCCTAGGTCCCAGCCATCAGTCAGCCTCAACAGCCATGTAGGTGAGTTAATGAGCTTTTAGATGGTGGCAGCCTTGAGCAGTACTTTCAACTTCTGCTGGTGCCTCTCAGAGTAGAGATGAGAGGTTTCCGCCAAGATCTGCCCAAACTGTAGATTTATGAACAAAATAAATTGTTTCGAACAACTTAGATTTGGGGGTTTATTACACAATACTATGTATTGAAACAGTTTCCTCTTCTTATTCTTCTTCACAGTTGTCTTTGCAATTCTTGGATCTTTCTTCTTCAATATGAATTTTAGGATCTGTTTGACAACTCTATGAAAAACCCTGTTGGGATTATAATTGTAACTGTATTGAATTTATAGATTAATTTGGAGAGACTTGAATTTTTAATGGCATTAATTTTCTCATTTATAAATGTATAAATCTATAAATTTTTATATCTTTCAATGATTTTTATTGTATTTCTCCACACATCATATATATTTTAATAGCTTTATTTCCTCATAGTAATTAAGCATCTGGATTTTTTTCTCTAATACTTTCTAATTGGTTAGTGCTGGTTTGTTATTTATATAGTGCTAGGAATGTTATTTATTTTTATTTAGACATCTTATCCAGAAATCTTGCTAAGTTATCCTTTTAGTTGTAGTAGTTTTATCCTACTGTATAATCCATAGGATGATATGTAATTTTTATATAAAATCACTTTTTTCTTTTTATTTCTAATCTTTAACTCTTATTTCTGTTTCTTTGCCTACCCCATGAACTAAGACCTCCAGAACAATGGAATAAAAGTGATTGTAGGACATATGTCCATTTCCTGACTTTGAAAACAATGTTTCTAATATTTCACAATTAAGTATGAATTTTATAGGAGGTTTTTAGAAATCACATGTATCAGGTTCAAATTTTTTTCCTTCTCTTCCTAGTTACCTAAGATTTTGTCATAAGTGAGTATTTAAATTTTATAAAATGTTTTACCAATATTGTTTGAAATGATTGTTTTCTACTCTTGAGCCATTCTTGCATTTCTAGGATAAAAATCTGCATTATCGTTGGCTTCTTTTTCTGCTGTATAGGGTCATGAAAGCCATCAGAGGATTAGAAGTCTATTCATAACCTCTGGATTAGCTGGGATATAGATAACGTTTGATGACCCTTTCACCAGGGGCTTGCTGATTCTTTTTGATTCTCCCTTTAAATCTGCATCTCATAGGTTGTGTTGAGTACTTCCCTCAGGAGGTACAGAATGTCTGCTTGTATCTCTTTTTGATGTTGAAATTTTTCATTGGGTTCAGATATGGTCAACTCACTCCATCCTTTTATAAAATTCCCCACCAGCTTCCCAACTGATAGCTTAACTAGCCATGGATAATCATTGCCCAGATCTATAATTTTATTAAATGTTGCAAAGTGGTGATGTTCTAAGCCTACCTTTGTTTCATTTTTTAACATGGAATTTTTCAGAAAAGAAGAACTTTCATTTTCCCCTCTCTCCTTCTTATTCTTTTAAACTGAGGGAGAATTCATCTAGGAAGGGGGGGGGCACAAATACTTGATTTTTCTCCTTTTTATTTTCCAGTTTTCAAAACAATGAGTTTAGTTTCCTAGCATCCTCTAGCAGGGACTGTCTTAGTTCATTCAGGCTGTTGAAACAAAATACCATGGACTGGGTGGCTTATAAACAACAGAAATTTATTCCTCATAGTTTGGGAGGCTAGAAATCTGAGATCAGGGTGCCAGCATGGTCAATTGAAGGCCATCTTCTGAGTCTCAGACTTCTTGTTATATCCTCACATGGTGGAAGGGACTAGGGAGCTCTGTGGGGTCTCTTTTATGAGAACACTAATCCCATTCATGAGGGTGTTTGTCCTCATGACATAAGTACTTCCCAAAGACTCCACCTTCAAATACTATCACATTGAGGATTATTTCAATATATGAATTTGGAGGGTGGATGCAAACATTTAAACCATAGCAATGACAGATTTTTAAAAAGAATATAATTATAAACACATGAATTTTAACATGATTTATATGTTTAAATAAGTGACAGATAGTATTCTTTTTATGCTCAAATTGCCCCATCTTTGGCCAATGGAATTTCCTTCAGGTTGGCTTCTGTGTCCTTTGATGTGATCCCAGAAGTCTTGGTGACTCACGCTTTCCTCTTTGTCTCTGGCTCATCTTGCTCATTTCCTGTGCTTAGATCTGCCATCAGCCATTTCTCCAAGGAGCAAGTCTTTCTATCAGTGAGAAAAGGTATTTTGAGACCAGAATCTGGACACTGGGCTCTTTGTATTTGGTTTGTCATTATGCACAGGCCTTTTCTGCAGACAGCTCTAAGAAAAACACATTTTTATGAACAAGTACATTGAGTCGATACTGACGGTACAAATGCTCAAAACAGTTCTTTTGACCTTAGGATATACCCATTTGAGACTCATGGTGAAATTATATTTTAAAGTCACTTGGAATAATGTCTTTTGATTATGTCATATAGAGTTAGGTTCTTTGTTTCATTTAGTTTTCAATTTTGAGGTACTTATTCTGATTTAATTCTTTCAATACAACTTGGTAAAACATTTATATAGCTCTAGAAGCATGTCTGAAAAACAAGACATATCTAGCTTTTACCCCGACTCTCCACCCTGTTCTTTCACTTGTCCCTATGTGGCACTTCTGTGTCTGCATTTTTTAAATTAGAAGCAGGTTCACTTACACACACATTCTTCTGTAAATGAGAGGAAATATACTCTATATGCTTTTCTGTTCCTTGCATTTTCAAAATTAACAATATTTTCTGATGATCACTCCATAGCTGTATGTAGATCTCATTTATTCCTTTTTATAATGTGTGGTAGTTTATCCAACTAGTCAGCTATTGATGGACATTTGTATTATTTGTAGTTTTTTTGCTAGTTAGTTCCTATCACTTTATTTTTTGCCAGCATGTTTTGGGGATTTCTCTGAGTAAAAGGGTAAAGGCATGTATAACTTTGCTAGACATTTTAAAATTCCTTGCCATAGAGGTTGTACCATCTGCAAATTCTACCAACAAATATTAAAGCCCCTGTTTTTCCCTCACCAACACATGTGCGTGTGTGTGTGTGCGTGCATGCGAGTGTGTGTATATATGTACACAGTCAACCTTCATAGGCATGGAATTCTATGTAGCTCTTTAGTGAACATAATAGGTGTGAAATTTCTATTTAGCTGTAGTTTTACTTTTCATTTTTCTTTTATTAGCAAGAGTGAGCATTTTTCCACACATTTAAGAGTTGTGTTTCTTTTTCTGTGACTCCTGTATCTTTTTGCTTCATTTTCTCTTTTCTTTTTCTTTTTTTTTTTGGTATAGGTTTGTTGGGCTTTCTTTCTCTATTTATAGAAACTTTTAATATATTGGGGATGTTGACTTTATTGTAATATAGGTTGAAAATATTTTTCCTCTTTGTCGTTGCCTTTTGCTTTGCTTTTTTTTGGTCATATATTGAAAAAAAAATATTTTGCCATCTGTTCTTAAAATTGTTCCCCTCATCATTCCCTTATCCCACCCTTCTGACCTCAACAATTACTGGCAAAGGGATATATTTAAAATGCTGAGTTCTATAAAAGGCAAAGAAAAGCCCATTTTTCCAGAGAGCTGTGGTTGCCTTCAGGAGAGGGGCTCTTTGTGATCAAGATCTGCAGGTCCAGGAGGAAACCTACTTTCTCATGAATATTTGGGAAGGAGCTCCGGAGAATCCAAGTCACTGGAATTGTCTGGGTGTGGAAAGATCAGTGGCTCAAAGCCTGAAGTACAGGTTTGAATCCAGTTTTGTCACTTCTGGGCTAACTTACCATCCTCAAGACTGTTTCACTTCCTTCACGGGTGACATCATCAGGTAAAGTGGTAGCAGATGTAAGGGGATGTAAGGGGACCTTGCATTCAGTTAACTCTCTTTGACGAATGAAAGTGAATAAGCCCCTTTTCTGCAATTTGGGTGTGGGAATTTTAGCTTTTCCTTTCTTGGTCATCGTTTTTTCTACTCTTTGAGGGCAATTAATTTGATTAATTTCTACTTCTATGCTTGTGGTTCTTTCCAGCAAACAAGTTACTGGTTTCCTTATTTGAAGGCTTTTACTTTCCATCACTTCTCAGACTCCCATGGAACTCTGCCCACCAGCTGTCAGGCATTGATATTTCTTATATGAGTTACTGGTAGCTTACATAGGTTGGAAATGCCTGCATGTCTTCCTTAGAGGCTGTTGCCAGGAGATTTGATGGTCCCATCACCAAGGTTTTCCTTCACCTCTTAGATATTGTGCTTGAGATCGGCTAATTGTCCAAATTTTGCCTTCACTTTTAATACAGGGACTTGTAAGTACTAAAAATGGTAAAACAGAAAACGTTCTTGGGGATATTTTGCAATGAATGACCAAGTCCACATGTCCTATATATATATATATATATATATATATATATATATATATATATATATATATAGTCAGTCCTATTAGTTCTATGTCCAAAATATGTCCCCCATCTGACCACTTTTCCCTGTTGCCATGCCACCTCCTTTGTCCAAGCTAATCTCTCTGCTCTGTATTCCTGCAAGAGGCTCTTAACTCCGCTCACATCTCACTCACCTGCAACCCAGTCCTCTCCAGAAGCTCACGTGAATCTATCACTACAGGATTGGAAATGACTAAGTGTCTTCTCGTTGCACTTAGAAAGAAATCCAAACTCCTTATTGCATCTGCAAGGATTTGTATGATCTGATGTCTTCTCTGACCCCATGGGCTTCTAATCTCCAACTTGTTTGGAGTCTCCTATCATCCTGTCCTTCCTCTCATCCCTCAAACCAGCCAAGTTCATTCCTGCTTTAGGGCCTTTGTACTAGCAGTTCGCTCTACTGAGATGTTCATCATGGAATGTACTTTTTTAAAAATTGAAATAGTTGACATAACATATTAGTTATAGGTGTACAACACAGTGATCTGATATTTGTAAACATTTGAAGTGATCACCACGATAAGTCTAGTTACCCTCTGTCACCAAAGTTATTACAATATTATCGACTATATTCCCCATGCCATACTTTACACCCCCGTGACTTACTTATTTTGTAACTGAAAGTTTGTGCCTTTTAATCCCCTTCACCTAGTTTGCTCATCCCCTGACACCCCCACCCTGCTGGCAAACACCAGTTTGTTTTCTGTATCTATGAGCCTGTTCTGTTTGTTCAAAATTTGTTTGCAGATTCCATATACAAGTGAGATCATATGGTATTTGTCTGACTTCATTTCACTTAGCATAATGCCTTGTAGGCCCATCCCATGTTGTTGCAAATGGCAATATTCCATTCTTTTTTTATAGCTGAGTAATATTCCTGTGTGTGTGTGTGTGTGCGTGCGCGCGCCACATCTTCATTTATCTGTCGATGACACTTGGGCTGCTTCCTTATATTGGCTATTGTAAATAATGCTGTAGTGAACATAGGGGTGCATATATCTTTTTAAATTGGTGTTTTCATTTCCTTCTGTTAAATACCCAGAGGTGGAATTGCTGAATCATATGGTAGTTCAATTTTTTTTTAAGATTATTTATTTATTTATTTGACAGAGAGAGATAGTGAGAGCAGGAACACAAGTAAGGGGAGTGGGAGGGGGAGAAGCAGGCTTCCTGGGCAGCAGGGAGACTGATGTGGGGCTCGATCCTAGGACCCTAGGTTCATGACCTGAGCCGAAGGCAGACGCTTAATGACTGAGCCACCCAGGCGCCCCATGGTAGTTCAATTCTTAATTTTTTTGAGGAGCCTCCATACTGTTTTCCACAGTGGCTGCACCAATTTACATTCCCACCAACAGTGCATGGGGGTTCCCTTTTCTCTACATCCTCACCAACACTTGTTATTTCTTGTCTTTTTAATAATAGCCTTTCTGACAGGTGTGAGGTGGTATCTCAATTGTGTTTTTGACTTGCATTCCCCAATGATCGGTAATGTTGAGCATCTTTTCATGTGTCTGTTGGCCATCTGTATGTCTTCTTTGGAAATATGTCTATTCAGGGCTTCTGTCCATTTTTACTTAAGATTTTTTTTGGCATTGCGTTATAGGAGTTCTTTATATATTTTGGATATTAACCCTGTATTGTCATTTACAAATATCTTCTCCCATTCAATAGGCTGCCTTTTTGTTTTGTTGATAGTTTCCTTTGCTGTGCAAAAGCTTACTAGTTTGAGGAATCCCATTCTTTATTTTCACAAATAGTGTACTCTTGTTGCCAACTCCGTGATTTTCCCAGTTTTGCTTAAATGTCAGCTTGCTTAAATGTTAGCATCTCAGAGAGGACTTTCCTGACCATATTATCAAAAGCAACTCCTTATCCAATAACTCTATCATGTTGCTCTGTTTTATTTTCTTCATAGCACTTTTATCTGGCATCTTATTTAAATGTGTCAGCCTGTTCAGGGCTGTATCCCCAGTATTTGGAACTCTACAGAGCACATTATAGATACATAGTAAATATTTGTTGAATGAACAAATGAGAAGTGTGCTTGCCTCTGTGGCATGGATGCACCTGGACATTCAGCATCAGAGGCTCTTTAACACCTGACATCTTTGTTGAGTGGAAATCCCACACACACTGGATGTAACGGTCCATTAGGTTCACCTTGCCTATACACTTACTGCCTTGTCTGACCTTCGCGTGTGAGCTGTTCAGAGCAGCTAATGGGCATTCCATTTTACAGATGAGGACACTTTGCTGAACCCTTTGTTGAATGTTCACTGTGACTCAGGCAGGCCACCAGCTGTTCCCACCTTCCAGTGCATGTTTTTCTGTAAGTTCCTTCCCTTGTGCTCTGGACTGCAGGCGGAGAAAGTGGAGATTAGACAGAGCATACTACCCGAGGAGTAAGTTTTCCAGAGGCTTAAAGTAAAATTAAAAGCAAAGACTGTGTCCAAAAAGAGATTGCAACAGAAAGGCAAAGCTCATTTCAAAGAAAGAGTATATATTTATTTTTGTAATGCCACAGTTAGAAGAAGGAGGGAGATGATTTGCCAAGATTTGGCATAGCGGTATTTCAAATGTTCCCTCCTGGGGCTTTTTTTTTTTTTTAACTTTCGCTGGTCATTTTTTATGTGGCAGTTGGGAGATGGGGTTGCAATGGTGTAGACTCTTGGTTTTCTTTTAAATAAGTCGCATACAGTTACATTCAGGGAGAATCAGGACTCCTCAGTGTCTGTTTATTGATTTTGCCCCTTCATCTCAGGGCAGAATAAAGATGAAAAGGCAGTTCATGGGAAACAGATTTCTCTGCTTTGGAAGGAAGGTAACAGGGTGTGGGTGTCCCAGGAAAACAGGCCCGGCCAGTCCCTCCTTCAAACACTCGTCTCAAGCCCTGTATCCTCCTTTGTTCTAAGCTCCTTGGCTATTTCTGGCTTCGTCACAGCTGAACTAGTGAGAAAACAAAACTTAAATCAGCGTCCCGCATACTCATACACAATAAATATTTGGGAACAAAAGTGGTAGAATTCAGTCAAATTGGCAGGTAAACATGTATCTTTGAAATTGCCAATTTAACTAACTTCTCTGCTAAAAAAATCTGCTTTTGCCTCTGTAGACAGTGGAGTTGAAAAAACCATTTATGTGCACCGTATCATTTTATGATGTTCTTTTTAAAATGTTTATCTCAAATAGTCTTTGGAACTGGAAACAAAATCACTGATTCCTTCTCTACGCACATTCCCTTCCCCAGGAGGTATCTTCAGCTTTCTGATTTATTTTACTTTTAATAAAATATTGAATGCCATTTTTTCTAATTATTTCTTATTGAATGTACTCCTTAAGTCCCCTTTTTTCAAATAAAAAGAATAAACCGACCATGTAATAGGACAATGGTTCTATCACTACTGATAATTATACATTTTGTTCTCATTGTAATTGCCCTGGTTTGAACTGTGCTTATTTTAGCAGAAAGTGTTCATTATTTTATCAACAACTGGCAGACCCCGCTGGTATTTACTGACTTTTCTTTAACCAAAACAAGGATTATAGCTCCTATCCATGGCTCAGCTGCTAAATCTTTGCTAAGAAATTTGGGAACCCCTTTTGAATGAAACACTGTACAAAGCTTTAAGCACTCTTTGCAACTGAGTTGTATTAAATGATAGACAAAAAAAGCCCTCTGAAGAATTGGTGCTTAATTACAACTTAATTAGCATAATTATGCATGCTAATAGCATCTCAAATGAATAGCAGTTGTCAGGAGGTTGGGACCATCTGTAAGAATGTCGGATTAATACATCATTTTTTATTTCTAACAACGCTGTAACTCTTTCCCTGAAAGTGATTTTCATTAATCAAGTTCATTTTTATTATATAGAAAATTTGGCATTTTTCATTATGGGCCATTATCTGTTTCCCCATGCAGCCCTAATACAATACTAATGAGCCCCCGTGTGGCTGGTCCACACTGACAATGGTGGTACAGGTGTATTATTATAATTGTTACAAACAGCACAGTGTACCTCTGGAGCAGCCAAGTTCTAATCTCCCGGCACCCGCGTTTCCACTTGGTACCTCCCCAGGGCCTAGTACAATTTTCAGAGCTTTATGAAAAACATACATGTTTGTGGTTACAAAGAAGCTATTTAAAGAGAAAGGCCTGCGATTACCTGCAGCCAGGACGCTGTTTTGCTGAGAATCCCTTTTGTGGAAATAGAAAGCTTTGGGGGCAGAGAGGAGGTCTGTGCCTCAACCAGCCCCACGGCTCTGGGGAGGGGGTTGTAGGCAGCGTCTGTGAGGCCCGGGCAGGCACTGTAGAATGGCTCCCTTCCGTTCGGCATCACTCATTGCTAAACATGGTCATAAAACCGCAGGGGGGGCATGTGTCTTCATGGTTCTTAGCCCCAAGAAGCACCCCAAATGGCAATCTCGAAATCCACATCTGGATCCACGCACACATGCTGCAGCAGGCCCTGTAAATATCTATCTGCCTCGTCTCTGAGCTGCTCTTTACTTTTAACTTCGGCTTTCACTTGTTTTGAGGTTTATCCATGCTCCACCTCCGGCCCGGAACCTCTGCTGGCCCTCTCCCTGATACACAGCCACACAGACCCTTTTGATTCTCTTATTTGCAGAGGAGCCTCACCTGTTTCTGCGTCCACGCTACGTGCAGGGCTGACGCTCAGGACGCTCTGCGGAGGGGCAGGAGGGCCCTTCAGTGCTTTTTACCCATTTCCAAGCTCAAGAAGAGCGGCCGCCTCACCTACTTTATGTGCATGCGAAACAAAATGGCTACAGCTTTATTCCAAACCTCAGTAGAAAGAGGCTGCTGGCTGCATAGACAAGCTCCGTGGTCCAAAGGTGACTAAAGAACCATGTCTTTAGCATCACAAGCTACATGGGGACTGTGAGGGTGTTCTATGTGGGGGCAGTGATGGGTGTTTATACCTTGTGCTGGCAGATGGGAAAATGGGGGGTGGAGGAGAGAGGGTCTCATGGCCTTGGTGTGGTCAGAAGGGTTGGGACAGGCTGTAGGCGTCTCCCCCAGTTAGGATCCTCAGCAAAGGTGAGTCTTTCAGACACTGCGACCCTGAACTGGTCCCACGGACAAGGAAGCACATTGTGTGTGAATCATGTAGGCTGTGGAGGAGCAGGGATATTGCATGTGACATTCTTATGCTAACACAGTTACTTGTTTATGTGGTTTTGTTTTGTGTGGTGGTTTTTTTGTTTTTTGTAATTTGCTAAGTCTGGCAACCCAACTCCAGAGCCAGAATGCCTGGCCTTGAATCCTGGTCCTGCTCTTCCAAGCTATGTGACTCTGGGCAGCTTATTGAAGCTCTCTATGCCTTCTCTCCCTTATAAAATGAAGATAGTGCTACTGACTTTAGAAATTTTTGGGAGAATTAAATGATTTTTAACAGATCAAGCTTCTAGAACAATATCTGGCAATAAGCACTCACAAAGTGATACCTGTTAATATTGTCTCCCTGGAACTGGGGGCCAGTTGGTGGCCTCTATTCTATATCCAAGTTTATTGTGTTTCTGATCGCCTGTTTGTCTCTATCTCCACAGTGTTAGACATTGAATATTTTTGAAACCAAAAGGTTTCACAAGCCCTTGAGGCTGGCTGATGTTTGCTGAAGTCCGAAGATCAGGTACAAGATGCCACTTGTGGTTTAAATGCAAAACACGAGGGCAGCTGTTGCAGGTGGGGGAGATCAGAGGTGGCGCAGAGCAGTGGTTCTGAGCACGAGCTCTGGAGCTCAAGGAATCTGGGTTCTCAAGTTTAATTACTAGCAGTGGGATCTTCCACAGGCTTATTGAGATGACCTCCCGTGTCCTTATTGGCAAATGGAGTTACTCGTGGTTCCTGCTTCACGGGGCTGCTGGAGAGACCACCCAAGATATGTGTGGATTGCTCAAAGCAGTGTCTGCAGTGTAGACAGACCTACCCCCTAATCACAGCCCCCAAACCCCTAGCCTAGTGGGACATAGCCATTGGGCCTAGATTTCTGCCCCACATCTGCCACTTACTAGCTGTGGGCCTCTGAACAAGTTACTCAGTCTCTGTGCCTTGGTTTCCTGCTCTGTGAATAGGATAATGGTAGTACTGACAGCACTGAGTGGTGATCATGTGTGCTATTAAATACAAAGCACTTAGGACTGTGCCTGGCACTTAATTAGTCATCAGCATAAGCTGTTGTGGTTTTCAGCTGCTGTGATCCCTTATCTCCTGCAAACTCTCCCCTTGTTGGAGGGGTAAGGCCCCGGGTTCCTTGCCAGAGTGAATTCCGGGCAGGGCATCTGTACAGAGCTTGCCTGGCTTACAGCGAGCTGCCACTGGGAGATGCACTGTGTCCGTGACAGCTCCAGTCAGCCCCGAACAAAAGAGCAGGCAGTCCTGCCGACAACCTTTGCTGGGGGGACACGGGGTTCTTCTGAAGGTCACGGGCAGTCTGCTTTTGTTGTTTTTGTCGTTTATGGAATGGCCTGCTTTGTGCTCAGGTACCCATGCACACGCACACACACACCATGGCCACTGGCCTGGGAGGGTCCATGTGTGCTGTTTGCTCCTTCTGCCCCTGTGGGGTCACCCTGAAGAACACGAGTGTGACCTGAGGGAAGACCTCTTCCACCACACTCAACAAGGGAGAGATCTTGTATCTTCCTATTAGATGGGTTGAGGGTAAAACCCATTGAAAACTGTGAGACCCTTGTTAAGTGCTTGCTATTCACTCCATCAATTGTTCAGGCATTCGTGGACTCTTTAGCAGACGTTTAATGAATTGCTTTTCTCTGCAAAGGGAAGAAGACTCATACAGTGGGACTCTCAGGGGTGTAGGGTTTGGTCCTCAGTGGAGCTTTTGACCCTAGTGGAGGAGACAGACAGTACATGAATGCTCTGAAGGCAGGAGGGTGGTCGGGGGGAAGGAGGAAGCAGGCACAAGAAGCCAGGCTGAGGCAGAAACTGGGACAGAAGGTTTCTATTGGTTCTGTACAGAGGCACTGCGAATACTGGGCTGTGCTAACATCCCATCTCTCATTTAAAAATGTCCATCATGCACAAGCCTGCCATGTACTACCAGGGTCTTGTCCTCCAGACCTGTACTAAGACTTTGCCCTCGGCATAGATTTGAGAAACAAAAAATTAGAACCAGGATGCTCATTAATAAAAGAATGGTAAATAAATGATTGTATAAGCAATGGGATATTATGAACTCATGAAAAAAGAATAAAGTAGATCTCTGTATGGTGACAGGGAAAGATCTCAAAGCTCTTCTGTTGAGTGAAAAATACCAAAGGCAATAGGAGCTTGGAATGTTCCCCTTGGTGGAGAGAAAAGGAGATACACACATAGGCATGAAATAACATACGGTGAATAATGCTTGCATTTAAAGGCAGGGCCTGGCCTCGGGAGTTTGAAGGAGACTTGACTTCTTTGTATAGGCTATTGTTATGCTTTCATTTTCCCCTGTATGTGCACATTAATTTTTCAGTTGAAGAAAGGGAAGAGCAGAGAAAGAAATCCGTCCTCTGCAGTGAGGCCAGAGAAGCCTGTCCAGGAGAGCAGGCTGCATGCCTGGCGACTGTGGGGAGGGGGTACATCTATAGGCCTGCAGCCTGAAAGAGTCCTTCCAAACCTTTTCTCAAAGATCCTATACCTTGTCAAATCTTATAATTGGTAGGAAGCACCTCATTGCTCATTTCCCAATATTGTATTGTCCCACAGGAGTGTTGACGGATCTTCAGACGTGAATGAAATTTGTATCCATCTGTCTTGTTCCTGGAACCAAACTAGTTGGGGGTAGAAGAAAGTGGATTTCCTAAAAGGGCCATATCAGTGAGAATCAAGAAGCATCTCTTCTTAACACTTTCTAATCGGAAGAAAGGAGCAGTTCACAATCAGCTTGCATGAGCAATAATCTGTTGTTTTGTTACCACCCCTCTGAGACTGGATCCAGGGAGCACTGGACTTCCTCTTCAGAATCGCTGGAAAACACTGAGCTTCTGCCCCAGCTGGGTCAACGTGCATGCAGCTTGGGGTGAGTCCTCTTCCCTCCCCAGCCTTGATTTCCTTATCTGTGAAAGGGAGGGTTGCCCCCTGTCCCTACATTAGACCCTTTGGTTCTAATGTCCTATGGTTTTATGAAACTTAATGAGAAACAGAGAAGAGGTGCAGGAGAGAATCTTCTAGCCCATGTGTACCAAGATGGTACACTTGCTGGTTGTATCTGTCTATACCAGTTTTTGGCTTACATATTTGGCTCATTTAAAAAACAACAACACTGAGTTCAAATGAGGTTTTCTGCTTCCCCACTGTTTGGTCCAGGACTGGTGTTTTTGACCAATGTGGGTATATTTGCTCTGGATACCCTGAGTATGGTCGAAAGGGTACTGGCCCTAAGTCTGCAGAGAAGCATTAACTCATTCTACTTTTTCCACAATGCTCTCTGGCCCCTGTCAGGCCTCCCAAGGGTTGTGGTCTTCCAATTCCAAAGCCAGAATGTTTTCTAGCTGGTGTTTCTGAACTGTATATAATGTTACTTAAAAAAAAAAAAAAATTCTTTAAAATGCTTAGCGTGGGGGTCGGTGTGGGTAGAGGAGTGGCGGGTGCTATTCATTAGAATTCTCATAGAGTAATCAAATCTTTTCATTCCAAAGGGTGTTATTGCCTGGGAATTAATATTAGATCTGATTTTGAAATAAGCCTAATGATGATGACTTTTGGGGGGTATATATATATTTTTTGCTATATTTGCATTAAGCCCTTTTCTCAACTTGGCATATGGAAGTTAAAAATATGAGTTCTGTCCTTAAAATTCTTGTTGGCATACTATCCAGCAGAAAAGGTAATTGCTTGCAGGGACCACAGATAAGGAGGCTAACTTAATGTCCTTTGAAATGTTGCTTTTGAAATTCAGTGGTCTTCTAGGTGCAGAAGGCCATGGGCTAGTCAGTGGTGGGAGGGCTCAGAGCCCTGGCTGTCTGGAGCCTTTGGGGCTTTCCTAGAGGCCAGTGCTGGATGTGGTGGAGAGGTCAGCTTGGCATAGTACATTTTCACAGGCCTTTATCCCTCATCTTCTGAGCCACAGAATCACCTCTGGTATTTTCTGATTCCCCATTGCTGTCCACAGGATGAAGTTAGTGCACACACAATATGGTGTTTCATCCTATATTCATTACCTATTGCTGTATAACAAATTACCCCAGAACGTAGTGACTTCAAATAACAAACTGATTATCTCAGTTTCTGTGGGCCAGCAATTTGGGAGTGACTTAACCAGGTGGTTCTGTTTGGGAGTCTCTCCGGACTTTCATTTTCTTCCCCTTTTCTTTGTACACCATTTTCTTTCTGCTTATAGTGCTTTCCCTTAGCTTTCCTTCATCAAGAGGCAAACTCCTATACATCTTATAAAACCCAGATTAAATCTATCTTTTTATCTTTCTGCTCACTCTGACTAGAATTTGGCTACTACCTCTAGGCTCCCATGACATTTGGACATTCCTCTATTAAAATGAAATTTTCTGATTTTTTTAATGTGTGTGTGCATGATGTCTAGATCTGAAGTGTCCATTATGATCGACAGTAGCCACATTTGCCTATTTAAATATAAACTTAAATTGAAATAAAATAATCAATTCAGTTCCTCAGTCACACCAGCCATGTTTTAAGTGCCCGCTAGCCACACATGGCTGATGGCTACTGTGTTGGACAGTGTAGAAAAGTCTTCCATCATTATAGATAGCTCTATTGGAAGCATAGTCTGATGTGTTACTTCTTTTAAATCTGGGGTTCTGTCTTCTTCATCCAAAAATCAGGTGTTTTTTGGTTTTTGGGTTTTTTTGGTTTAAAGCATTAAGTATTTGACCTGTTCACCTTTGTATTGCCTGTATCTGACATAATATTTGCTTGAATAAACAAACTGGGAAGGTGGTTTCTGGAACTTTTCAGAACTTTACACCAAACACTGAATGTCATCCCTGTGACTGAATTAAAAAGGGTTGGTGTGGTAGTTAGTGTTAATTGATTAGCTCAGTCCCTGTTACAACACCCTTCTCGAGTGTGGCAACAGGATACAGTGGCCATTGGGAAATGTAGGTATAAGTCTGCTGTGGAGTTCCTAGGAGTTCTTTTGCTTTTCCAATACTGTTGTCACAAAGACCTTTTATGCCATATGATAAGGTGTCACTCTTTGTCATCTCTACTGGAGTACAGGTATGATGGGTGGGGCTGCAGCAGCCATTTTGTGGCCATGAGGTGATGAGTGAGCATACTGAAAAGACAGAGCAAATGATAGGGAAAGGTGAGCATAATGCTGTGCAGGTTTCTTGTTATGTGAGGACATTTCTCCAGGTTTCTTGTTGTGTGAGGAAGAAAGTACATCCTTGGTTTTGCAGATACTGTGGTTGGATTTTATATTACTTGCAGCCAAATGCAATCCTAATGAACACAGATAGAATGAGTAGAAACACCAATCCCTCCTAATCAAAGGTAAGGGGGATTCTTTTCCAAAGCTTAGTGCTTAGGACTTCCGGCCACTGGGAACACGGTAGCTGAAGATAACATTTCTTACGAGATTATCAAATAAAGAATTGGAGACTGGGCTCACTGGAAGTACTGGAATGCAATCCTCCCCAGGTTTGAGGAGTGTGGTGCTCTACTTGGTTGTCTACTTTCAAAGTCTTCCAGGAGCTTTCAGGAGGTGGTATCACTGGGGCTGTTTCCTGAGGAGTGCCCCAGAGCACCTATACCCACGTTGGCCAATGAGACCTGTGCAACACACCATCAACTAAGGGCCAAGCCAGCTCTGGATGCTGGACAGTCTTCTCGTTCCAGCCTGGTGCAGAGCCTAGAAATGAGCAGAGAAGGTTCTGGAATGACTTTGGAGTCTTTCATTTTGAACATTTCTCAAATTACACTTTTGACTTCAAGCAGGCTAGAGAAAATATTTTGTTCTGGCTAAACACAGTAAAGTTTGTCAATAGGTGAGGATTCCAAATATAACATTGTGTTTATCTCACTCAGATCTCCTGTGTGTCACATTTGAATGTGTCAGTTAAGTACTTAAGTCCATTGAAGGAATGATGTGTGGTGTGCTTATCGTCCAGGGGAATAAAGACACCTGTTGATATCACATAAAAAGGACAAACTTAGCCATAACTCTCAAACTCCATCCTTAGCATTCTTAGCCACAGAGTTTTGTTTGGCGACTGGTTTGCAAGGCTTTGAACCTTTCATTGGCCCAGAACAGCAGAGTGACAGCAAACTAGGTTGCAATCAGCATAACTCGTGATTTGCCAGTATTTTGAACAATAAATTGCTAGCTAATAAATTTCCCGTAGCTTCCTTTGTAAATGCCAGCTAAAGGCCTAAACATTCCATGTAGATTTAATTACACATTTAGTGTTCCTGTAATTTTGAATTAATTACATGCCAAACAGATTTATGTTCTATGTACTTAATAAACCTCTGTAAGTGCCCTTTTAGCAATCAATTGGTATTTAGGACCCGGTTTGTTTTTTAAAAATAATGGTTCACGTTGCTGGGTCTTGTTGTTCCTTCCATATGTTTGGGCGTTGATAGAATTAGAGGGGCCAGATGTTGATACTGAAATGAAAACAGAGTCACTGGTGGATAGCAGGGTTTGGGGGTGTATGAGGTGAGGAAGGGGATGAGCTCGTACATGGACTTCAGAGAGCCAAAGGGACTTCATCTGCTGGTTTGGGCTTTGGCATCTGTCTCTGATCATGGTGTGGTGGAGAGCAGATGCTGTACTTGGGGGTAGAGATGAATTGCAGGGAGGTGCAGTGTCCGTACTGTTTCCAGGTGGCTGGCATGCCAGTGGTCACTAGAGAATTTTGTTTTTACTTAAGGTGCTGCTTCTGACTGGTTTTTTTCTCAAGACATTCTTATTTCCAAGCTTATTGGGAATCTTGATTTTATTTATCAAGTTTACTCCGTGCCCTGCACTGTGCTATGTATTTATATGCCTTGTTTTGATGATTCCTGATTTCTCATTACAACCCTCTGTGGTGGGGACACGGGTAGGGGGAACCATTTGTGTTTAGCAGATGAGGAAACTGAGATCCAGAGTCACTTGCCAAGGTAACTGCGTGAGTATGGGATGCAGTGGGAATTCAGACTTGGTAGAGTACACAGATGTCTGACATCTTTAATTGAATTTTTATTTTGAATTTTTGTTTTTAACCTCCTGACTTAGTCTGCTTGGGCTGCTATAACAAATCAGCACAGACTGGGTGGCTTAAATAATAGATCTTTATTTCTTATAGTTCTAGAGGCTGGAAGTCAGAGATCAGGGTGCCAAGCATGGCCTGGTTATGGTGAGAGCGCTCTTCCTGGCTTGCAGATGGCCACCTTCCAGCCCAGCGTTTGCGGGTGAAGAAAGAGTGCAAGCCCTCTGGTGTCTCTTCTTTTAAGAGCTGTAATCCCAGAGCTGTACCTCGTGACCTCATCTAAACCGACCCACTTCCCAAAGGCCTCATCTCCAAACACCATCACCCTGGGGAGTAGGGCCTCAACGTATGAATTTTGGGGGGGTGTGCTGGTCACAGTTCCGTCCATAGCACCTCCTGAAATGGCTGATGATAAGTCAGATTGGAGGAAAAATCCAGAATCAGTGACCTCTGGCATCTCTCAGGTTTGCATGGTCTCTACTAGCAAACATTTCAATATGTGCTGCGGAGCCACCTCTCAGGATGCAGCCACCACCTTTCCTAAGAGCCTTCAGGAGAAATCCTCCTTTAGAGCAGAACTGGAAGAGGCAGGCTCTGCCCTCCGTAGTGAAGATAAAAGTGGCCCAGCAGGGGAATGCAGAGGCAGGTCGGGGTGACTAGAGGAGGGCAGCGGTGAAATGAAAAAGCAGCTCCTGGGGGCAGGATTGGAATTCTACATAAAACAGAGTCCCAGAAGTTCTCCCTGCGCAGAGTCAACGTCTGATTTCCCTTGTTGTCAGAGGTCAGGGAGGCCAGTTTACAAGCACGGGATAAAGGATGCTGCGCTATCACTAAACATGTTCTGTTCTGCTGTGGGCGAATGTCCTTCAGGCAGGTTACACCCACCTGCCATCCCTGCTCTGCCTCCTGCAGAAAGATGCATGCATGCAGGAGCAGCTCCCTTCTCTGACCACCTCCCACCCCTCTGATGGGACTAGTGAACTCTGTGAAGTAAAGAGAAAAACTTGCTATTTTGCTTGTGTTCTCTTTTTATCCGGAAACATCCCCAGGCCTGTGAAATTAAGCAGAACAGCATACAGCCGCCATTATTGCCAGGTAATTGACTATGTATCCCGAGTGAAACAAAGGTGGCCACAGAACGGTAAAGTCAATTATCATTTATTAATGGTGGTTACAGAACATAGCAGAGCAATTTATAAATTGAATTTTTAAATGAACAGCTTTCTATTTATATTTTTAAAGGTGGGAAGCAGATGTATGGGATAAAGCATGCAATTTTTAGCTGGTGACACGGTACATACATAAGTTTTTGGAGATCCTTTTTAAATGAATTCTTTGTTAGGCCACCTTTATGAGGAATCTTATTCCTTTGAATGAAAGCTGCTAAATGTGCTCATTCTCTCTGGTCTGCTTTGGGTGAACAGATATGGCAACTATCATGTGTCTGTATGTGGGCCATAATGTGCATTTTATCCACACACACATGTGTGTCCTTAAACTTCAAAAGAGTACATGTAGAGACATGACAAGAGACATAAGGTAAAGCCAGGGGAAGGCCAGCGCTAACCTTGTGAGACTTTTTCATCAGTAAATGTGCCATTTTAACTGGTCCTGAAATGGAAAGAGATTGCCAAAAAATCAGGGAAAAGATCACCAATATCAGAGCTTTCATTGGAGGATGGTTTACGCTTTGCTGTCTTTTGAAGGCATTTTTATCTTTAATGAGAGAATGTTTAACTTGACACTGCTGATTAGCTACAACCACATAATTATGGTGGGCTGAATGAGTTTCTCCAATTTTTTTTTTAGGATTAGAAAGCTCCTTTCTAACACTTAGAATGAATAAGTAGACTAATACGGTACCATCTGTGAGCTCAAAAACATGTTGGCTCTTTCCATCCATTCGTGTTGTGGGCACACACCTCAGTGGTTGTGGCAGATCTTGTTTCTTCCATGATTTTATAACTCATGAGAGTCTCATTGATTTATATTCCAAGTCACACTTTCACCTACATGGTACCTCACGATCTGAGCCAGAAGTGAAGGTGACCTCTAGGGGCATGGTCCAAGAGCCCTGTTTGGCGTGTGTTGTTTTGTTTTTACAACCACATGACTTAGCTGGTTCTCACTAAACCTGCTATGCTCCACGGAACTGCTTGAAAGTCACAAAGCTGAGTGCGAGTGTCTCCTTTCACCCGTTTGAGTAATTACAGCTATTTGTTGGCCACACAAACCATTCTGCTCTTCACCGCCTTCCCCAAACACCCTTTCTTCACCCCTGATGTTTGGGGCCCAGGAATGTTCAGTGTTTTATACAGATGTTGCCTCATGCATGATAAATACAATGCGCGACTGCACAGCTGGAATTCCCGCAGACCCTCTGCTCAGCCAAGATTCTCTCCTGTCAGCTCCTCCTCTCTGCTATGGAATCAGCATCGCGCCCTTCCCTTTCTGTGTTTCCATTAATTTTTCCTTCAGCACATCTGATTTCGATTGCAGGGTCTCTGGGTAGAGCCCTGATTAGCTTTTCTTTTGGAGTTGGTCCTCATGTTGCTTACAAAATGAGTGCAAATCATGAAAACGGTCCTAAACAAAATCCACTCGCTGGAAATAGCGTGGGGAGAGAATATTGCGGCGGGGTGATGCATATTTGAAAACTCGCTGAGTTGGAAGCCATTTGCCAGAGATTCTACATAAACAGTGGTGATTGTCAGGACTTATCTTTCTTGCAGTATTTATTTCTGCTAAGAACTATTGAGCAGATCGTATCTGGAAGATTCCGTCTCTCTCCTAAAAAAAAAAAAAAAAAAAAAGAAAGAAAACCCATCATCCGTCTGAGGCATCCCACTTCTAACTTCCCAGCCCACTCAGCACTGACTTGGAATTTTTGGCCCCAGTCAAAGCTTTTGTGCCTTTTTACATAATGGCTGGGCCCCTCTGTGCAGGGAGGGGTCGAGTGACAATTTTCTGCATTGTGTCTGTGTTCTGTGACTGGGTCAATAGTACATCCCTGAGACTAGGAAAAATAGCTGTGGATGAAAACAAAACCATCATTTAAAATCCCCACAGTCACCCCCACCCACTGTGGATGGGCTGATATTTGGGATCCAGCACCCAGGCTCTGGCAGAACAGTGCTGAGGACGCACTGGGCCAGCATCATCGAGGCAGAGGGAAACAGATTCCCACCCCCCGCCTTCTCCATTCCAGCCAAACTTCCTGCTTGGGTTATAAATATTTAAAGCTATAGTCAACAAAGTATAAAGACAGGGAAGTTAGGAAACCTAATCCTGTCTGCAGTGCCTTCTGTGTCTTATGGCCTCCCTCATCTATCCTTCAGCATAGGGTCAATGGCACACAGCTCAGAGCAGACTGATGCAGACCTTGAGAGTAGGTTCTTCTAAGAAGGCCGTCAGCCCTAGTGAGTGGCACAGACCTTTCATCTTCTGATTCTTACTCTGCTGAGAGTTGGACATGGAACAGTTTGCCAGAAAAAACATTCTGAAGCTGCTTGCTCTTACAGATCCTTGCTTTGGATACTCTTAGTTCAATAAGCATGTTATGAGCACTCTTTGCTGGATTTGGGGGATGCAGAACTGAAAAGGCATAGATCCTCCCCTTCAAGAACTCACATTTGTAGTACAGAGTGATAATACGCTCAAAGATGGGTCATTGGGAGGCTTATCAAGATATACACAAACTGCTGGGGGGCTTAAAAGACCGATTCATTCATTCACCCAACAGGTACAGGCGCCCACTATGTGCTAGGTATTGGGGGGTCAAGGATGAAGTAAGGATGAGTGAGGAGAAGGCTCCACTGAAGGGGCTAACTTTGTTGGATCTCAAAGGATGAATAGGAGTTTTCTAGGTAAAAAAGTAGATGAGGATTGGGGAGAGGACATTCCTGGCAGAGGGAAGTCAAGGACAAAGGTGTGCAAGTGGCTGAGGCATGACTAAGGAATAGGCAGAAACCCGATGAGGAGTTTCCCCGGGTACATGGGTACATGATAGGTAAGAACCTTATAGACCAAGGAAAACACTTTGGATCTTAATCAAGCTGGAGACTCTGGTTCCAGGGCCATGCCACTCAGAATTAAGTATGTTTTAAAGAATTGTTCTACCCAAATGGAAGTTCTTTTCCCAATTCTCACAAATACCTTGTATATTATTCACTGTCTTGTGAAAACATGGAACTTGGCTTGCTGCATCCCTCACCCAAGGGGCAGAACCCCTTGTAGGGTGGGAGAGAAGCACTTTCTTCCTATCTTGGCTTTGCTGTGGAGCTGACTTTGCCTTACCTGCCTGTCTACACAAGCAGCACAAGGGTTCTTCTGGCAGAGTGGATGCTGTCTGCACTCTGCAGAAGTGAGGCCCAGGAGAGAGCAAGTCGCACAGGTCCTGCTCTGGGTTAGCAAAAATGGATGCAACTGCAAATCATTATACTGCACATGTCTTCTTTAGGACAGTATTGGTTAAGGGCAAATTGAACAATTGCAGGATAAACCCCGACCCAGAGATCAGTTCCTAGCTGAGGCAGGTGTCCTGTTTCCTGAATAGAGCTGTCCTCCTAATAGGGGGGCAACCGCAAGCCTTAATTTTAAAAGATCCTCTTATTCAGCTGCAGCAAAACTTGAGTTGGATAGCGTTGAGCAGTTTTTATGAATGATGCATGAAGTTGCTTTAGAAAATAATTTTTTGTTTTACTACTCTTCCCTCAGTGAAAAATTTCTAATTCTTTACTCAGCCTAAGCACATTGGAGTTTACAGAGCATTCTCTGGAACTTCCTGATGGGCAGGGGCAGAGATTCTTAAGCCCATTACATGGGTGAGAAGACACCAAGTGAGAGGGATCTGGGGCTTACGTTGGCATGTGACTGATTTTAGCTAATGTCGTTCCCCAGGAAGTGTGGGGTGGCTCGTAGGGTATGGACGAGGCCCTCTAGGGACTTGAACTCTGATCTCAAATCCTGATGCAAAAATTTGATTGGGTGCCTTGCCTGAAGGTTCTGGGGCTGAAAGGACTTCATTTGAGGCTGAGGAGCTATGGCTTCACAGGACACATTTGTATGTTGAAGCAAATGTGTGATTTGGGTCCTGATAGCTCTGAGATGGCTCTGTGATTGCACCCACAACAGGACACTGTCTTCTGTCCTTCAGTGTGGGGTCAGTCCCCTGGCTCGACAGCTGTCCCCGGTGGAGGTAAAGGACTCACACGTGCTTGAACTCTCAAAAGTAATCAGCTGGTGATCCTGCCCTTTGGTGATTGAATGGCAGAGTTAAGTGTGTTGCTATGATTTAGTTTATCCTTTGAAGTCACCTGTAGTAACTCTGTATGGCCTCAAAGAGGCTCCTTAAGACTTTGGAAGTTGGCTGTTTTGATTCCCGGGTGGTATCGTATTCATCTCAAACATCAATGCTCTCCTCTCTGCCCACACAGAGAGAAGTACTCGGAAATCCTTTTTTCTCCTCTTAATCACATTTGCCCGTGACTTGTTTTTGAGATCTTCCCTGTACGTGGCCTTATTTCTCGTTCTTACCCAGTTTTGCTGTTTCCTGGTCACCCTTCTGAAATGTTGTACCATGGCATACACACTGGGCTTGCGATGGCTGGGCTGTGTACTTAGAAACCCCAAAAGATGAGTTGTTGCCAGTTGTGTTCAGTCCTGTGGGATCTGTGGAGCCAAAGGTGGAGTCACTGTGCGTGTTCATTCCGTTTTTCACAAGGCCTGTCACTTCTGTGCCTGTTGTTCCTCTCCCCGTGATGGAGAAGTGACAAGGGGGCCTGGTTTCTTAGATAGTTCCAAAGATTGCAGTCCAAGGCTAAGATAGTGTGCGTGTGTGTGTGTGTGTGTGTGTGTGTGTATTCTCACCTCCATCCACACATATATAGTTGCTAGTATGATACAAAGTTCTGGAAGCTGTTATAAAGTTGGATCACCCATGGAGTCCCATTACCAGTTTGGATCTAAAATGGTAATAATTTTATTAGAAAGTGAGGAGACCTTATTCTACTCAGTAATACATTTCTGTAGGAAAGTGCCTCCAAAGGAAACTTACTTCCCTTTATCCAGGAATCACGAATCCCCAGCCTTTCCTGGATTTTTTCTATCAGAATGGAAATTGTTCCCTGAACCTCTTCTGGAGGACAGCTGGTGTGGGAGGACAGGGTGAGGTGAGGGAACTATACCCTGAGAAGGCTTTCATGGAAAACAAAATGTGGTTCTCAAGATGAGAGCCTCTCTGAAGTGACTAACTTCTTCACTGAGTAAGATGAGTGGTCCTGGATGAGTATGTGTGGAAGGGGGAGCATGTCCGGGGACCGAGGCCCATTTCCTGGACACCGTGCTTCCCTGGGCCATAGACACTGCTAACCTCAGACTTAATGTCTGGGGGAAAATCATCAGACTCTCTTTGGAGTTGTCTTTTGTTTCTTTAAGAAGATTACCCAAGTGGTGGGCACATTGGGCAAGCAATATGGCTTAGCGGGCTCTGGTGACAGAATGACTGGGTCAAGCCCTAGTTTCACCTGTACTAGTTGCCTGACCTTGAGCATGTGATACCATCGCTCATGCCTCCGTTTCCTCTGCCTGCACAGTGAGAATAACATTACCTGCCTGGGACAGGCGGAAAAGGTTATCCATGTCCTAATCCCCGGAACCTGTAAATTTTAGCTTATTTGGAAAAAGAGACTTTGCAGATGTGATTAAGTTAAGGATCTTGAGAGGGGGAGATGATCCTGGGTGATCCGGGTGGACCCTTAATGTCATCACAAGGGTCCTCATGGAGGGAGGCAGAGGGAGATTTCACAGAAACACAGAGGAGAAAGAAATGTGAAGATGGAGATGGAATAGAGAGAGACATTTGAATACACTGGCCTTGGAAATTGGAATGACGTGACCACAAGCCAAGGAATGCCAACAGCCAATGGAAACCTCCAAAAGGAACCAGCTCTGCTTACACCTTGATTTTAGCCAGCAAGACTGATTTTGGACTTCTGGTTTCCATAGCTGTGAGAAAACACATTTCTGTTGTTTAAAGAAATTTGTGGTGATTTGTTCCAGTGGCCAAATGAAACTAATACACACTTTCATGGTGTTATTGAGAGGATTAAATAAGATAATGCATGTAAAACATTTTGCATAATGCTTGGTGTTATATAACAAACTCTCAGTAGGTATTAACTTTATTATGTTTTGAAGCTGGGAGGAAGATTTACATACAACAATGAAAACTGATTGAGGGGGTCAAAAGGGTGGGTGTCAAGTCCTGGCTGGCTCACTGTAACTTGCAAGCTGAGTTTCTGTTTTTCTTCTTTGGCAAGAGGAGGCGACAAAGTCCTGCCCTGGTCTCCTCCCCAGGGTTGTGAGGATCAAATCAGTTAATGAACGTGAAAGCACTGTGCACGTCACCCACGTAAACTGTTAAGCTGGGGTTACAAAGACTGGGACCAAACTGAAGCAACGTGGCAGAGGGCTGGTGGGAGCTTTGTTCCTTTGACTCTGTGAGGTGAGGTCATCTCTTTCAGCTTTTGTTCCTGCCTTTCTGAGCTCATTTGCTGGGTTTCCCCCTAATCCCGGCCCCTTCTGACCTGAGTGGAGCTTCAGATGACAAAACTCCAACAGTCATGAGCCTCCCCTAGGGCATATTTCTTCTGGTTTCCATTTTTAAGAAGCATAAACACAAATAAAAATAAAACCCAGAATACACTTACCTTAAAAAGGATTTGCAGTGCCTGCCATAAAGATGAGGTCAGTGGATTCCAATTTAACTTTACTAAGGGGTTGAGATGTTTTCAATGTATTTTTCAGGCCAGAGACCCATGAGACCCAGCAAAGGGTGTCAACTTAGATGGGAACAAGTCAACCTTTGTCAAATGCTTGAAAGTGGTGAATTCATCTGTAAAGATACCCAGCCTCCCAGGAAATGTGCTGTTTTAGCCTGGATAGGCAAAGGACAACACACAGGATGAAAACAAACCATTTCTGGCCTTGATTTGCTTTGCCTTTTAATGATTTTTCCAGTAAAATCCTTATACTCCCTAAGATGGTCAAAGGTGTATGTTGTGAAGACAGCCCATTGCTGAAGGACTTGGCAGATTCCTCCCGTTCATTTATTCTGATCTTGTCACCCCCTGGAAAATAAAGGACCCCGTTCACATGCCTTCATTGATTTAGCAAAAATGTTTCAAAAACCTCAGCATTCCAGGCATGGTGCTAGGCAGTGGGGGAACAATACAGAACACAATGCATATGGGTTCTCTGGACTTAGGATTTGAGTTGGGATAACAACATTAACCACACAGTGACACAGCATTGACATATTACAACTGTGCTACACAGGGGAGCCTTTCCAATGGAGATTTCTCTTGCCAGAGACATTGAGCACTCAATTCAGGAGACATCTAGGGAGCCATCGAACCGAAAAGAAGGGGAACACATTAGATTCAGAGACAATAGTGTGTTCAGAGGCCCAAAAATGGGAAAAAATATGGCTTGACATGTGGGAGGAACCAAGAGGAAGCCAGTATGGTAGAGAACAGAGGAGAGAGGAGAGTTGGGGATGCGGCTGAAGGAGTAGTGGCGGCCAAAATGGAGGTCTTGTTGGCCATCGTAGGGTACACCATATTTGGGGAAGATTTACCTCCCTGGGCACACTCTCCTGGAGGTGCAATAGTATGGACCTTCGCCTGTGGACTCCCCAGGCCTGCCTAGTTCCCATGCCAGTCCTGCCAAGGCAGGACCATTAGACAGTTGACTCTCAAAGACAGGTAGCCTATAGTGGAACCCAGCTCAACGCCAGCCTGGAACACAGTCTGGACAGCATACCTGCCAAGTCCAGTCTACGTCTCCATTTGGCCTAGTCCATGTGTAAGTGTTTACCTCTGTTTCCCTGCAGATCTAAATCTCTATTCTGAACTCAGCAAGGCTTGCTTTGGCCTTGAACTCCTCTCTGTCTCTAGTTTGTTCATTTACTCAGGAAGTATTTGTTGAGGACTTATTATGTGCTAGTACTGGGCTAGGCCCTGGGGATATTGTGCTGGCATGCTCCCTGCTCTAGAGAAGCTTCCAGTCCAGTGTGTTGGGGGTGGGCAAGAGCTTGGCCCTTCTGCAAGCACTTATCACTTTCCCCTTTGCCCATTGTCCAAACCTCCTGTTCCCACCCTCCATGGGTTGCTACCACCTCCCTTCACTAGTCACAGGAGCTTGCAGTTAGGCCAGACTCTAGACCATTTGCAGTGCACTGCAGTAGTCTTCCCTGTAATGGGCCAGGGTTAGTTCCTAGTCTGGTCCCAGGTCCATTCTCTTGCATCTTGGGTGCCTAGTCACAGCTTCAGGCTGGAGCTGAGACACCAAAAGTATCTCGTGGAGGTCCGCCACCCTGTGGTGTGACTCTAGGTGCCCAGAAAGGCCGTCTTCCTTGTTATTTCCCTATGGGCACAGGTCTTCTGAAGGCAGCCTAAGTACCTTCGAACAGCAGCGTATTCCCACTTGCCAGCGGTTAATGAACTGTTCCCGGTGATGGTTAATGCCCTGTGAAATCAGTCATTAATTGTAGAAACAACTGATTTCAGAGAGATCATGGCAATTATGAACCGTTTATGATGGCAGAGGCATAAGAAAACAAACTGCCATGTTGCCCATTCGTCACAAGGGAAAGAGTCTGCCACGGGACTTTGAAGTTGTCTAACAAGGAGTGGTCATGGGCTGCTGAGCCTCCTGCAAGCACACTCTTAAAGCCCCGGCTACAAAAAAAATGAAAGTTCGCAACTACATTGCTTGGGGGGGGAGAGTACACCTGCAGAAGGCCAGCTGAAGGAGGCAGCATTGGATAATGGATAAAGCTGCTCTCGGTGGTGACCTTTCTTGGTCTGGTGGCTTCAGAACTGCAATTCCAGAAAACATTTGGGGTCAGTGAAGTTCTCCCCAAGGTCTCTGGGCTGGCTTCTGAAAGTGAAGATGCTGAGACTTCATCTCTTTTGTTTCTGGGGAGAATTGAAGAGAAGCTGGCCCCATTGGTGGTGATGCCTTCATACCATGACCATTCATTTGTTCTTTTAATAATGCAGGTTTCCCTCCTGGCATTCAGAGACCAGTCCCAGTAACAGGAATGGTAATAATCTCTCTCTCTCTGAGCTGTCCCTCACAACACTGGTTAAAATTTCCAGCTTTCCACCTTCAAGTCTCCCAGCTCCTTCTGGAGCCCAGAGAATAGCTTGTGTAAACTCGTGAAGAGGTCTTTAAAGACCTCTGTCCTCCTGTTCTTGCCAGGAAAGCTGTGGGTACCCCTGCTTAGTTGCTGGCCCTGCATTCACAGGCACTGGGTCCTCTCCCCTGTGATATCCACAGAGGATGGTGAGCACAAAAGGTTTGGAAGCAGCAGAATAGCAGGACCATTATTCTGTTTTACAAAGATCAGCTAGGTCATGATTGCAGAAGGATGCTGGTGCATGCTTGGAGCAAGATGGTTTATAACATTGAAATACTGGAATTGCCTTATATGGTCAACATAGGATTAGCAAAATGCATTTTGGTACATCAGTAGGTGGAATCGCAGCATTTAATATGATTATTAAAATCTACGCTTATTGACTTGGGAAATATGCCCACAGTGTATTATTGAGTGAAAAAAAGCAGGCAACCAAGTATGCACGATCCCATTTTATAGAAAATGTGCATATGTGTGGGTATGGGCATGAGAGTGAGTCTTTATTGATACACCCCAACATGCTAACCATGATTATTCTGGGAGATGGAACATGTCTTTTAAATTCTTTCTTATACTTTTGGAGAGTGTCTAAATGTAATGAGCATGTCTTTGTCTTATGTAAGAAAAAAACTTTTAATTAAAACCTGTTCTATTTTATTTATTGTAATAATATCTTATCAGGATTTCCTGAAGTTACTTACATGACTTCATTACCTGCCCTTATTGGCCAAATTAAGGCAGAATACTATTAAAGAAATAAAAAAAAATAGATTTGGAATATAAAAACTCCAAATTTATTTATTTATTTATAAGATTTTTATTTATTTGAGAGAGAGAACACAACAGTGGAGAGGGGCAGAAGGAGGAGGAGAGGGAGAAGCAGGTTCCGTGCTGAGCAGGGACCCCGACATGGGGCTCCACCCCAGGATCATAATCTGAGCTAAAGGCACACGCTTAATCGACTGAGTCACCCAGGTCCCCCTCCAAAGAATTTTAAAGATCAAGTGGTAAAAGTTGAAAAATAAATGGCTCGCGTATTTTCTGGATTATATTATAAACTGAAACCAGGTATCACTGGGAGGGGAGCAGTGTTGGCTTGAAGCAGAGGTAGGGGCACAGAGCAGGGTAGCAATAGCCGAATGGAAATAATGCTTTGGCAGTGATGGTGGGTGCAGGCACTGTCTATACAAGGCTGGGTTGTAGCCCCTGAAGTGATTTGTGGCCAAACAAGTTTGCAAATTTGTGACCTGACAAATTTTCACTCAGTCTTAAATTTAGATTTTTCTTGAATCTCCTTTTTCCTAGTAATCTGTCCTGTTTCTAATTGTTGGTGGAGTTCCGTCTGGTCCCTTGGTTGAGAATGGGCTGTCCCAGATACACAAGGACGTGATTGTCATTTCCATGACTCCGTCAGTGAGGGGTTTTCTTGTTAAACACCAGTGCATCATTTTAAAATACTGCAGCACAGACTACTGGGTATTTACCCCAAAGATAAAAATGTAGGGATCTAAAGGGGTATGTGCACCCCAAGATTTATAGCAGCAATGTCCACAATAACCAAACTATGGAAAGAGCCAAAGATGTCCATCGATAGATGAATGGATAAAGAAGATGTGTGGATAAACAAGATATATACAATGGAATATTATGCAGCCATCAAAAGGAATGAAAGCTTGCCATTTGCAATGATGTGGATGGAACTGGAGGGTGTTATGCTGAGCGAAATAAGTCAATCAGAGAAAGACATGTATCATATGACCTCACTGATAAGAGGAATTCTGAATCTCAGGAAACAAACTGAGGGTTGCTGGAGTGGTGGGGGGTGGGAGGGATGGGGTGGCTGGGTGATAGACATTGGGGAGGGTATGTGCTATGGTGAGCGCTGTGAAGTGTGCAAGACTGTTGAATCACAGACCTGTACCTTTGAAACAAATAATACATTATATGTTAAAAAAAGAAAAAAGAAAAAGCAGGAAGGGAAAAGTGAAGGGGGGGAAATCGGAGGGGGAGACGAACCATGAGAGACTATGGACCTGAGAAACAAACGGAGGGTTCTAGAGGGGAGGGGGTGGGGGGATGGGCTAGCCTGGTGATGGGTATTAAGGAGGGCATGTACTGAATGGAGCACTGGGTGTTATTCTCAAACAATGAATCATGGAACACTACATCAAAAACTAATGATGTAATGTATGGTGATTAACATAACATAATAAAATAAAAAACAAACAAAAAGTAAAATACTGCAGCACAGTTGGAATTTCAGCCAGTGGCATTTGCAAATTCCAAGGCAAGAAGTTATTTCTTTAATGAAATTTGATGCAATGTGCAAAACCTAAAATTTGAAATCAATATGGCGAATCTAGGTTTTATCTAAGTTATGAAGCACCTGGAAGGAGGAGGGAGCAGGAATTATTTTAAACAAGTTGAATAAAATGAAAAAATTTTAAAAAGTTATCTTAGGTCTGAATATAAATGATAATATACATACATTTAAAAGTATCTTTGTAATCATGATCAGAGAATTCTGAAATCAATTCCACAGCATAAGAGGCATCAATATCATTCTATTAATGGTTGAGCAAAAAACATATTTAATTCACAAATCCTATTTTTTTCTACTAAAAAATTCCTATATTCTGTCAGAAGTTCCCCTAGCTTTGGGAAGATATTTTATAAATAGAACAATAAAGTGAAATGAATGCAAAATTTATTCTGATTGATGTAGACATTCTGCTAGTAAGAATGTTGCAAGACCCAGGTCAAAAGGAAAAACCAGAGAACTCCCCAAATTATCCCTTTGCAGAGTATCTTCTTTATCAGTGATGAAGGCAGTCCCTTCTTCACTAGCTGCACTAATGCAGCTTTAAAGTAAGTTCCTTCATTGTTTCATGTTACCTGTATTTTCTCTCTCCAGAAAAATTTCAGGCTGTTGAGGGCAAGCACCCTTTGCTCTCTTTCTCTTCTCTTTCTTGCTATTTTTGTTGTCAGGATTGCTGGGTACATGGCAGGTACTTTAGCATTATTATTATTTTTTTTTAAGATTTTATTTATTTATTTGACAGAGAGATAGCGACAACAGGAACACAAGCAGGGGGAGTGGGTGAGGGAGAAGCAGGCTTCCCGACGAGCAGGGAGCCCGACGTGGGGCTCGATCCCAGGACCCTGGGATCATGATTTGAGCCGAAAGCAGATGCTTAACGACTGAGCCACCCAGGCGCCCCCTTTAGCATTAGTTATTAACTGGGCAAAAAAGAGTCAGATTCAGAAAATAAGTTTTATATGACTTGCCAACTCCAGTGATTGATAACTGCTTCTTGGAGTCCCAGGTTAAGAAAGATTTTGAGGAGGGCGCCTGGGTGGCTCAGTTGGTTAAGCGACTGCCTTCAGCTCAGGTCATGATCCTGGAGTCCCTGGATCGAGTCCCGCATCGGGCTCCCTGCTTGGCAGGGAGCCTGCTTCTGCCTCTGACCCTCCCCCCTCTCATGTGCTCTCTCTCTCTCATTCTCTCTGTCTCAAATAAATAAATAAAAAAAACCTTTAAAAAAAAAAAAGAAAGATTTTGAGGATCCCTGGGCTCCACAGGAAGAATATTGTGGTTGATGGGTAATGTCTGCCAAGGGTACAAGAGTGGTGGTACCTATGCTGTGTTCAGTCCCTGGTCCTGAGTCACCACACCTCAAAGATCTCTGTTATGTAAGATAACCACATTATTTAAGCTATCTTTAATTGATTTTTCCTACATGAAGCTAAAAGCATCCTATATTACATAGTCTCCTATTCACCCAACCCCAAAACTTCAATGGAAGCTTTTTTTCTTTTGACTCATAAATTATGATTTTTTCCACCTAGGAATGTGTTTTAATGAAACACCATGTAAGATACAGAGCTGGAACAATTCTTGAATATTGATTCTTTTCCTTACTAGTTGAGTAACTTTGACATAGGTTTTCTTAAAGCTCGCCAGTCTCCTATTTTCTAATTTCTAAGAATAGGACAATTTATATCTCACAGAAATACTGTGAAAATTTGATAAGATCCCCAAGCACGTGCACGGCTCACACATAGAAGGTGCACTGCTCAGCCAGGTCAGTCTAGTCTGACCTCCCCAGGGAAGGGGCAGCCTCAACCACTCCGGAAAAACATCCACTTTGCTTGGTCGCTGGAGCTCAGTCAACATCTCTTCACACAGAGCTCTAGGAGCTCTGGAGTGAGGGAGTGGACAGGCTTTGCCTTCGGACTGATGGATTTCTTTACGAAATTGTCAGGTGGTTCTGGCATACCATCCCTCTAGCTCTGGTGCGGCTAAAAGGCAATCTAACCAGGAAAAAAAAAGTCAGTGCAAACTAATATGCAATTTGCAAACCTTCTGAGAGTAGATATGCTTGATACTTCAGAAGATTTTGGTCTTATTTTATTACTGGGGCTCCTGATAAAGAGAGATAAGATGTTCCAGGGCCGAAAGAAACCCTTACATTTAAAATAAAATTTAAATCTTTTCTTTGTTTGTTCTGTCAGACCTACAGCGTTTTGTCAGAGGGACTTGAGCTATGTGACATTGTTTTATGTATATATATTTTCCTAGTCAGAAAGGTCCTATTGACTCCGTGAATCTGTTTGTCACTAGGACGTCACTCTCTAAAGGGAATAAGCTGAAGCTGTGGAGAGAATGACTTAACATTTAAGAATTGATTCGGTAACAGAATTTCATAACAGTGAAGAGGGTGGGTTTAAAGTCTGGACAGATTTGCTTGTTAATCCTACCAAAGAATGGCTGTATGACCTTGAGCAAAGTGTTTGCCTCCTCCAGCCACTGTTTCTACATCAGTAAAATGGAGACAATGCTTGTGTTTTTCGAACATTGCTGTATAAAAACCTCCCAAAATTCAGGGTCTTAAAACAATTGTTTTTTATTTCTTAAGCACTTGTGTGTCAGATGAAGTCCTCTGCGCTTAGTTGGGTGGCTCTTTCAACTTGGCTGGACTTAGCCACATGCTGGTGGGTCTGCTGGGACTCAGGGCGGGTGGCTCTGCTCCACATGTCCCTCATCCTCCTTGGAACCACAGGCTAGTTGAAGCATGCTCTTCTCATGGTGATGGCAGAGAGGCAAGCTGGGGAGCCCAAACATTCAAGCCCCTGGCACATCTTTTGTCACTCCTGGTAACACTTCACTGGGCAAAAGCAAGTTATATGGCCAAGCGCACAATCAAGAGGCAGGGGATTTTTTCCTTCCTCCTCCCTCTTTTCTCCCTCCCCCCTTCTTTCTCCTCTTCTCTCTTTTCTTCCTCCCTTTCTCTCCTCCTCCCCTCTCTTCCCCCCCCTTCCTCTTCCTGTTCTCCTTCTTCTTCTCTCGAGTAATTTGAGGGGGGGGAAGACCCATGTTTTATTCACCACTCTCCACTTGACCATCTTGTAGATACCTGATAACATGTTGACTTAATAAACACTATAAGGGGGTTTACAGTGATCTCATGTAAACCTATGTGCTCATGCATGGGCACACTCACACCCGATTGGAAGATGTTGGATACTTTTTGCTTTTGAATAAAAAAATGACCTCAGCCTTGTCAAATGCTTCAGGAGAGAAAAGAACGTTTTCTCTTTATGCCTTCATTTGCTCAAAGGCAGATCCAGAATGTTAGTTCAAATGTTTCTTCTCCCCTGATTATCTGTACAAAGCTCTCCATTTGGGAATAGTTGCAGGATTCCTTGTTATTCTCCAGCTCTGGTTTATATAAAAATGGATCATTTGTTGAGGCAAACTTCAAAGCCAGAGAGTGCCCTAAGTTATAAATGGTTCCGTCTTTTAATTCAGGCATAATCCTATTACAGACCCAGCTCTCAGGGCTGGGGAATCCTTTTAGGCCTCTTTGATCAAGGGAGCACGTTTGAGTTCAGTGGCTTCAGCTGTCCGAGCCCTAAAAATAGCAAGGAACCCATTTAATATCTGGAAATGTCAATTTCTCTCATTTCTGGCGAAAGATGTATATTCTTGAGTGGACCAGTAACCATTTCTGAATTCAAGGGAGAAAGTGGTGCTGTATTTCTAGAGTGTGGGAGCACCCTTGCTGGTATGCTGAATAACTTAGGTGGTGTTCAATTGTGTCTGGGTCGGGGCGCCTGGGTGGCTCAGTCGTTAAGTGTCTGCCTTCGGCTCAGGTCATGGTCCCAGGGTCCTGGGATCGGGCCCTACATCGGGCTCTCTGTTCAGCGGGGAGCCTGCTTCTCTCTCTCCCACTCTGCCTGCTTGTGTTCCCTCTCTCACTGTCTCTCTCTGTCAAATAAATAAATAAAATCTTTAAAAAAAAAAAAAATTGAGTCTGGGTCGTTTGGTGCCCTGCTCATTCATTAGCCATCTTTAAACCATCTTTCTGATTACTTGACATGAAAGTTTCAGTTTGGTCTTTTTCTTTAGCTTCTCAAACTCTTGTTAATTTTTCTCTTTCACAGAGAGCATTATTAGCCAGTCTTTACTTAAGACTCAGGTTCCCTATGTCCCGTCAGCCTTTGACTCTGCTCGCCATCAGTCCCTGCTCATCCCTACCGTTCTCTCCTCTTCTTCACGCTGCTCCAGCCACCTTGTGTTCACACGGCACACATATTCCCACCTTAGAAACTTAGCATACCTGGTTTCTTCTGTTCTGGAATGTTTTGCCCCCAGAAATCCACGTGTCTCAGTCCCTTACCTCCTTCTGATCTTTGATCAGATGCCACCTTTTCCATGGGGTGAGCTCTGTCCACCCTGTTTCAAATGGAATCCCATCTCTGGCATTCTCTCTCTCCCGGCTCTGCTTTATTTTATTTTCAGAGCACCTTTCACCACTCATCACATTATAGAGTCACTTATTTGTTTTTTGTGTGTCTCCTCCATGAGCAGATAAGCTTCATAAATGCAGGAATTTTCGTCAGTTTGGCCATACTCCCAGGATTTTAGAATATGCCTCACTCATAGAAGATGCTCATTAAAAATTTGTTGAATGGGTGAATGAGAGAAATGCTTTCTGACTTTGGTGGGTGATAGTCCTTGGTTAGGGTTTGGTAATACTGCTCTGTTTTCATTGTAATTATTTTTACCTGTCCTTCCTATTTAAAGCAAATGACACTAACATCTGGGCCCACAGTTCCTGGACCGAAATTCCTTGTAACATTCCACATTCTGATTCCCCAATTATCTGTCAAGGCTCTGAGTTCATGGCAATATTTAACATACACTTGGGATCATTCATAGTCCACTTGAAATATGGATCTCATTGGGTTTGGAAATGTGTACCTTGAGGCTCTATATCAATTTATGTTTTTCATTTTTTTTCTGAGTTTTTCATGTATAGTCTACATTTTTCATGATCTAGGAAATGAAATTTGTGGACAGGAGGCCTACATGCTCTTTTTTTCAACTTGCCTCAAATGTTGAACTGGTGAAGAATTCACCAAATTTAAATTTGAACTATACCCCGAGTGCCATCTTGGAAGGTGTAGTCCAACAGTGGGCTTGCCGAGGATAGAGCATGTAAGGTCTTTCTAGATACACAGAGAATTTATTTTGAAGAAGCATCAGCCTCAGGGAAATAAAAAGTGGTGAAAAAGTCTTAAGGAAACAAAGAAATCTGAGGCCTGAGCTTGACAATGATTGGGAGGCAGTAGTCTGAGACTTTAATTAAACAGATTCAGATGTGTTTGACCTGTCCACACCTAGCTAGTGCAGTGACCCAATTCATTCATTATGCAGCAAATTTACTGAGCTGCTCCTATGTGCCGGGCACTGTGCTAAGTGCTTGCCATCCAGCAATGAAGAAACAGAAAATGGAGCTTATGTCTAGTCCAATGGAGCTTAATGTCTAATGGGCAAGGTAATAAGCCAACTCACTAAATAACAATCCATTTCCCAAGTGCAGGAATATCTCTGAAGGAAGAATGCAGAGAAGTGGCCAGAGACTGGCAGCAGGGGTGTAGGTCTCTGACTCAGACTGGAGGTGAGGGCATCTAGCCTGCACTAGGAGTGTAGGGCTCTGACTTAGATTGGGGTTCAAGCTGAAGGTCTGACCAAGCCATGTTGTGGGGTCCCAAACCTTTGCCTGCTCCTCTCTCAACCCAGGAGCTCTTTCCTGCCCTTCTCTCACTCCTAGGCCCATGCATACCTAGCCTGGCTAAAGATTGGAACCTGCTAGGGAGATTACAAATGTACAACCCTGGGACCCTTCACAAACTTAGGGACTCCAGAGATGAGTCTCCAAAGATGGATCCAGGGAATGTGCATTTTGAAAACTAACCCTCACATTCTTTGGTTAGCTTAGGTTTGGGGGCTCTGTCTAACCATCCAGGAGAGCTTCTGAGATTACCCTGGTTCTCCCACCAAATAACTCTCTTGAACAGTCTGGCCTAAATGCTGGCCCCTCTGCATTCCCTCCGTCATTATTCGCCATCACTGTTGTGTAGCCCAAACACACTGGACTGTAGTAACTAATTCACCTGCCCATCTCCTTTACCTATCTGGAAGGTCCTTGAGTGCAAGGCTGGGATTTTCATGTCTGTATCCCCAACATGCTGCATATAGGGCCATTCCTCGCAAGAAACTAAATGAATTATAATAGTCAGCACTTATATGGTGCTTACTATGTGTTTGGCAGTGTCCTGATTCTTAACGCGTGAAGTCCTCCCAAATTCTCCAGGAGGCAGATACTGTTATTATCCCCACTTTATGGGAGAGAAAACTGAGACATGAAGATAATAAACAATGCAAACACGTAGCTAGAAGTAGCAGAACCAGGCAGCCTGATCCAGGAATCCAGATCGTCAAGCATCCTGCCCTCAGTGAATGAGTGAGTGAGTGAATGAATGAATGAATGAATGATTGATTTTTGTGTCACCCAATCCCATTTTATCCTTGAATAATTAGTGCATACCATGTTGGGGAAACCCTTAGAGTGATAGGAAGCTTTGATCTCTGTTAACACAAACCCTGTTTTGACTCCTCCCTGGCTTTTGAAGATTTCATTGCAAATACCTTGAGACAGGCACTGGACAGAAAGTTTTGCAGTGGGGGATTTCCTGGTAAATAGCCCTTATCATTCTCTTCCCCCGCCCCTAGCATAACTGTTCTCATAAAGTACATTGTTAAATTTTTGTCCATGGTTGGTTCTTGTCTGGGGCTGAGGCAAGATAGGGGACTAATCGTAGTTTACAAACCAGATGCATAGAGGGAGTTTCTGTGGATCTTCCCTGAAGTTCTAAATGGCCATCACCCTCTTTTCTTGCACCTTATGCCAGGTAAGTAAGATGCACTTATGTACTTCACACCTGCTACATGCCAGGCCCTGCACAGGTAACATACCTGCTGCCGCTTAACTCATAGAGGCTCCTTCACCAGATGGTTGGATTGCTTGACCCACCAGACGTTGACAATCTGCTATTTCACAGGTTCCCAAACTTGGGTCATATTAGGATCACTTGGAGAACCTGGCAAAAATACAAAGGCCTAGGTGGCGTCCTATTTCAAGGGTCCTGGGCTCTGCTCTTTAGTAGCTTTCCAGGTGATTCTGATACACATTTAGCAGTGGTCCTGCTCTTGAGGACACATCAGAAGGAACTGGGGGAGCATTTCATGCCGAGTGAGCTGGTGCCCAGGTGACTCTGATTCAGGATCACGCCTTGGGCTTTATTCTCAGCTGCTGCATGCCTTCAGTCATGGAGAGACAGTAGGTTGGTCGCTTCTCCTGAGTCCTAAATACTCCAGCTTTCCCTTCCCTCCCAGGCTCTGTAGTCTCCTGTGGAAAGATCTGGAGGGACCCAGCATCCTCAGTGCAAAACCCTGGGAATAGAGATTTTTGTTAAGGAGATCTTTGCCTTTTATTTTGAATACGGTATTTTTGCTCTAGGTGGCTTTTGGGTTGGGTCTGTTTTTTTGAAACCCAGATAGATGTGGTTTCCTAAAACTTTTTAAAGCCCAAGGCTGGATTTCTGTTCTACATGGTTAAGGAAGTCCCTGTCTTTAATGAGGCCTATTTCTGTGTTACATTTTCCTAAGCGTCTTTACACCCAGCCTGTCTTCTGGTTCTCCCCAAGTTCAGCAAGATTGGAGGGGCATTTTTTACAAAAGAGGAGATTGAAGGACAAGAAAGGCAAAGTGTCTGCTAGGGGTTCAAGGGGCTGGGGCAAGAACCGAGGACTTCTGGCTCCCAGGTGGTGCTTGACGAGGCTGTGTCAGCCTCTGCACACTGGCTCCCGTGACAGCCAAGGGTCCTTGACATCTGGAGCTGAAGGTGTGGGTTGGGGAAATCTCCAAAACTGCACCTAATGAGGCATCACCAATTGCAGCTTCTACCACAAACCGTAGCGACAATAGCTAGACTTAGGGGTCTGGTGATAAATTGGCATTAATGAAATCTCAATAATCTACCTACAAAGAGAAAAACAAAAATCCATACTGGGTCCTGATGGACCATTAGGTGTTAATAGGAATAATACAAATGCCCAGCGGAGTGTGTTACCTAGCTCAGCGAGCCTCACCCAGCCCCTCACAATCTGTAACATCTCAATATCTTCAATGTATACATATATGTTGGACTGGGGACAATAGGGACTAAGATTGCAGGGGTCAGGCCATGAAAGGTAGTGGTGGAGAACCGTCACCAACTGAAGGGATGGGTTTGGACAAGGTATTGAAACTCTCTGACCTTCTCTTTCTAATCTGTAAAATGGAAACAAGTCATTTTCTTCAGTCTTTTTGTTGAGAAGATGAAAAGAAGTCACAGGTCTTGTTTTAACTTGCTTTTCCCTGATTTCTGGGTGAATTGGGCACCTTTTGTGGCTGTTGCTAGTTCTTTTGAACTGCCTGTTCACCTGCTTAGTTCACACTTTTTTTGAGTTATTGAACTATGTATTACAGATACTCATCTTCTTGTCAGATATGGTGCAAATATCGTCTCTCCATCTCTTAGGCAGCTGTATTGACGCATACCATACAGTTCAACCATTGTAAGTCTGTAAGGATTTTTTGGGTAAACTTACAGAGTTGTGCAACCATCACCACAATATGCTTTTAGAATTTCTTTATCAACCCAGAAATTTCCCTTGTGCCCATTTGCAGTTAATCTATGCTCCCATCTCCCAGCCCTAGATAACTAACTACTGGTCTGTTTTCTGTCTCAATAAATTTGCCTTTTCTGGGCTAAATGGAATCATAAAAGATACAGTCTTTTCCATCTGACTTCTTTCAGTTAACATAATGGTTTTTAAGTTTATCCACGTTGTAACACGTGTCAGGACTTTGTTTCTTTCTATGGTTGGGTGGTATTCCATTGGGGGGATATGCCATGTTTGTGTCCTGTCCAGTCCCTGTTGCTGGTGTGTTTGCCTCCCCAGCCAAGACCACAACTTCAAACAAGTAGAGCCATCGGCCCTCCCCTGCCTCCAAGATAGTCACCTTCACTGATAACACCCGTGGGTTTGGGTGTTGCCCCGGTGGGTATGTGAAGCTGTCACTCCTCAAAGCTATCCACCCTGGCAGAATCTCTGCCCTGGGCTGGCAGAGGGCCTGTAACCCTCTGGTGATGGGGCTAGTGATGGTGGTGGTGGTGACTTAGGGTTGCAATCCAAGGGCAGAACACTGCAGGGTCCCTCAGTTCTTGATCATGACCTGCCCTGAAATCGAGAGTCGGATGCTTAACTGACTGAACCACCCAGGCACCCCATGACTTTATTTTCTTACAATAGGAATACAAAATCATTTTAGAAAGGTTTTGGAAAAATTAACTCAAGAGAAAAAATTTAAAAGTACAATTTCATTTCAATTTTAGGATTTATGCTTTTCCTGGTCTGTATAAATATATACACATATTTACACAAAAAGATCACCTGGCATAAAGCATTTTTGCAAGTATTACATCATAAACCTCTCATGATCATTTCATCCTCAGAATTTTAATGATTGAAAAGCATTCTATTGTATGGATATACTGTAATTTATATTATTTACTTCCTTTGCTTGGCCACTTGGGTTCTTTGCATTGTTTTATTCTATATTTCTATATACTATATTCGGAAGAAAAAACCCGGAGCTAAATTGTTTTGTATGTCTTATTCATTTCCTAGCATGCTTTGTGAGAGGGCATACTGATTACTGAAACTTTTGATACCTATTGACAAATTGGCCTCCAGAAAACTTATTCCAATTTACATTTTCATTGCCGGTATAGAAGAGTAACTTTACTGGGTGCCTGAGTGGTTCAGTTAGTTAAGTGTCTGCCTTCAGCTCAGGCCATGATCTCAAAATCGTGGGATTGAGCCCCACATTGGTTCCCCTGCTCAGTGGAGAACCTGCTTTTCCCTCTCCGCCTCCCCCTTATGCATGTGCTCTCTCTCTCCCTCAAATAAATAAATAAAATCTTTGTTAAAAAGAGTAACTTTACATTTAGAACAGCAGGTATTACCATTTTAAGATAATCTCTCCAACTCTGGGAGGCAAGATTGTATCCTTTCAGTGTGTTTAGAATATATTCATAAATTTATATATTTTATAAAAAATAAAGTATGTGAGTGTATGTGTATGTGCATATATACGTATGCTTATATATGTGTATGTATGTATATATATGTAATTTGAAATTGCAATTATATAGTTACTAATAAGGTTAGACATTTTTCAGTTCAGGCACTTACATTTCTTCTTTTATGAATGGCCTCAACATGTCACTTGCCCAATTTTTAATTAAGTATTGATCTTTTTCATATTTACTTATGGGTTTTTTTAAATTGTATTTTAATTCCATTATAGTTAACATACAGTGTTATATTAGACTTATGGGTTCTTTATATATTTTCACTTTACAAATATATCTCGTAGTGTGCCTTTCTCAATTTAGACTATGCAGTGAATATAGTTCCATGTCAATAGTAAATTTTTATATTAATATCAAGAAGATGGCATCATTTTACCTGCTCCCATTATTCTTCCACAGCTATGGTAAATTGACTATAAAAATCAATCAGAAAGTTCCTAGTTCTCCACCCTTTCTCTTATCTGTGCCTTCTGCAATATGACTTTGCAGTTCCTCCCATCCAGAGATGGATTCTTGAATGTATGCTTGCCTCTGAGACTTGCGTTGGCCAACCAAATGGGGGTGGAAGTGACAGTGTGCCATGACTCTGCTGTGTCTTGGAATTATGCCACTGTCATGTGAACAAGCCCAGGGTTGGCCTGCTGGATGATGAGAGAGATGGCCTGGTCACCTTATTGCCTTAGCAGAGAAGAAGCCCACTGCCAGATTGGCAAATGAGGTTGTCATTGACCACCAGACCCATATGACCTGCTGCTAACCAAAGATGCATGAGTAAGTCAGATCAAGATCATCCCAGACAGCCCAGATGAACAGAGCCATCCAGCTATTTCCTGGAATTGTTAGTAATAATACACAGTGGTGGTTTTAAAACCACTACATGTTGGGATCACTGTTATGTAGCAAAACTTTTTTTTTTTTTTTAAGAAAACGAGGTTGTGCCGAGTTGGGAATTTCGTTTACTCTGCAGATGATTGTGATTATGTGTTATATTTTTTCATGGTTATTTCTATTTAATTTCATTTGTATCTTATAACAATATGGAAGTTTTCAATATTCACCACCAATCATTTTATACAATGTGCTAATGTTTGAATTCTTCATTTTGATTTATTTTCTGCATATTGATGAGGAAAAAGTGAAGATGCAGCACTATTTTAAAACATTTCTGTTATAGTTACCATTTATTTTCACTTCTGCCAGAATTTGTATAAGGTAAGAGAGAGATGTTTTCTGTTGATTTGTTTCATTTGTTTCATAACTCCAGAAGAAGAGGGACTGCTTTTAGATCAGTTGAGATAATTACAACAACTTCAGAACATTCATAGTTGTTATGTTTGATGAATAAACTAAAATTCATTTCCCTGAAACAACATGAAGAGTAAATAAATAAGAATTCCTATTAGAAAAAAATCATGATTCTCTCAAGTTTAAGTGAAGTTAAAGTAGAATCTTACCTCAGAGCTTCAAACAAACTAGCAAGAATTCAGTTTTCTTTATGATAAAAACATACTTCTAACAAGAAAGAACTTCTGCACCACACTTGCTAGTATTTATTTTCTTGGTATATTTAAAGCATCTGATTCTTCTCCAACTTTGACCTTTGTATTGTAGGATGTGATGGTTTGTGCTGTGCATCATATTCTTATAAGCTGTATAGTAATCAAAATTTCATGATCTCTCAAGGTTATCTGTGACCTCATTTTTACATGTGATTTTAATCAAGGCTAAATGCAAAATGTGGAACTTATAGTTTCCTATTTTCTTGGTGTTTTAGTAATTTTATTCCCTAAAATCATGAATGAAAGTTAAAATTTATGTGTCACTACTTATCTGAAAATGTCATGTAATTATCTTCAGGTGCCCCTGTCTCTTTGGCTGGGTATAATACTCCCAGATTACCTGCATTTCCCCATTCAAAATACTATTTGCCTGAGCCTATTCAGTTTTCTTCTGGCATGGACTGTTGGAGGGCCAGCAAGGCTTTTCTTCCTTTATAGTCAACCACAGTTTTCTACTTGAGTCCTCCTAATAGTCTTCTATTCTGGAATTTAAAAGAGAAAACAAAGAAGCAACCACAGTAAAACAGGTTTTGTCTAGCTATTGGTTCCTTTATGTTGATTTTGCCTGCCTTCTCACTTATATATTAACTTATTCAGCTTCATTGTAGCTTTGCATTTTACTTTCATTTCCTTTGTTTTGGTTTTCTGCAACATTGATTATCCATATGTTGGAGTTGGAGCTTTGCCATTTGCTTTTCTTACCTCTCAGCTTCCCTCTCAACCTATATTTGCTCTTTTACTTGGTGTTGTGAGAAAAGCACACTATGCTTGTTCTCCACTTTTTTTTTTTCAGTGTCAATTTTAGTTGTCATGGTTTTTAATGCTATTTTCTTCAATCAGTTATGGGGTTGTTTTGTTTTTCCTTATATATGTCAGGAACCATTACCTCTCTAGGCTCCCGTATCTGCATGTCTTACTTGAGTTCTCCGCCTGGAAAGCAGACACTCTACATGTACACTTAGGAGAAGGAAAGCAGTAAGGGATGAGATGTTAAGCTGGCTGACAGAGCAGCAGCTAAAACCAAATCCCAAATGGAAGCTCTGGGAAGTGGCATCAAAGGAGTGCTCCAGATTATCGCACCCAGTGTGAGGAATCGGGCTAGCTTTACCTTACACCTGGAGCCAGAACTTAAGGGCTCTCTGCAGGGGGATGTTAATTTCCCAGGGATCGCAGCTCATTATGCCCGTGGGCAGATTGGGTTTGGGCAGCCTGAGGGCAGCCTCCAAAAAAGATGCCGGTATTGGCCCTTGTAAATGAGGCTAGTGTGCACAGACTTTGTAAGGAGGTTTGAGGGACTTCGGCCAAAAGAGTGTTACTTTCGGCCGTATCAGATGAGAAGAAAATCAACAAAACTGGATGCTGTCCTGATAAAGCCAGGATGATGAGGATATAAGGACCCCTTAAATTCCATTCACTTTTGCTACTTCTTGGCTGTGTCTAACATCTCTAAGACTGCGTTTCGTCATGGGTAAATTATGTATCATTATAGGGTAGCTTTCAGGGTCAAATATGATAGTGCCTGGTATCTAATAAGTGCTCAAAAGTACAAGTCCTTATTTAAAAAAAATCAGCTGTGACTTTACCTTTGAATGCAGCTTTGGCCATATCTTTTAGTTTTGTGATGTAGTATTTTTTTGTGTGTGATGTTTTAAATAACATGATGTGTGTGTGCCTTACCTCACTTTAGACCATTTATTTTTGTTTTTTTAAAGATTTTATTTATTTGAGAGAGAGGGGGGGAGACGGAGAGATGGTGTGAGAGAGAGAGAGAGCACAAGCACAAGCAGGGAAGGAGCAGAGGGAAAGGGACAAGCAGACTCCACACTGAGTGCAGAGCCCGAAGCAGGGCTCAACCCCATGACTCAGAGATCATGACCTGAGCCAAAACCAAGTCGGATGCTTAACTGACTAAGCCATTCAGGCACCTCCAGACCATTTTAAAGAGCTGCCCAGCTCCCAGACATGAAAAAACAACAAATAAAAAATTGAGACAACAAGACTTTGTATTGTTTTGTGTTTTGATGTTTAAAAAACTTTCTTCTTAAATGTAAATCTTTTTCTGAGAGTAGCTTTGTGAGGTTTCATGGGTGAAGAATTATGCTTCGAGAGGTTAGGCAGTTTATCCAAGGTCACACAGGAGGAAGTAACAGAACTAGAGGTCTCTGACTTTGTTCCAGTGCTTTTTCACAACCTCCTGCTCTCTTTGTGTGGTAGTCAGATAATGGCCCTCAAAGAGGTCCACTTCCTAATCCGCTGAACCTCTGAATGTTATCTTATATGGCAAAAGGTTACTTTGCAGTTGTGATTAAGTATTTTAGATGGAGAGATAAGCCTGGATTATCTGCATGGGCCTAATTGAATCCTCAGGGTCATTGTAAGGGATGGGGCAAGAGGGTCAGAGTCAGAGAAGACCTGATGGGGAAGCAGGTGTGGGGAGTTGCCAGGACAGGGAGATGGAGGAATAAGAGGGGAGGGGATGGGGGCACCTGGGTGGCTCAGATGGTTAAGCGTCTGCCTTCAGCTCAGGTCATGATCCCAGGGTCCTGGGATCGGGCCCCGCATCGGGCTCCCTGCTTGGCAGGGAACCTGCTTCTCCCTCTCCCTCAACTGTTCCCCCTGCTTGTGCTCTCTCACTCTCTCTGTCAAATAAATAAATAAAATCTTTAAAAAAAAAAAAAAGGGGAGGGGACGATGAGAGGGTGAGAGGTTTGAAGCCGCGGTGTTGCTGGCTTTGCAATGATTGAAGGGGCCCTGAACCAAGGATTGCTGAGGCTTCTAGAAGCCAGAAAAGGAAAGAAAACCCTTCTCCCCAGGGAACCTCCCAAAGCAACGCAGGTCTGCTGCCACCTTGATTATAGCTCTGTAATTTCAGACTTCCAGACTCTAAAACTGTTAACTCAATACATTTATGTTGTTTTAAGTCATTTAGTTTGTAGTAATTTGTTACACTAGCCATAGGAAACTGATGCACTCTGTAATGGTAAGTGATTTGCACACTCCTATATGTGCTTTAGGCATTTAGAAATTGGTTATTCACTTTTCATGCGAGGAACACTAGTAGGAAGGACAGGCAGGGATAAAGGCAAGCTCCTGCCAGGACAGACCTCAGAGCTGGGAGCAATAGCATGGAAAATTGGAAGGCTTTGACTGTAGGTTAGAATAGAGACAGGCTTAGATCCTCCATAAGTAGAGAGGGAGAGCTCAGAAGAGGTCAAGATGCAACTGGAACAGTCTTAAGACTGACTGTTTTCTAGGGAGAGATGGGATATGGCTGCCCCAGGCAGTGGGAACAGCACATGCACAGCCATGGGAATGGGGCAGAGGAGTGCCGGGCGGGTCTGAGGGGCACAGGTAGCAGCTGGAGCAGCATTATGTATGGATGGAGGATTAGGACAGATGTGGCTGGACAGGTGCTTCTCCTCTACACCCCCACTGTCACCAGGTCTTCCCAGGAACAGCCGGCCTCTGTGCCTCTTCACCAAGGCACCTGTGGGCTTGCTCCAGGTGCTCGGGACTGGGATCTGGGTCCTCCCAGCAGAGGAGGGGAAGTGGGTCAGCGGTTGCTGGCAGCTCTCTTGGCTCTGGAGGTGCCTTCAGTCTGCTGATTCATAAGCACTGAATGTCAATAAAAATAATCAAAGGAAACCAGCAGCCCATAAACAATATTAACTCCAGGACTGGTGGAATACACAGGGTAGGAGAATATTGGAGCAATGTGCACTTGAATGCTGGACCAAGCCCCAAGGTGAAATGTGTTTTCTGTATTAGTAACAGATGCTGATCAAAAGATCAAGATGGTAATGGTTTAATTTTATATGTTGAGGGGAAGACCACGTTCTTCCCTCTATTTCCATGTATCTCCTCTTGGAGATGTGTCTTCTCTCCCGAGTTTAGCCCTGAATACGTGCAGATATCCAGGAGACCTCTGGACACTGTATCTGGAGCCTCCCCACCGATGGGTCTCTGGTTTGGTTGAGCTCATAGCCTTGATCCTCTCTTTCACACTAGAATTCAGGTTCCTTTTTACCTTGTCCATTAACTAAAATTCAAATAGCAAACACTTGGATATACAGCTCATGTAAAAAATCTAGATTGATTTGTTTTGAATGGCTGTCGAGAGTGGGAAAGGTAACGAGGATTAGATAATAACTTGGCCTGCTTGCTGTTCCTTTTAGCATCCCTGGCCTGGTTTAATTAACCAAGTTTACTAGGAGTGGCTTTCAGCTCTCCCCTTCACCTTGTGCTGTGTGGACAGAGCTTAACACCCAAAGGCTGGGTAAACTGGACATCTGTGTTTATCTTCTCCCTGGGGCTCTCTCCCTTCACTGTTATATTTTATTTATCTAGCATGTACTGTTGTTCCAGGCATTCTTTTAAGCACTTAAAGATACTAATTCATTTGATCTTCATAACAATCCTACATGACCAGTGACTATTACTATCCCAGTTGCAGTTATGGAAAAGCTGAGGCACAAGCAGTTTCATTTCCCAGGGCCCAGTAGCTAGTGAGTGGCAAAGCTAGGGTTGAAAACCAGACAGTTTGGTTTAGTTCTCATGCTGCCTCCTGGGGAATGAGAGATTCGATCATTCTGTGGTGTCCTCCCGCTTGCCCACCTCTGGTTCAGGTTAGAAGCCACATTTCCCATACCCCAAGCTCTTCTGCCGTCTCTCACACCAGCCCTGTGTGCCGGCAGAGAGCCAAAATATGTCTGTTTGCCTGGCCTTGGCCCTGGCAGCATCCTGAGGCCAGGAGTGAGGAGTGAGAAGTGCCTCCTTCTCTTGCTCCTCCTCTTTTGTTCAGAGCCAGCCACCCTGGGCCTGCCACCACCCACAGATATGCCCTGCTCCCAGCAGCATAACCAGGCCCTTTTTTGGAAACTGACAAGGGGATGCCAATGGAGAAAGAGCTTAAACCTTTTGCTGTATCCATCTTGATTGCCACCTGTCCCCTGCCACAATCCCAGAGTTTAGGGCAAAAATGCCCATGTTCTTTTAACAGCTCCTCTGAAGTCCCATCATTATTCTCTGGGGCTTAAGAGTTGTGCTAACCTCTTGGGGCCATTCTGTAGCACTGCAGACAAAGTAACTAGAATGAAGGTCTGTAGGATCAGCTTTTCTGGATGGTGCCTTGATAAAGGCATATCCCTTAAGTTGCCCCTTAAGTGTCCTGTACAGAGAGTGATTTGATTTTCTGAGATCAGAATGGCACTGGACAATTCTCTTTTGCTTCTTGTTCATTCCATCAACAGATACAGACAAGCCAGGCCCTGTGCAAAGTACAGGGAAACCAGAGACAGGTTACTGCCATAGTTCTTGCCTCATTGAGCTCACAGTTCCCTGGGGAGAATATAGATAAATGGGCAATTACATCAAAGATGGAGAAATGCTTTGATAGTATTAAAAAATGTGGGAGAGAGAGGTAGCCTACTGCAGGGTAATGTCTGCTGACCCTGCACTGTATCCTGGGATGGATGGGGTTTATCTGTGCAGAGGAAAAAGACTGTTCAGATGTAGGGAACAGTATATGCAAAGGTACGGACAAGGGAGAAAACATTTCTGAATATTGCCTAATATAACATTTGATCATGGCATTAAGACTTGTCAATGAAATGGATACTCTGTGTGAGAAGTGATGTTTGGCACTGCAGCAGCCTCCTTGTGATCATGAGGCTGTGGACCTGAGGATTGGAGCCAACTCCTTTGGGATGTGTTTTAAGGTATTAAATGTCCTTAGGATATAAGCCTCTCTGTTTTGTTGTTGTTACTTTCAGCTTAAAAGATATTAACTGATACAGCTATCATAAGGAATTTTGCCTTTACTTTATAACAATGGGAAGACCTAACATGTTGTGTAAGTCTTTTCTTCAGGCACGTCATACCCATGATGGATGTGTGTGTGTGTGCGCGCGTGTACATGCATACAGTTGGAGTATGTTTTCCCAATATTACATGCTCTAATTGTGTCCCTGCATTATTGGTCTCATTAAGTGTCCGTCCAAATGGAGGGATAGATGCAGACACACCTAGATCCCATACCACTTCCCTGAACACAAAACCTTATGAACGGTCATCCCATAATAAGCCACACTCATGCAGATGTTCACAAGGAGGATGCCAGCTCTTTTCACACCTACCCTGCAGCTTTGGAAAACTTTTCAAGTTCATCATTATTTATAAAATTAATACTCATAATGAAAAGGTTTGTCTTTGATGTGGGAGTGTTTTCGAAGCCTTGGTGACCTATATTGCTGACGCACTCTGTGTACGAGGTGAGGCAGGGACCGGCTGGGGAATTACCCGTGTTTAATGAACACTAAAATTAGAATTTGACTGAAATCCACAGAAATGGCTCGACAGCAAGTTCGAGATGCCCCTGGGGAGCTGTGGGCAGCTCAAATTTACCCACAGGCGTTTTTGAAAAAAAATTTTTTTTTTTTTAATCAGCATAGTTGGCTCTTTTAAGCTGAGAATGCTGCTTGTACTCAAGCCCCCCCACCCCCTGACAGTGATGCCTCGGGGACAGCTAAGGGCCTCTGTGGACCTTTGTCATATTGGTCATGCCCCATTGAGCACAGAGCGTGGAGCCCGGCAATGGACCATCTCCCCTGTTGCCAGTGGCTGGTTCCTCATGGGAAGTTCTAAGAAAAATCACTGTCACAACCGGACGTTTGGTTGTCTGAGAAGGACCCTAGATACCCTCCTGTTTTGTGAACCCCGAAAAGGGGGCCTTGGGGTCAATTCTGATATCCTGAAAAGGCCTAATAGAAATTCTACATTTAATGAGAATAGAAGCCCTGGGCAAATAAATGAGCTTAGTTTGGTGATCATCTGTCCAAGCCCAGGAAACATATACAGGAAGACCTTGAGAAAGAGAATCCGGATGGTGATGAGGGATGGGTTAGGTCCCCGGGGCTCTGTGCTGGGGCTCCTCACCCCAGTTTTCATGCAGATGCTACACTAGTGGCATTTGAATTCTCAGGGAGTGCTTTACATGCTGCTGTGATTGTAAGACTTCCTTTTCTTTTTAAGTTGTAACAGCATTAATGAAATTAATGAAAGTGCTTGTTTTAACAAGTAAATAAAATGTATATATTAAAATGTAATCACTCCCTACCCTTCTTGGTCTCTATTCACTAAGGAAATGATGTTAACATTTGATGTATGGTATTCTCTAGTTTTTTCTATTCTTATATAAACATACAAATATGTAAATCATAGCTATGTATATCTGTACTTATTTAATGGATATTATATTCTCTACCCAACCCTTTGCTTTTTTATTTAATACATCAAAAATACCTTTCTTCATGTGTATGCATCATCTAATTCAGAATTTTTCCATAATGTTCTATAATATTGGATTTATCAAAATGTATTCACCATTCCCTATTGATCCATTCATTTACTTTTCAAAATATATTTTCATGTGTCCTCCTTTCTCCCTGTCACTGCTACTCCCATCCCGTGCTTCTCAAACTTGAGAGCATAGAAGAATCACCTGGAGAGCCAATTAAAATGCAGATTCCTGGGCCCAACTCACAACAATTCTGGTTCAGCAGGTATAGGTCGCGCCTGGGAGTCTGCATTTCCAAAGTTCCCAGGTGTGAGGTGTTGCTGCTGGCCAAAAGCCAGGCTTTACTTGAGTAAATGAACAGATCACAAGTAGACTGAGCAGGTATGGTATAGCCAGTGAGTTAAGAGAGAAATTTACCTGTCACACTACGAGTTGACTGAGTTTAGACCGAGGCAGAGCTACTCAAGTATGATCTTTTGGAAACAAAGCTCACTGAGCTTGTTACTGCTGAAAACCTTTCAGTATAATCTTTTGTGGGATTCCGTGTCCCCCCCCCCCCCCCCCGCCCAAGGCTCACTCTCCTTGGCTCTCTGCCCTTGAGCCACAAGGCCCTCTGTAAGTCTCTCCTACTTGCCAAGCTCCCTGCAGCCTCAGGCTCTAACGTATGGTAGCCACTTCCTCCTGCATCTCTCCTGCCATCCTTCCTTCCCCAGCAGAGTCTCTTGCACACGGGAGAATTCAGAAAATAACTGTGGAATAAATGCTTGAACGAACAAGGCAGTCCTACCATCTTCATGGACTTGGCAGAGTCTAAAATGGACTTTATGGGGTACCAGAGTGTGCAAGTGCCACCTACTTGGTGTGTTTCTGATCTCCAGTCAAATGGAAACCACCTGTGCTTTCCAGGAGGCCGAGCAGACTGCACTACTCTGAGCTGCTCTCTAAGGTGTGATCCTCATTATTTCTGGAGAGAAAATTCTTCACCAGTATATTGTGTTCCCCGAGTCCAGACCCCTTGCTGCTGGAGGATTTTGCTGGTGATAGCCAGAGAGCACTAATCCAAGTGGGCTGAGCCACACCTGCTGTAGGAACTGGTGCTCTGTGTGTCTGGTTTTGCATTAACAGCCCCCTTCCCATGCCTCTCACCCACTCTCCACTCTGTCTTAAGCACATCCGTGTGTTCCTTGGCAATCCATTCTTAACTTCTGGGCTGTAAAACCTGCCAAAACGGATAAATAGGAGGTATTCCCTATTTCATGCCCACCCAAATCATAGTTCATTTAAATTGTTCTAATGTTTCCGTATCCTATTTAAAAAAAAAAAAAAAAAAAAAAGCGGCTGGGATCCATCTCTCAGATTCCAGCTTGAAAATTAAATTCTCACAGAACTCACCTGGGGCCCCCCGCTATTTCCACCAGTTTGGGTCGCTCTGCCTGCCACATCCTTCAAAGCATGTATTTGTGGTTTGGATCTTCGCTGTAATTAAATACCCATGTGTTTCTTTAATGTCTTTCTCCTCTGCTGGACATAAATTATTTTAGGGAAGAAATCATGATTATTTTGGCTTTTTTGCCAGTCAGCTTTCCTCCCTTCTCTATCTTCTGTGCCTGGCATGTAGTAGGTGCTCATCAGACCTGAGCGCCATGCCTGTGTGAATGTGTGGACAGGTCCACGGCACACCTCCCCTACCCCAGTCCTCCACACACACTCTAAGGCTCCAGATAGAGTCCTGTTCCCTGGATAATGCCAAACCTTTTCAAAAACCTCTGCCTTCTCATGCTATTCTCCCTCCTCCCGAAATGTTATCTTCTTCCTTATTTCCCTTTCTCAGCCTCCAATACACCTCCCTATCTCAAGGCATAGCACCATTGTCATGGGCTTTGTGGTGGCTTCCTAGGTGCCCTCAGAGAGTTTCTCCCTGTGCTGCATGTGGCTCCTAATGGCTGTGAGCCCCACCCTGGATTTGAGTAGAATAACCTTCCGTTTAACACCCATAATTCATACCCAAACCTTAGACACTTAGAACACATTCACTGGGGGCCTGTATTCTCTGATTTTCAATGGGAAAAACTACATGGCATTATATATTAACCCCAAACCCTTAACACATTTCTTAAATCATAGCTAAGACTGAGTAAAATACCTATACAAGCTATTATGTTAAAGTGTAAAATTCTTAAAATTCTTAAAATTCTGCATTCGCACACCAACCAGTAATAGAGATGCTATCAGTCAGTTGTCTTGTCTGCAGTGAGGCTGCGATGTGGTTAGTGCCAGCCACATCTGAGATACATGTTCTGTTTGTTGGCCCTCCAGCAGCTCTTTAAAATAGCCACGTGTCATTCTGACATTCTACTGATTTTATTTGGAAGGTCACTCAATGCTTTATTTGCACATTGTTTTTTAAAAATATATTGCACAGAGTATTGGGGATGTAAATATATTTTTTCCTTGATAAACACTGGTGGAATAATATTGAGAAATAGTTGCATTCTTGAAGTTTGAGTATTAAAAACCAAAGGTGTTCTGCTAGAAAAATATTAACTGGGGAGATGTTCTGTCTGGAAAAATACCGTATTTTCTCCTAAAACCAGCCAATCAATAACACCACCTGGAGAACTTTCTCTTAAATGATTCACTCATTCAATGAGTCTCCTCCCCCCAGAGATTCAGGGTCAGTAAGTTTGGGGAGCTGGGGATGGGACCCTGGAACTGATCCCCAGCTACTTCACATGAACAACCAGGTTCAAGAATCATTGGCTTAGATTATGGTCTTTGCCAGCTAGCTCATGAATTTTTCAATGACAAAAATTCTTGTGTGTCTTTATGTTTGGGTGCCTGGAATGGAGTAGTAGTACAATTGAGTTGAGCAGTACTGAAGCTGTGTATGCAGCAGGCCTCCCATAATGCTTATTCAGAACTATTTGTGTGGAACCAGGTTTTTTGAAGACTGTCCTTGCTCCGTCTGCGGCAGGGCCACGAGTGTAAGGAATCATTTGAAGGTATTTCTTGGCAATAGATCTGGAGTAGTATTTTGTGCAAAACATCCCCTCTGTCTTTCCTGAGTCAGGCGGGTTTGCTTATTTTGCAAGACAGATTTTCTCAAAGTTTCTGTAAGTGAAGCCTGAGCCTTGTTATAATCATTGTCATCTGGTTCTCATATCCTCCTGTCCACCCTGGGGCCAGGTCAAGCTGCCCCCTTCCTAAGCTCTCGCCTCCAATAAATCTTCCTGCTCTTGACCTTGGGGTCCATCAGCTTGCACTTCACTTTGCCTCTGTAGCAAATTCAGGGTTGCCTCTGGGGCTCTCACCTTTCATTTTATTTTCACTAAACCCTTCTGGGGCTTCTATTTTTATCCTTGTATTTGAGATGTCGGGGCTGTTTAATATGAGGCCTTGCTATGGTAGTAGCTCTCCTTGCAGGGGCGGGGACTGCTGTCCCCATGCGGCCACCTTGTAGCACTTACTGGATACATTGGGGTGACTTCCTTTCCCATTCCCCCTTCTCTTCACACATAGAACAACGCAGGTGTGCACTGCCATTTGGCAACAGATGAGAAGGGAAAATGTGGCTTTGTAAATTTCTGGTCACCTGCTTTTTCTGTATTGGTCACTTCTCTTATCTGTAACTCCTTTTAAATTCTAAGTATTTTCTGACTAATATCAGTAATTCAGCTTTTATCATGTAATATTCTGTTCCTTCAATAAGACTGCTAGACTCTTTGAGATGATGGGTTTTTCCCCCCCATCTCTTTGCAGCACTCAGGAGAACTTGGTGGCTGCTTGCTGAATGAAATGTTAGGCTCCAGATTTCTGAAGACACAGCCATTGATGCATAGGAAAGTAAAACACTAAAAAACAAAATTCCAATGGTTTTTGAAAATGTGCAAAATTTAAATTTTAAGGTATAAAAAATTTATAAAAATGCTTGTTTTAATAGATAAAAAAAATTAAAACATTTATGATCACTCCCCACCCTCCTCTAGCCTCTACACATTAAGGAACCGATGTGAACATTTGATGTATGGAGTTCTGTAGCTTTTTCGATACTTATAATCAGTATACAAACTTACAGATCCTAGTATATATTTTTAATGAGATTTTTCACGTGTTGTCCATTTATAGTTAGATGTAAACAGCTGAGCAGTGTGACTTGCTCTTATGTCCAGAAAACAGGTTGCTAAATGCATCAGAGCCCTGCCTCACACACGTCTCCTTGGTGACGATGCCCACCTTGCCTTCCTCTGAGGAAATGGAGGAAGCCATCTGAGCAGAAACCTGATCATGAAGAAAGAGAAGAGAGGTTCCAGTAATAGTCCCACAGTCCGTACTGAATAATCACCTACATGCTGTCTGTAGCCCAATCTTGCTTTTTTTTTTTTCTTGAACAACCCTTTGCCCCCTAAGCTTCAGCACATCCTTCTTCCTGAGATACTGTTCCCTTAGCCTCTTCGCCTGAGTAAGGTATGCTGATTTTTCACATCTCAGCTTCCACATGACCTCCTCCTTGGGATAGCACTAGGGGCTTCTTCTCTGTCTTGCCATGACATCCATTCTTCCCTTCCCTCAGGGTGTTATTATCCTCTGTAGCGATTTTCAGCATGGTAGATGTGGAGGTGTGTTGCCTAGCTCCCCTTCGAGGAAGGACTGGATACCCAGCAGCAGGAAGTCTAGATGGCACATGCTGGGCTGCTCCAGGCTTGCCCACAGCTGCAGGGAGCCATGTCGGCTGGAGCAGCCCCTGTCCAGTGACTGAGCAAGGTGTGGAGGTAAGGAGCCTGCCATCTCACCCTGGTTCAGGACAACCCTGTCAAGTGATTCCTGTCCCCAGGTGCTGTACTCGGTGAGCCAAGGCCCTCCCGGACCTGCCATCCGGCCCACTCTCTCCCTCTGCCCAGGCCTGCTCCTTCCCTTCCTTTTATAAGGTGTTGAATCCTAATGAACACCTACATGTCAAACTCCATCTCACTCTCTGCTTCTGGAAGACCCACCCTGTGTCATCTAGTTGATTATCTACCTGCTTCAGTGAGGAAAGGGAGAGTTGTTCACTATTGTCTCTCCAGTACCTATGGCATAGCAGAGAGGATTTGTGGATGTATCTGTTGAATGAATGAATGGATGAGTAGAATGAATGAATTTGAATGACTCCAAAGGAGGCTCACATGCTAGTTTGCCACTGACCTCGGCCAGATGCCCCTCTCTTCCCATCACCCCTGTGACCTGGGCCCTGTCAGTCTTCTGTTCCTGTGGAGAACCACACATTCACTGCATCTCCTTCCTTTTGTTCTCTATCCTTGCCTGTCCCTGGGAGGGCTGGGTAGGGGTGCTAAGCAGCCCACAACAGACAACCCCTTTTATTCCTTTTGACGGCCTTAGGGAAGTTTGATGAGGGATATTTCCATAATCGATGAGGGAGCCCTGTCACCCCAAACATGGAGTCTTTAAAGAGAATGGGTTTATGCAAATTAGATATTGATGGAATAATGATTAATTGGCCCTGAGCCTTTGTTAATATGCAATTGTAGTAACAGAGATACATTTATAATTATTTCGGTTAATTGTTCAAATAAGCACTTAGGACTTAATTGCACAGAGTAATTGAAGAGCCTTCGTATTAGGATTATTTCTTTTCAGAGAAAAATTGGAGGTGTTTAACTAGTTGGACTCCTGGGTTAAGGGGGTAGGTGAAGTCTGGTTCTTTGAGGTTCTTGTGTCTCCACACAAGAAGGATCAGTCGCATATTCTTAAGTCTTCTTGTGTTTGCAAAGGGAGGGGGATATGGGCTTTGCATTTGGACAGATAAAGGTTCAGAGTTCCAACTTTGCCATTTCATTTTTTTTTTTTTTAAGATTTTATTTATTTGAGAGAGAGAGAATGAGAGAGAGTGAGTACATGAGAGGGGGAAGGGTCAGAGGGAGAAGCAGACTCCCTGCTGAGCAGGGAGCCCGATGCGGGACTCGATCCTGGGACTCCAGGATCATGACCTGAGCCGAAGGCAGTCGCTTAACCAACTGAGCCACCCAGGCGCCCACCAACTTTGCCATTTCAATAGCTCTGTGGTTTTGGGCAAGTTACTTAGCTTCTCTGAGCTCATTTTTTAATCTGTAAAATGAGAGGCATAACAAACACTTAACTTATGCAGCGGTGGGAGATATAAATGAGGCGGTCCTTGTACAGCCCTTAGCTCGGTGCCTAGTACATGGTAAACAGCCCTAATGGGAGCCGGTGCAATGATAATTTTCAGCACTGCCGTTGGCAGAGGCAAGACAAATGAAAATGAGTAGAAGCTGCCAAACACCTGTGAGCTCGTGAACAGGAAGCATTTGGGAGAGGAAGGGCATAAAAGGCCTGACTTAGACAGTTTATTTAAAAACACAGAGAGATTGGAACAGATTGGAGGAACATGTGCACGCTCTGTTGCTGATCTGCAAAAGGTGATGACAGTGCTTTGCAGGGAGCTGGTTTGGCTACCCACCTTAAGGTGACCCACTTCTGGAGGATATTACTGTGAATTCCAACTTTTTCTTATTTACCTCTGTTCAAACTCTAAAATCTCTCTCTCTCTCTCTTTCTCTCTCTCTCTCTCTCTCTCTCTCTCTCTCTCACACACACACACACACCAAAATTACAAATATTGTGATGGGGAGAAAAAACTTGAAGCCGTCAGGTAAGGGAGTTGTTCTTTCCAATGGTCCCTGGGTTCCTCTCTGGTCCTTCCTGAAAGTGGATGCTCCCAGCCAGGGCGAGAGGTTACAGGATGAGTTGGTCAATGCTGACAAAGGGCCACCTCAGCACCTGAAACCCAGGCCCAGCGGGAGGGGAGAGAATAGGTAGAGTGTGGGCTCTGGACCCCAACCAACGTATTTGCCAGTCCAGGCTTTGCCACTTCCAAGTCGATGACCTTGGATAGGACATTGAAGTGCTTCACCTGACTCAGTTTCCCCATTAGTAGTTTGGACTTCACAGAGCTGAAGTGAGGCCTCTGTGGGGTCATGCAAGTAAAGTATTTAGCCCAGTGCCTGACCACTGTCAGCATTTGACAGGTACATGATGATGGTAACAAGGATCAAGATCTTTGGGCTGCTCAGATGGGCCTTCGGGAAGTTTTAGAGGTACCACCTGGGAGATCATCCCTTCCCACATCACCACATCAACTACAACCTTCAACAGAGGCACCCACTACCTGGAACATTTATCTCCCTAAGCTTTTGGCTGGTAGGCCAGTTTTCTGAGAGAATGGCTAGTGATTTCTTTGGCTGGGACCCTCCACTTAGCACAGCTGACCATGCTGTCTTTTTACATCTTCAGCTGAAAAAACAGAACAGAAGGAAACAGGCACAGGGATGCTCTTCGTGGTAGGCAGACCACCAGGATCACTAGCTTATTGATTTGGTTACAACAGATGCTGTGCAATGAATAATTCTATGTAGTGACTAATTCCTTGCCCCTGTTGGTGTGGGTCTCTGTAAAGAAAAGTGCTGAGGGTACCCTGTATGCACAGTGGACTTTCACAGGGTCATCTCATTGAATCGCCTCATCAACACAGGACATGGGAATTTTTATCACCCCATTTATAATGGAAGCAAGCAGAGACAGGCAAATTTAATTTGTACTTGTGAGGCCAATTCTCCATTTCCTGGTATCCTGGGGAGTCTCTTTTCTTGAAATATTCTACAACATACTGAGGTTCAGGGTTTGTCATCAAAGCTCCATGGAAGGCTTTCTTCCCTTTTATGATAAAAAACCTTTGCTGGGATGTGTGTGGACCCTTCTTGAACCTATTACAAGCAATGGACACTCCTGGTTGATTGGTTTTGTCCCTGTAGAGTGGTGTATCTGCATCTGGAGCTGGATTTATTCCCACTTCGCCAGCCGTTTGCCCTTTGAGTGTTGGTCACTTCATCTGGTAAACACAGCCACTGTGGCACGTGTCTCATCAGGATGCAGCGAGGATTAAATTCACCAGGGTGCACCCAGGATTGAGCATATTGTGTGATGCAGTGTGATGGCATAATGGGTAATACTGTTGTTTGTTGTTGTCTTCTTTTTGAAAGCATAGAGGAAAAGCACTGAGGGAGCTGGATGATGGGAAAGGAGAAAGGGTAGCATCAGGTGTTGAGAGGGGGATGGGGCAGGATTGCTTTTTCTTGGGGAAGAACTCATTTTAGGAACTTCAAGCCTCTTCATAAGGAGTCTACTCTGGTCTAAAGTTTAAGAGAAGGGGAGCATCTTACATAACCCAATGTTTTCGCTAATAGTTGCTTTATATCCCAAAAGGAGAGGGTTCTTTTTTCAAAGGCAGAGGAAATAATACACCAGAGTGCCCAGCATGTTCCTTATCCGCTGTTTGGTACAGAGAAAATACTCCACGAGTATGTGTCTACTCCATGAATAAATGAATGAGCTCTGGGATTTTCTTGCTTACAAGCATTTTATAATCTGTATTCTTCTCTCCTTCCTCTCATGCCCTCTCCTCTCCATGCCCTCCATAGGAGTCTGGGGGACCAGGCACCCCTGTGTCTCATGATCTTGGGGGAATGCAGTCTGAGACTCAGCTGAGACTATAGAATCAGAGTCCAGGGCATAAATGGGTGCTTGCTCAGGGACATTTGCCTAGGGCTTCCGGCTTCATGTTTTTCCTTTCATTCTCCATTGTGAAGCACGAAGGCTGCTGCTTTGCCCATCCAAACTCAGGGAAGAAGGGATTGCTTGTTCTGTGAGTGTGACCCCCTTTGTCCTCCTGTATCATGATTATTCCCTATTTCTGCCTCCGCCCCCTCCAGATCAGGTGATGGTTCTCCTCGACACTGCAATGTGTCCGGGAACAAATCCCCAGATAAGTAGAAAAGACTCCTTGAGTGAATTTGCTTCCCTGTCTTTCCTGGCAGCTCTTTGGTCCTGTGGCCTTTGTCAGCTGTAATGTGCCAGGCTGCATGGAGGAGGCCAAATGCATAAAGACATTTCTGAAAACACTGCCCTGATTGTTTTGCTGCCAGCTGCAGACTTGGATATCGCTTGGGGTGGCACCCTCACTACCTCGATCTCGTCCTGTGACACCAAGTCTGGCCTGGCCCACTCACCCTTAGCAGCCTCTCCCCAAACCCTGGGTCCCCACCTTCTGGGCTCTCCTCAGGCTTTCTAGAATCAGGAAATTCAGAAGCCTTTATATTCCACAACTCTCAACAAGAATACATATTAGAATATGTATTTCACTCTTTTCTCATCTGAAGAGAATGGAACTGCGAAGGAAAGGACACCTGTCTATGGCAGGTCCCATCCAGGCATTTTATACGGAGTGTGTTTCTCAGTGGCCTTCTCCTCCCCACCTGAGGGACTGGCTCTTCTCAACTCCATCTCTGGAAACATGTTTTGTCTCTAAGGTCTACTTTGCCGTATATTACTATAGCTGAAGAGTTTTCTAACTGCCTGCTTTACTTTTTTGCATCTAGCTTACTTTCAATGTATCTTTATATTTAAGATGCATCTCTTGCAGACAACATATGGTTGGGTCTTGATTTTTTCCCTCCATTCTGACAATTTCTGTCTTTTGAATTAGAATGTTTATTCCATTAGTATTTAGTGTAATTATTGATGTGATTGGATTTTACCTGGTTTACTATTTGTTTCGTTTGTCCCCTCTTTTATTTTCATTCCTCCATTCCTTCCTTTCCTACTTTCTTTTTGTGTTAAGATTAGAATATGTATTAGAATTCCATACAAATTTAACAGCTTTTTAGGTGAGCCTGTTTTTAGTAGTTTCTCTAGGTACTTGAATATATATTCTTAACTCTGCTCAGTCTACCAAGAGTCAGTATTGTGCCACTTTAAGTAGAATGTAGAAAACCTCCAACTGTGTGGGTCCATTGCTTCCACCTATGTTACACTTGTATATATGTATTCTGTCTACATATGTTGTAAACCTCAAAATATGATTTTTCGAATACTTGCTTTAAACCTGTGATTGGCAAACTAGGGCCTGCAGGCCAAAACTGACCTATCACCTGCTTTGGTAAATAAAGTTTTATTGGAATACAGCCATGCTCAACTGTTTACATATCATCTGTGGCTGCAAGTAGTTGCAACAGAGACCCTATAGGCTACAAAGCCTAAAATATCTTCCAGCCCTGTACAGAAAAAGCTTGCCGACCCCTGCTTTAACTAATAATGCATACTATAAAGGAAATAAGAAGAGGAGAAAAGCCTTTTATAGATTCCCAGAGAGTCCACATATGAAACTCTTCATTTCTTCACGAACATCCAGATTTCCATCTGCTACCATTTCCCTTCAGCCTATGCCTTGTCGTGCAGACCCTCTGCTGAGCCATCTTCCAAGTTCTAATGTCCCTCCAGAGTCTGTCTGTACTGGGTCATTCTCCAAAGACTGCAGGTAGTTTTAAATATTTTGTTGGGCATTTTCAGTTGTTACCTGTAGGAGGAATCTTTTTGATAAGAGTTACTCTACTCAGCTAGGCCTGGAAATAGAACCTCTAATAGCCTCTGAATTCTGAGTTATTAGACACATCTAATCATGGACTGTAAGGAGTGACACAAAGGGACTTCGTATATCAGATTGCAGAGCGGATTGTAGAAGGGGGGGCTGTGCTAAATGCCACAGATTTTCTGAGATTGTATAATATTGGGAGGTGACTTGGGCAAGGGAATCGTATTATTATTATAAGTTTCACAAAGATAGCTAACTCTGTTTTTTTTTTTGTGGGATGCCTAGATAGTAAACACTTTAGGTACTTATCTCATTGTATCTTTATGAAAACCCTCTGACTCGGATATGATTCATGTCCTGTTTCACAGATGAGGCATATGCAGGTCTGAGGGATGAGCAGTGTGCTCACGGTCACATACCCAGTAACGGAGCCAACAATCAAACCCAAGTAGTGGGATGGTAGAACTCATGCCCTGGACCAACACTATGCCTGGGCCTTTGCTCAACTCTTCCTGCCTTACGCTATCCTTTGTGGTGTGTTTCTGTCTGGATAGACAGTAAGCTCCCAGAGTGCATGAGCTGGGCCTTTCTTGCGTGGGCAACCTCCATAGGCCCACAGCACTGTAGTGCCTATAGTATGGGCCTGATCTTATGGGTGTGGAGAAGCAGGGCTGCTGTGAACTGGCCGGGGTAATGTAGATATTCAAATTAGAAAACGAGTGGAATGTTAGAGAATCAGAAGTCTGTGAGGGGGTAAATAAGGCAGGGGGTCAGGGAGAAGGGGTGGTCTGGGTTCTGGGCAGGGTGAGACACTGGAGACATAAACAAGGAAGGTCAAACTCATCTGTAAGAGGTAGAGGTGATGGAAGACCGAAATCTGTGCCCATAAGAGAAAAGGTTGTTTCAGGAACAGGATAGGGTAGAGAAGTAAGCATCAGGAGAATGCTTGGATCGGGCTAACCCGCTTTTGGAGGGTTCAGAATCTGCCTCCCCTTCCCCAGCTAAAGGTGTGAGAATCCACCTCTCTCTCTCTGAAAGTTTCAGCTCCCAGAGTTTGGCTCCTGATAGCAGGTGCACAATAAATCCTTGTTGGATTAAATTAAAATGTTTAAGGAGCCATTTTCTGAGCCAGGCCTTTCTCTGCTGTCAAGGAAGGATTTATTTAACAAGACCTACACTTTGGCAAAGAAACTCTGCTTCTCTTGGCTGGTCCACCGCCATGATTTAAGATGCTGATATTGCCACTCACTGTTGGGAAATAGGTTCTTGGTTGGGGATGGGGTGTGGTTTAATGGTTTGGGAAGAAGATAATTTTAAGACGCTCTAAAAATGATAGTTGGTGGACACCCTGGTCTTCTCAAAAAACTCTGGATCCTTGAAGTACATGATTGATCCTCAAAAGTAAGAATTCTCAGAGGACTGTTGGTCATTTGTGCTGTAGATGCATCAGAAAAACATCTCCAGGTCACCTGACATCATTGCAGTGTCTGGTGCAAGTTTTCTTTCTGTCTCCCTTGTGGATATTGTCCATTGCAAGCACCATCTTAAATATAATGAATATTTGCTATGCCTGGGAGCAGTGATCAGCAATATGAAGTGGCCCCTAGTTATCACTTCATGGTGTGTCTTTCCTCCTTTTATTTCATGACCAACAGCAAAACCTTTCCTTCCCTGGACAGAAAAGGTGCCATTCTTTTCCAGACACCCAGAGCTAAGATGGATTGTCTGTGCCAGGACTTAATGATAACCTGTTTCTCAAGAAGACAGCTACAACAACTAGAATGAGCCCTATGATTCAGTGAGGTAAGAACGAAGGGAGACGTTTTAATTTTAGTGGACGAGTGCCTTGTGGCTGCTGGGAATCCAAGCACTCAGTCTCCACCCCAGTGAATGCCAGCTCTGTCCCCAGTTCCAGTGGATAGGAGAGCCAGACCCTCTTGGCTAGGGAGGCATCTGCAACCCAGCTCTTTCTTCTTCAGCGGGGACCAGGGATCAGAGGGCAAAGAAGCCACTTAGGTACTGGTTTGGCCCCATGTGTCTCTTGGCCACAGGGCAGCGTGGCCGAGGAGCTGGGATGCTGTTAAATTCTTCCAGATCTAGCACTTGGTCTCAGCTGGGGAGTAGGTCCATCAGACAGCCTACAAGTTGTAACCTTTCTTATTGGTCTCAAAAATGGGACCTTCAGATCCCTCCAGGTATAATTACCTGAGAAGTAGGCTCTGTCTCTTAATAATTAGGATTCTCTACTAACCCCAAATGATTCCTTTTGCAGAGATGATGCGAAAGATGGAACAAAATTTTGAAGTCACCAAACACTTAGGCAATCAGAGAGTTCATTTTTCCTTCTGTTAGTGGGGGTTGAAGTGAACAGTGAAGTAAGACATTCCCTTTTAAATCATCTTGAATACTTCAGTGTGGAGTAAAGACAGTCTTATTCTGAGCACAGTTGTGTGTTCAGTTTTACATCAAAGCCCTTTCAGAAGTCATTTTTCTTCCTTTGGTCCTTCTTTCCCAGATATTACTCCTGCATATTTTAAATAAATAAGCAACACAAACATATTAATGGCTTTAAAAATTGGAAATCTGTGACCTCAGTAACTCATCATGATTTCATTTTTGTTTATCTTCATATTCCTATGTAATTTACAGAGATAACACAAAATCGACTCTTTTGTGTTTTATTTGCACTTCAACATTTTCCTCTGTGGTTCTGCAAACTCATTTTAATGATCCTTTAGTATTCCATCTTGTTGCTTTACCAATATTTATTAAAATTGTCCCCAAATATTGAACACTTCTATTGTTTTCAAAGATTAACTTTTAGAGGAAATCTGCATTAAGTATCTGCACACATATTATTTTATTTTCCTCTGTTTCTGCTGAATTACATCCTTAGGTAAAATTAGTGGAAACAGGATGGTTACCTTAAGAAATAGGCCTGTTTTCCTGAATCTTGTTCAATGTTGTCATAATGCTTTCCAACATGGTTGTATCCATTTCCAGTGAATGAATGAATGACTACAGGGCTGGCTGAAAATTCAATAGGTTTGGTGTTAAAATTTGGAAAACTTAGGTTTGAGAAAGTATCTCACTTTTGCTTAATTTTCATGTACTTGATTTCTGTCCAAGGTTTTGGTCTTTCTAGTAAGAGATACCTGGCCATTCCGAAGCTCGTCAAAGGCAGTGTTTACTTGGCTTCAAGGCATACACAATTATTTCTCTAAGTGCCAAGAATTCCTATAACTTCTCCTTCCATGAGCAAAACACAAAAGAGAGGGAATGCTTTGTCTGGCAATGTGATAACCCAGGGTTGTCTTTCCCCAAATGGGAGAAAAAACTGCTTTGTTACTTATTTTCTCACATCTCAGACCTAAACCCTCTTGTCTGTCCTTAATCCAGTGAAAATTTTCAGTTTTCATCCTACTGGACCCTCAACAGCACTTGACCCTGGACCACTCTCTCTTTGAAACAGTGTCTTCCTTTGGGGTCTGTGACCTTGTCTTTCCCAATCTCCTTCCACTACTCCAGCTGCTCTTTGAGGTCCTTTATTGCCTCTGTCTCCTCCCACCTGGCCTTTGAATGTGGGACATTCCCAAGACTTAGTTTTAGATCTTCTCCTCCTCTATGTACTCTGGACAGTGTCATCCTCACAGGGGCTCAGTAATGAGCCTCTCTGTGTCATGGCTCCTGAATTGAAATCTTCATCCAAACTGGAGTGCCAGACACAGAGATCTGGCCATCACCTAAGCATCCCCACTGACCTTCCAGTACAGGGTGGTTGGTTCTGATGCCTTTGGTGTTCTCAGTCCCGGCACCAGTACCTCTGTTTGTTCATTCAGCCAAACCAGGGACTGAGCAGCATCCATGATACCCTTTACACTGTACCCGTCACAGCTATGCCAGCGCCAGGACCTATAATTTCACCTCCTAAACTTCTCTGGACCCCATCAGCTCTCACCGTCTCCTGAGCTACTACCTTGGTGCACACCAGCTGGTCTTGCCACACCTACTTGCCCTCACCTCTCCCCCCTCTGCTCAGTTCTCTTCACTGTAGCAGATTGCTTCCTTTGCTTAAAAAGCTCCATGGCTTCACCTTATTCTTAGAATGAGGACCAAAACTTCCCATGGCCCACAAGGCCCCAGAGGATCTCATCCTGGCCTGCTCACCAGCTTCATCTTATTTCAGATCCATACTTGCTTTCCATGCCCCAGCCCTATAAGAACCTGCTCTACATTGTTCACACATTGATTCATGCTCTCTCCTCCCACAGGGCCTTTACACATACGTTCCCACTGTTTGGTATAGCTCCCTTTCTCCTTGGTCTCTAGCTCCTTTTAGGGATATGGGGGATGGGGTACATTGCTCACCATTCCCATGTAAGCATTCATTCCCTCAACTATCGGGATTGTCATTGGCTGACAGCTGAATCTTTCCCCAGGTATTATCCTCAACTGAAGTGAGCTGCCTCCACCAAAGTGGTTGATGGGGAGGTACAAAGTCTAGGCCTCTTGCCTCAACTGAAGACATTTCTGATAAGTCTTCCCAGCTCCTGAGCTTTCTGTGGGCTTGGCTGAGCTTTGTTTTGCTACTTTTCCCTCTGCCTGATGCAATTTCCCTCACTCCCTTATAGGTATTTTTCCTGAGAGTGCTCCCCAGCAGACTCCCTGCTGATCTACACATCAGTTTCTTTCCTGGGGACCTGAGTTACTGCCTTTGTAGTCATCTTTTAGGTCTTGGCTTACACTTTAGGGCACCTTCCCTGATGCACCTGAAACTGTATATTCATTAATGTCATGGATTAATGTATGGCTAGACTTTTAGCTCTTTGAAAGCAGGGAGCTCATTAAATATCCAACTCTGGGCATAGTGCTTGGCACAAAAAAGGTGCTCATTAAACACAGTTGATTTTCATTATCCATGGTAGTTATGTTACAGAACATTACAGGGAACACTGACTTGCCATCACTGAACCACTGTTCCTAGGATAAATACCGGGTTAGGTTCCTACCAGCCTCTGGTCACATCATTTTCATCAACTGATCAACATAATCTTGTTTTCTATTTGGAAACACCTTATTTAGGGGTGCCTGAGAAGCAGAGTCAGTTAAGTGTCTGACTCTTGTTTTTGGTCATGAAATCGAGCCCCTCATTGGGCTCTGCACTCAGCACGGAGTCTGCTTGAGACTGTCTCTCCCTTTCTTGCCCCCCACCACACACACGTGCATGCTCTCTCAAATCAGTCAATCTTTAAAAAATAAAATAAAAACACCTTATTTAATATGTGTTGTTGATTCATTAACCTAGAAGTCAGAGCCAGTAGAACTGTAGCTCATGCTTAAATGGAGCTTATCTAACACCAGTATTTCCTCCGTAAGGCACATCACAGCCTTGTTGTGCTCAGGACCACTAGACAGGGGGAAGCAGAGTGGGTGGGGGAGAAAATGATGCTAGGCTGGGGAGCATATGGACACCCAATGACAGAATTTCTTTGGTGCCCCTTCTTAAACCAACTCAACAGTCCATATATGGAATACTGAGCCCAGCTTGGGAATGAGTCAGAGGATGGTGCTTCTTCCTGTGTTTTTGTTCCGTCTGGCTAATCTGTAGACTGACAAATCTCTTTCTAAGGCAGGTTACTTGCTGACACATTTGCCTTTGATGTTCATAGTCTTCATGTTTAGATTTCTTAATGCCATGTTTAAAAGTACTTTCAAAATCCCCGAAAATCATTTATCTCAGGCAGTGGTACATCATGAGGAGAAAGAAATCTTTGGATCATAAATCAGAGTAGCAGTATTTCTCAATAAAACTGGGGGAAAAGTCAGAGGAGCAATTAAAAGGCATAGAGGTCTATGGGGGTAAGTGTAAATTGAATTGGGAATAGGATGTACAACAAACTTAAAAAAAAAAACAAAGAAGAACTAATCATTCAGTAAGCCAAAAAAGTTATTTTTTAAAGCAGGCCCTTTCAACTGCTTCCACTTTATTTATTTTTTAATGCTTCAGTGACTAAAAATGGCTAAAACATTTTATTTATGTAAAAAAATCACTTGTATGCAAAGTTGCAGCTGCTTCTTATAGGTATACAAACGAATAAAAGCTGGGAACATGGCATTTTTTTCTTTTTTTAATGGAAATCTTGATTGACTCTTCAGTGTTGAGTTGAGAATCCTTCATTCAGTGGTATCTTGGTGTTTGAACTGGATTGACGGCAAGAAATGAAATCCTGGGAAGACGTCCATATCCTGGTTATATCTCATTAGATGAAATTTTTGCTTTTGAGAATTGTGTCATTCTTGATGAAGCTAAAAAAATAAAAATAAGATGCTAATGACAGTAATAATTAGGAAAATTACTAATCAATCATTATTTAATATTATTTGATATACTTTTCTCATCCCCCATACTCCTGTCTTAAAAACAACCATTTTTTTTACTGAAGAATGTTCAGAAATAGAATAATGACTTTAAAATTGTTCAGAGAAGATACCAGAAAATATTCTGCACTAAGATTAACTTTTTTTGGTGATTCAGAAGAAAAAAAGAAATCCATTGTATATATTGCAGAAAGGAATGATGCTTTTATAAAGAAGAGCATATAATCATTTATTTTTCAGAGCACCATTTAGGCTAAAGTTTATTTTTTGTTTGAAGTCAGTGAGGTCAACTCTGGAAGGCAATAGTGGGTGAGGGTTTAAAGAACAGAAGTTGGTCTGGGACCAAGATGCTATCATGGTCAGACCTTGTTTCTGGGCCCTTGTTCTGAGGGACAGTCTGGGCAGAATGGGCTTCAGAGAAGGTGAGTTTGCTTGGAAGAGCCCTTTATCTTGTGCTCTGACCTGCAATCTAGTGGCAGGTTTTAACAAGGGGCAACTTTGTCCCTTAGGTGACATATGGCAATGCTTGAACGCATTGTTGGTCACCAACCCTGGAAAGGAGATGCTACTGGCATCTAGTGGGTGGAGGCCGGGGCTGCTGCTGAAAATCCCACAGAGCATAGGACAGCCTCCTCCACCACAAAGAATTGTGGCCTGAGTGTCAACTGTGCAGAGTGGAAAGCCCTCGTCTAGTGAGACTGTGTGGGGTTGCTGCGAGGCTCCCACTTGGGCACATTGGGTTGTTTGTGAAGAAGAGTGGAGGTGAGTGGTACAACTACAGGGAGTTTGTCAGTGAGAGGAAGCAGAGTCATGGAGAAAGTCAGCAGAGCCCAGCTAAGAACTTAGGTCTCCAAGTAAGAGCAGGTAACGCAGGATCTAAACTCCTAGTTCCTGTGTGTGACTCCCACTGTGACAGACCCTGGAGTTTTTGCAACAGACCTGGCAACAACAAGGGCTACCCCCAAATTGGCAGGATCTGGCTGTGCCATGGAGTGGGGAAGGGCTGTGACCCCGAGGCCAACGACTGGGGTTAGAGTCTTTGTTCTGTGGTGTGGCCTTAGTGCTGTCCCTTACTCTCTTGGAGCTGGTTTTCCTTACCTCTAAAATGAATGCATTTCATCCCATTATCTCTAAGGGTCTTTCCACTTGCAGGTTCTAACACGCTTCATGAATGCATGAATTTTCTGCTTTGTTCTAGAAGGGATTTTAGGCAACTGACCCTCTGATGAGCATTTGGTTTTCCCCCAGAGTTGTCCAACACTTTAGAGTCTCCCAATTGCTTTTGACAAAACTGCTAAGTTGACGAAGTCTTCCCAGAAGCATTTTCTCCCTGTGTCCTTTAGTTTTGCCAAGAGAGATGGGGGGGGTGTTGGTTGTACCTTACAGGTAGGCAAGCTGAGAATTAGCACCCGTTCACAGTGCTGGTAAGTGGTAGAGATGCTAGTGCCAGACTTGATACAGCCAGTGCTTCCTACCACATTTCTGGGAAGTAGAAGCTTCAGGTATATGTTTATTGCCCTGTGCATTTGTATCAGAATTTGTAATTCCTGTAAAACACAGTCAGTGCTAAACATGTTCATCTGAGAGAACAGTGGGTCTGGGAGAGAATCTTCCAAAGCGGGAAAATTAATGGGGCCATGCAGTCAGGCAGGTGTCACAGCAGTGTCCCTCCACACCAGGTACCCCCACAGATCAGTGCAGGAGGGGGTGTTGTTTTGTGGACAATGTCAGAGGGTGTCTTCCTCAGAGAGTCCAGATGGCTTGTTATCTCAGTCCCGGCGTCTGTCATGGGGGGCATTTGCCTGATGCCTGTAGCCTTCAGACACGACCCCCGGATGGGCAGAGGCTGTGATGGGGGTGGCCACACTGGGTCCTGACCGCACGGTGGCATAGAGCTCAGTGCATTCAGGCCTGGAACAGGATGTGGCAACAACAGAAGAGCTTTTCCAGGGATGGGCATGAGGCCTTTCATTAGTATTTTTCGTGTTCCCTTCACCCTGGAAATGTCCAGAGGTTCTGTCTCTGAGCTGACTGGCATATGCCATTCTCTCCAAGTTGACCGTGGTGTCTTTGAGGGCACGGACTGTGTCATATTTTATCAACAGCTAGAGTAGTGGCTGGCATATACTAGACATTCAGCATTTGTAGGAATGGCCCAACTAACAGGGGGACAGGACCCTCTGTTATCAGGGACATTTAGTAAGCCTTACTGGGTAGCGGACACTGTTCTGAGTACTTTCCATGCAGTCAGTCACTTGCTCCTCACAGCAGCCAGTAGTAGGAAACTGAAGCCCGGAGCGTTTGAGTGACCTGCCCAGGGTGCTCGAGCCCAGAGTGTTGGAGCCAGGATGGGACACCTGGAGGCTAGCCCTCGAGCCTGCCTTCTTGACAGGAAACCAGGGTTTCATAAGGCATTCCTTGTTCCACTGATGCCTCCTCCGGGCTGGCTCTGCCCCCCAACCTTATCCCCTCCTCTTTGTAAAGTCCCATTTTCATTTCTACTCGTGACAGTTGTAGAACTTCATGATCCCCCAGACCCTGCACCCCCAGCTGGAAGACAGTGAGCTGGCTCATATTTTGTAGAGAAGCTGGGGACACAGAGGACTGAGGTGTGTGTTCCTACCCTCTGCTATGTCCACCAATGCTCCTGTCCATCATTCTCTACCCCCTGCTCCAGTCTCCCTCAGGGCCAGCCATCTTCCCCCCAGCCCCTGAGGCCTTCAGCGGGCAGCAGTGCCCTCTCTTTCCTGCATTTTAACCACTCTCCACTGAATTTTCATCTCTGTACCTGGCCCCAGCCATTTCCATGCCAGAGAAGCCCTTCTTTGCTTTGTTCCCCCTTCTCCACTCATGGTCTCTGGTGTCCCCAGCAAGGGCACCTTCCAGAAGTGGCCTCACTCACTTCACTGAGGCACTCCTCTTCACTATGTGCCCACTGCAATGTCATCTTTCTCTTCTTTCCACTCCTTTTACTGGAATATGAGCTTCCATGTTAAGGTGCTTCTACCCCACTATTCTATCTCTAATACCTAGAACGGTATGGGCACCACAGGCACTTAGAAAATATGTTTTGGAATGAACATGTGATGGGTGATGTTTAATTAAATTTCTGAAGGCAGGAGGCCTCATTTGACGTATGAGTCTGTTTCTTCTCCTGGCCTCAGCTTTGCTTCCACTTAGCTTCATTCTGGGGGACATCAGTTCTGAACCAACTTTGGGAATTTAAAGTGTTGTGGTTTGAATCATGTTCCCCTAAAAGTTACATTCAAATCCTAAGCCCCAGTACCTGTGAATGTGGCCTTATTTGGAAAACTGGGTCTTGGTAGATGTGATCAAGTTAAGATGAGGTCATACTGAGTTAAGATGGGCCCTAAATCCAATGACTAGTGTCTTTTTGGAAAGAGGAAATTTGGACAGAGAGAAATGAAGTCACACAGAGAGATGCAGGCAGAGATAGGGGTGATGTGTCTGTAGTCTGAGGAGTGCCAAGGACTGCCAGTAGCCACGACAGGGCCTGGGACATATTCTTTCCTAGAAGCTTTAGAGGGTGTGGGGTCTTGCTGACACCTTGATATCAGACTTGTAGCCTCCAAACTCAGAATAAATTTCTGTTGTCCTAAGGCACCCAGTCTGTGGTCCTTCGTTCAGCAGCCTCAGGAAGCCAAGACACAAGACAAATGGTCTCAGAGTGCTCCTGATACTTCAGCTAGTCCTCAAAGCTCAGGAAATTCACCCCTAAAATAAACCTGGCATGAACTGGCCAACTCAACATTGCCAGACAAAGGGTGTCAGAGAGGCGAGGCAGCAAATTTTTTACTCCCACAAAGAGGGGGATGTGACAGGAGGCAGCTCTGGGAGCCACGGGCCGAGTTGTACAGGACCTGCTTGGGGCCTCCTGGTTTGTGACTCTAGGATACTTGGGGCCCTGGGGAACTAGGAGTGGGGATGTGAGCCAGCTTCTAGCTTAGGCAAAGTCTCCTGGGAATCATCGGTTGGCCCCATCAAGATAAGGCCTCAAAGTAAACCAGAAGAGCAGAACTCTGCTTCCGCAAAGTCTATGAAGTCAGAGCCATCATTCTCTCTCCTTTGTGTAGATTATTGCAGCTTCTGTGCATGACCTTTGGAAGTGGCTCCTACTTGTAATTACTTACTGAATATTCATCTTTTCTATTAGACTCTGGATTTTATGAGGGAAAAGATTTTTTCTCTCTTTTCCACCACTCTGTTTTCAGTGCCCGGCCCGGTGCCTGAACCACAGTAAGCACCCCATAACATGTGTAATTGGATTGAGTTGATTGGAGTTATATATCCTTTGACAATTAAATAAAGAGTCCAGTTATTGTTTATAAATATGGCTGTTTTCATGCCTTAAAATTTTAATGAGTCCTTAGGTGCTGAAAGGTCTAGGATACAAGCAGTCTAAAACAAAACCTTTCAAAGCCCATAGAATGTCCAACACAAAGAGTGAGCCCTGAACTGTGTGGACTTTGGTTAATAAGAGTGAATCTGCACTGGTGCGTCAGTTGTGACAAATGTACCACACTGATGCCCGATGTTAATACTGGGCAAGCTGGGCTGGGGGAGGAAGGGAGAGAGAATATATGGGAACTCACTCCACTTTGTGCTCTCTTTTTCTGCAAACCTAAGAGTGCTCTGAAAAATAGTCTATTAATTTTTAAAAAGTATCTAAATACCAAAAAATCATTTCCTTATTTTCTGGAGATTTGTACTTCCTTTCCAGGATTACTATCAGAATCTTTCTCTCTCTTTCTCTCTCTCTCTCTCTCTCTCTCTCTCTCTCTCTCACACACACACACACACACACACACACACACAAAATTAAGTACTTTATATGGAGTTGGCTACAAAAGGGGGTATGAGAGGGGTTTCGCTTGCACGACTCCATCCACTATTTGAAGGACCCGTGGCAAGAGATTTTACCCATATTAACTCCTTGGATTCATTTTTATATGCAGAATCCCAAGGACTAATGAATCAAAGTGGAGCCAATAACAAATTACATAATGCCCTGCCTGAATCCTAGGGCATTATTTCTGCCACATACTAACTTAGCTTTGATGGTGAAAACTCAGCCTTTTGTGCAATTTCAAGATCTCTTTGACATAGCCTCTTGTATGATTTTTATCCAGCTACTCAAATCTTTATTTCAACCGGAAGGCCATGTTCTGGCTAGCACTACAGTCTATATTTTCATTCTTAGTCTGCTCCTCTGTCTTTTGGGGAAAGTCCAAAAATTTAGTCTGACAAAGTTGGTATGATAAGTATGACCTTAGTGAGATGAGCGTGCTCACAGGCACCCTCTTCCCCAAAGTCCATTGCGGAGGAAGCTCTGGTTGGAAGTAGAGAGAGGTTGTCTCTGCCAGGCCATTTCTAGCATTTTGAAATGCAGAATCAGGTAATAAGTGTAGGTGACTGGATGGTGGAAGACCTAGGGGGAGATCACCCTGAGCTCTGTGGACACTTAACATGCCCAGGAGGAGAGGAAGTAAAAACTGAGCAGGCCAGGGAGGGGGAGGTGGATTTGGGGGGACATTTTATTAAATGGAAGCTTCTGGAGAATATGAGAGGTGAAAAGCAGGAGGAAAGAGGAGGGGATTCAAGACAAGTTTCTGGGCCTTGCAAGGTGTTCTTTAAGGGAAATGAATAAAGGATAGGCGTCCTCCAAGTCATTTGTTGGCTCTTTAATTGTTGGCGGCTTCTTTTTTAAACATAATATTTCTCTGAGATGGAAATGGACACATTGTGCCTTTAGGACCTCTTATGGGATGTGTGGGACCCTGGGTATATTTTGGGGGGTCCTTGTCTATATAAGCAATTTGATTATAAGTGTATTCAAAATTTATGGGTGTATACAAAGGATAGTGATTTACTCATGAAGATACAGAATAGTGGGCAGAGAACATAAACTTATTTATTGACCAACTGGTGCATGTGAAGAGTCCAGGTACCATTAATTCAGGTCTGGGGACCACTTCTTTGTGTTCTTTTTTTTTTAAAAGATTTTATTTATTTATTTGAGAGAGAGAGAATGAGAGACAGAGAGCATGAGAGGGAGGAGGGTCAGAGGGAGAAGCAGACTCCCTGCTGAGCAGGGAGCCCAATGCGGGACTCGATCCTGGGACTCCAGGATCATGACCTGAGCCGAAGGCAGTCGCTTAACCAACTGAGCCACCCAGGCGCCCTCTCTTCTTTGTGTTCTTAATTGTTAGTATGCCATTCTTGGCTAATTTCATATCTTCTACCATGAGCAAAAGGTAGCAATGCTGTTATTGCTCATAATGCCATGGCTTTTCATAACCTGTTTATATTCAAACAATACAGATATTTTTCTGTTTTTAGGTCCCAATAGCATTTATTTAGCACTGGTTCCATCATTATGATGCTGCATCATTCTTCATGCTGCCTGTGAATACTCCTAGCTTCCGTTGATTCTCTCAGAGGTTATGCTTTGTTGATGGTGACTACAAATGCAATCTTACCAAGAATGTGCAGGAAAATGGGAATGACAGTTCAGTTTCTGGTCATGTTAAATTTACCATTCAGAAATTTTTTTGTGTCCACATAGAATGTAGAATAACACATCCTCCAGCAGTGTCTTCTTCAGAAATCTTACGGACATAATCACCGTGTGCCTGACATGTGATTGCTTTTGATATTGATGGTACCCTGCTTGCCACCCAGTGGGATGCATAGGGGAGGAGAGGCAAAGGGCCCATTAACAGAGAAATGAGAGTAGTTCACTTGTGCAAAGAATATCTCTGTCTCACCCAGCATGACATTGCCAGGCCATACTCCAGGGACTAGGACCTCGCCGTGGGGCCTTAGAATGACCCCATGGTTTGAATTCTGGAGCTTTTGGGAATATGTGTTTGATTCCATGTATGGGGTAAAGGGCCAAAGGGTACCCCAAAAGGGAGAAATGGAACCATTGTCTCTTTCAAGGAAGGTATTCCAGGATAAGGGGCTCCACTAGTCTGGGTTTGAAGGCATACTGTCTGTTGTCAATAAAATTATGAATAGAGCGGTGCCTGGGTGGCTCAGTTGGTTAAGTGTTGGACTCTTGGTTTTGGCTCAGGTCATGATCTCAGGGTCCTGAGATTGAGCCCCGCATCAGGCTCTGTGCTCAGCATGGAGTTTGCTTGCCCCTCTCCCTCTGTTCCTACCCCCACCTCTCACTCTCTCAAATAAATAAATAAAAAATCTTAAAAAAATAAGATTATGAATACGAGTCTTCACATGGTGTCACTTCTCCCTAATCTCCTGATGCTCTTCGTTTTGACCCACCGCTTGAGTTACTGTGTTCCATCAGCTCTTTGTTCTCTCAGTGCAATTTTCTGTGCCATGGCTGGATAGCAGATAATACAAGTGAATTTCCCTCTCCCAGAAAACCTTCTTCCCTCCTCCTCTTACGGTGAATATTTTTTATTCCTCAAAATCCAGATTATTACCTCATCATGAAGCCTTCTGGAACTTTTCCATCTGCCCACTTCTCTACCCATCCAACCATATATTCTTCCCTTTATCCAGCCAATGAGAACTTTTCAGTGAGCACCTATTCTGTGCCAAGCTGTGTTCTAAGCATTGTTCAACAGCAGTGAACAAAACAGATCTCACAAGCTAACTGTCATGTAGGCTCCCTCTGGACTCTCTGTATTTCTACTTTGACGTCTCTTGTGTTAAAATTATTTGCCAGCAGATGTTTTCTGTAAAGGACCAGACAGTAAATACTTTAGACTTTGAGGGACATATGGCCTCTATTACAACTACTCAGCTCTGCTGTTGTGGCACAAAAGGAACCAGAGACGATATGCAAACAAATGGGTGTGGCTGTGTTCCAATAAAGCTTTATTTACAAAAATGGGGGTATGTGTGGATTTTGCCTGCTAGCTGCAGTTTGCTGACCCCTGCAATTGAATATAAGCTCCATGAGAACAGGTCTTTTTTTTTTTTTTCCTTCTAATTTTTTTTCACTGCTGTCTTCTTGGTGCTTCTATTAGAACAGTACCTTATACATAGAGGGTACTTGACATTGATTTGTTAAATACAAGAAATGAATGAATGTCATCTATTAAATGGGAAGTTCCTGAAAGGCAGGGCTCCCTGCACATGGTGATCAGCTCAGAGAACATGTGTTAGGTGAAAATGGATTGAATGAATGAATGAAAGATGGAAACACCTTCTCCCCGTGAGGGCCTCTGCTGCGGGGGAGGGGTGGGGGGCCGGGCAAGAGCCCGGTGGGTCCAGGCCAGCCTTATTATCCCGGCAGGATTGCAGCGGCCTCCTGGGCAGCGGGACTTTCACATGAGGACCCCATAACAGCGTGACAGGCAGGCCTTCCTCCCCCCCGCACCCGCTCCATGGCCAGCTGCGACAGCCTGCTGCAAGCCTGTAAAGCTGTAGCCCTGTTTCAGGGAACTCGGCAGCGGAAATGGCCATTACAGTTAAACATGACTGCCTGTCAGAGGGAGGGAGTGACAGCAGGAGCCCCGTTTGCCACCATCAGACTGCCTGTCAGCGCCGGCCAGTTGGGTTTTCCCAGGCACACCTTTCTGATGGTCAGCGCCACTGGCTGGGACAGGCAGGGCCCCAGTGTTTCGTGGGGCGAGTCAGCTGAAATCCAGAGGCGAAGCTAGCGTCACTTTGGAAATTGGGGCATGACAAGTGCAGCCAGATGAAGACGGGAGGGGGAAGGGAGGGTGGGGGTGCTGCACTGGGGGGACTGGCCAGCGGGCCCTCTGCTGCTGGGGCCTCACCCAGAAGGGAAGCAGCTCCTCTTCTGTTTCATGTCAACTTCGCTGTCATTAGATAGTCGGCGAGATTTCAAACAGATAAATGCCCCTTTGGGAAGCCGGAATGCCTTGGCAGACAATTTTAGGCCTTGATTTGATTGATAAATCCTTTGTGACAAGAGGGGATGAAAGAGGCCCCCGGTTTGGTACATATAAATAGGAAATTAGCTGGCAAAGTTGTCAAAGATAATTAACTTTCCGATTCTGCGGGTCTATTCAGGTTGACATCCTGAAATTATTTAGAAATGCACATGTCAACGCTCTGACAGAATTTGGGGCTGATCAGATAAACAGATTTGGAGATGTTTGATTGTAAAATGATGTAAGCGCTTAGCTGGTGTTTTATCACTGCGTGCTTCCGTTAGCTGCAGGGGATGCTGCTGGGAGAGAGTTTGGCTATGTGGGGATGGGGAGATTGAAGAGGATGCTCTAGGTACGACACATTCGCCTTCTTCGTGCTTTCAGTCTCACTGAGTTGAGAAATTCCTAACCCTCAGTTCAAATGCAGTTAACCTTGGACTCAGCCCAAGACTTCTCTCTAAATCTCAGGCTCCAGTTGAAAGGGAAGCATCTGAAGGATTCGGCAGCATGTGTGTTGTCCCCCTATCAAGTGTACAGAATCATCTAGTGTCACTGCTGTTCCTTATTCATCACGACTTTGGGTAAATCACTGGGCCTGACATGCTATTAAGAGGGGAGAATGCCTTCTCTGGCATTTCCATCTTGTTATTGGAAATTGCCTTTTAAAAAGCAGATTGGTTTAAAGCTAGATTCTTCCAGTGAAGAAACATCATTCCTTCAAGTGGATGAAAACTAGCATTTAGTGGGCACTGACTATGTGATAGAGGTCAAGTTGGACACTGTCTTGTATGATTTGCTTACCTTAATCTTCCTAATTTCTGTGGAGGTTTGTCTTTCTCATTTGGATGAGAAAACCTACTCTGAGAAGTTAAATCAGCTACTGGAGGTAACCAGCTATCAAAGTGCAATTTGAACTTGGGTTTAAGTGTCTCTGTCTTTCCCCCCAACACTATTTTATGGTTAATCACATCGTAGATTTTAGATGGAAGGGAATTTGGAGATCATCTTGTTGAGGGTTTAACAACCTATAGGCCAAATCCAGCTGCTGCTACGTGTTTTTGAATGGCCCACAAGCTAGGAATGCTTTTACATTTGTAAGTGGTTGGGAGAAAATTGAAAAAAAGAAAATATTTCATGACATGTGAAAACTAGTTGAAGTTCAAATTTGACATGTCCATAAATAAAATTTTATTGGAATATAATCTCATTCATTTATGTATCACCTGTGGGTGCTTTTTGTGCTCTAAGGGCAGAGTGGTGACAGAGACCATATGGCTTTCAAAGCTGAAAATATGTATGTGTAGCCCTTTATGGGAAACATTTGCTCACTCCTGGTTTCCTTCTGTGTTTCAGTGAAAGCTTATTGAGCTCTGAGTGTAACCGGCACTGGCAGAACTCTAAACAGGCATTATCTAACTTATCCTAACTACGCAAAGTGGGTACTAGTAAGTATCATACAGGTGAAGAAGCCAAGGTTCAGAGAGGTTCAAGAAGCTGGTCTGGCTAACACAGCAGAGCCAGGATTCATGGCCAAGCCTGCCTGATTTCACACTCAAAGTACAAGCTCCAAATTCCCTCACTTTGTTGCCATTTCACTGTAATTCCTCATTACCTGGATGTGGCTTTTCTAAGCCAGACACTTAAGACACTGGGGTGATTACCACTGTGGTGGGCAGAATAAAGATGTTCTCATCCTAATTCCCAGAACTGTGACTCTGTGACCCTCCATGGCAAAAGGGACTTTGCAGATGTGATTAAGGATCTTGAAATGAGAAGATGATTCTGAATTATCCAGATGGACCTGAGGACAAGAGTACTTACAATAGGGAGGCGAGAAGGTCAAAGAAAAAAAGAGATGGGAGGATAAAAGCAGAGGTTGGAGTGATGGGCCCCACAAGCCAGGGAATGCAGGCTGCCTCTAAAGTTGAAAAAGACAAAGAAATGGGTTCTCCTCTGACCTCCACAAATACAAGAGGATAAATTTGTGTTGCTTTAAGACACTAAGTGTGGGGTATTTTGTTACAGCAGCTGTAGGAAACTAGTACACACCCACCAAGTCTTTGCCTCAAGCTGCTCAGTCTCGTAAGAGACTCAGCCATCAACCTCAAAGGATAATATGAGCTGCAGGTGTTAAGAATCAAACCAAGCAATTAACTGGGGGTGGGATCAGCCTCAAAGGCCTTCCTTAAGAAGGGGCTAGAGGGCTTGTGGTACTGCAGTGCTGTGTCCTAGAGGAGGTCCTGTCTACATTCTGGTTTCTGGGGCTGGATTCTGGCATCTTCCAGGGCCGCCACAAAGCCTAAGGAGTCCAAAGACAAGAATCAGAGGCACATTTCCTCCAAATATGTCATGCTTTAGTCTCCATACTTTGTACTGCACATCTGGGGCTAACCACAGGCTTTCTGGCATGTGACCTGCAGCTGATACTGTGCTCCTCAGTGGGTTGGCTTCTGATTACTGAGGACCTAGACTTTTGCAAAAGGGAAATCACAATCTTGCCTGCATTTTATTAGTATTGTGACCATTTGCAAATTAATTTCGAAGGCAATATAATTTACCTCTTGTATAGAATTCAGTTTTCATTACTGCCATGTCACTGAAGTTCCAGTTTTCACGAGAGCTCTTATTATGAGAAATTAAGATACCTTTCTCCCTCATCCAAATAAAATAAACGTATGGCTATGGGATGCGATCAAATTAAAAAATATCATTTAATGCAGGGAAGATAATTATTTGAATGAAACTGGAGAGGAGAAACTCAATCTAGGGTTGGAATGTTGACGTGGAATTTTGAAGGCTATTTTCACTCATCACTGACTTTTAATAGCATTTTGTATGGAGTAATTTGCAGCATAAACCTTGTTAATGTGATATTGGTTATTTCAGAATCAGGAAGCCAAGCTAGAGCCTGTCTCTAGACCATGTTGTGGTGCCTCAATATATTTGAATGGATATTCTAGGAGCTGCATTTAACCATCTATTGCTATGCCTCTCACTTGTTAGTGGTGACCACGATGGCTTTATTGAATTTGATATGCTTTGTTCAAGATGTCACTGGGAAGGAAGCAGAAAAGTTAACTGCTGTGGTTGTACCATGTATACGCCCCCCCTCAGTATCATAAAGGCGTCATGTGTGTGTTGGCAGCATGGTTCATAGACTTGAGGGAGTGGCCCTGATTTTCAATGCTGGACTGTGTGCCCTGAATTTTGTTTTAACAATTAAGGTCCCCATCATATATGTCCTTGGAACTTGGCGCTTTGGCACACCCTGCCTAATTTCCCCTTGCCAGCCCCTAACATTTTTTTTTTTTTTTTTTTTTTTTTTTTTTTAGTGCTTTCACTGGCCTCTGTAGCCCAGTCTGCCTGTTTTGAAGTAAGCTGGAAATGTTGAGGAATTAATACCCCTCAGTCAACAACTCATGTGAATTGATGGGAGATGGAAACCTTACTTTACCCAGGGTTGTGGGTGGATGGCCACATGGCTATTCTACTCTTTGTCTGGTGTTCCTTAGTGAGAGCCCCAGTCATTCATAGTGGTAATAGGGATGAAAATCCATCCTTTTCCCCGTTTCTGTCCCTTCTCTGTCTCACTCTCCCACTTCCTTCCTGGTTTTTCCTGAAGTTACCTCCCAAGTAAACCACCTGCACCCACATCCTGGTCTTGTCGTTTTGGGGAAATCCAAATCAAAACAGTCGTTATACTGACAAATTCATTCACTTGCTTATTCATTAAACACTTGTCAGGAGCCTGTTCACAGCAGGTAGGTGGGAACTAGGTAAGATCTCTGACTTGAGGAGCATCAACCCTGGTGAACAGACATGTCAAACAGGCAAAAAAGACGTAGAAAGGATAGTTTCGGATTGTACCAGAGTGTCCTGCTGGAAATAAACAGGGTTGTGGGAAAATGAGGGGACAATATTTCCATAGAACAGTTATGAAATGTCCTCCGGTGAGCTGGTGACCTGAAGCCTGGTGGATGAGAAGGAGCCAGACATGCAAAGACTAGAGTAGCATAGAAGTGTTCAAGGAATATCAGGGAGGATGCTGAGTTTGCAGCCTTGAGCATAAGGGAATGATGGGGATTGATAGGAGAATCAAAGCAGAAAGCACAGGTAAGACCCAAATTGTCCAGCTTTCATGGGCTATGTCCAGACATTTTATTTTAAGGGAGAACAGCAACTCAAGAAAATGTGAGGAAACTGGAGCTCTTGAAGTGAACCTGACAGCTGAAAAAAATATTAGACTAAATGATCACCACTGGGGCGCCTGGGTGGCTCAGTTGGTTAAGTGACTGCCTTTGGCTCAGGTCATGATCCTGGAGTCCCGGGATCGCGTCCCACATCAGGCTCCCTGCTCAGTGGGGAGTCTGCTTCTCCCTCTGACCTTCCCTCCTCTCATTCTCTTTCTCTCTCTCTCAAATAAAATCTTTAAAAAAATAAAAAATAAAAAAATAAATGATCACCATTGATGATAAAGGCTGGATTCAGGGCTCAATGATAATAAAGATGGGGATAAAAGAAAAGCAAGTAGTATTTGCTGTGAACTATCTTAAGGCAGAATGCTTTGTGCCTGTTAACATCTCACTTGGGCCTGTTAACATCGTGCTTTCAGCAACTGGTGAAGTTGGGGCTGGTTGTGTCCTGTCCCTGTTCCCTCGATGAGAAAATTGAAGATCAGTGAGTTTGGATAACTTACCCAAAGCTAACTGAGATTTGAACCCAGATCCCTCCGGTTCCCGAACAAATGATATACCAGTTATTAAAACACTGCCATATTTGCTTTATCTGAAGCACTTTTAAAAATAATTAATAATCAGTGAGTTACCAATGAGAAAACTAGTATGAGTTCTTACAATTCAGTTAAGAAAATGAGAATGATATATTAACTCGATTGCTGTTTAACTTGCATGTTTCCTATTTCATAAAAGTATTACCACATTTTGATCATTCTACCTCATCAAACTTTGAGTCTCTGATCTACTTAAAAAAAAAAAAAAGATTTATGTATTTATTTTAGAGAGAGCACGAATGGGAGGGGTATAAGGAGAGAGAGAATTACCCCTTTGGCACCCCCCCCAAGCAAGGAGCCTGACAGAAGGTTCAATCCCATGACCCTGAGATCAAGACCTGATCTGAAATCAAGAGTCTGACGCTTAACTGACTGAGCCACCCAGGCACCCAGAGTCTCTGATCTACTTTCATTTCCCATGACTAGGAAGCTCAATAACTGGGTGTGTGCATTGGGTGGGGTATACCCTACAGTGGTGGTGGTTGACGCCCTCGGGGTCTTCATAGAGACCATAAAAGGTAGGAAAATTCTTATCTCAGGTCTGGCTGCCTAACATTAGAAATGAAAATCTTCCCCCAGCTAACTTGTATCTCTAGGATTTGCTTAATTAGAGAAAAGCTTTGCCTATCAACTGTAGGTGGTTAAAGCAGTCAATAATCTCTTAACCCTTATCATTTGCCAATAGAAAGAGAAGGAAGAGGTGTGAGTGTAAACAGAAGAATATGTTTATTACTCTCTAAACCCCCACCTACTATTGATAAGCAATTTAGTTCCTTCTTAGCTTGTTTAACTAAAGAAATGGCCACTTGCTCCCAAGGCAAGCCTTTGACTGGGGTGATGGGATGAGGGGTGGAGTGGTGGGGTGGTGAGGAGTCCATTAAAGTTTGGAATACTTGCTCGGTTAATATTAGCAATTTTGTTTGGATTCACTTTGAATTTGATATTAATATTACTTCAGTAGTTGAATCAGCCCAGCTGATTTTAATATTTTGATTGACATGCCGTATCAACTCACTCATTTAAGAAGTAATTATTGAGCACCTACCATATGCTGAGCACAGCTAATGTAACCATGACCACAACATAGAAGGTCCCTACTCCTTTGGAACTTCAGTCTAGTAGGGGTTTCATACAAACAAATCCCCACACATTGGGTATGCACATGTGTTTTGATGAGATAAAACATAATGAAGTAATAGACCCTGGGGGCAGGGGATCTTCAGATAGGGTGGTCAGGGAAGGTATCCTGAGGAGGTGACTGTTGGCTGAGATCTGAATGTCAAGGATGACACCATTGCAAAGATGTGAGAGAAGAGCTTTTCAGGAAAGGGGAAGTACGGATGTGAGAGTCTCAAGGCAGGAGTAAACTTAGTGCATTTCAAGAACATAAATCAAGGCATGTGGTTGGAGAGGAGAGAGGCAGAAGGAGATGAGGAGGTAGGCAGGGTGAATTTTTACCATATTGGGTTGGGAAACCACTAGATGGTTTACATCAGACTCCTGACATCGGCTACTCACTTTTTAAAAGATCATTCTGGCTTCTTTAGGAGAGCAAGACCAGAAGCAGGAGCACCAGCAAAGGAGATGTGACAGCTGTTGGGGAACACTCTGTATGGCATTAGGCAGTGGGGAATATGGAGGGAGTGGTGAATGGATTTGGGAGGGGCTTTGCATATAATTCAACAGGACTTGGCGATGAATCAGATGACAGGAGGAAAGAAGAGGAAATAAGAATGACATGGTGGTGTCATTTTCTGGGGTAAAGATTACTGAGAGAGAAGTTGCCTTATAAAATAAATCAAGAGTGTTGTTTTAGCCTTGGTTTTTAGACATCGGTGGAGAAGTCACATGGGGAGTTCTACATACTACACTATTTGCTATTCTCTTCTTAGAGTTTAAAGATCAAAATTTAAAACTCAGACTAGTCAAAATGACTTTAATTTGACATGGTCCAAATCCTCCCTTGTGTAATAATAGTCTTTGTTCTTTGAGTCTTTGGCCAGACTACGACAAAATTCTGTATTTTACTCATATACTTCCAATGAACTTTTGATGAATACTTTCACCTTGAAGTAGGGTGAGAGAGAAAGAGGGACAATCTTTGTTTTTTAAAGTTTTAATTTAAGTTAGTTAACATACAGTGTTATATTAGTTTCAGTTATACAATATAGTGACTCAACACTTCCATACATCACCCCGTGCTCATCACGACAACTAAACTCCTTAATCCCCATCACCTATTTCACAAGAGAGATAATCTTGTATTCCTTCCAGGCACTTTGCACTTGTCTTGGCTTTGTAAGTCTCATAGAAAACTTATGGAGTTGGTACTTGAATCATTATGATTAAATTTGGCTTCACATAATGGAAAAATCTCCTACAGTGGTTTAAATATACAAGGTTTATTTTCACAAGTGAAAGAGTAAGTGGAACTAGGCAATCCAAGGCTGGCATGGCAGCTTCATGAAATCATTAAGGGACATAGATGGGTACCTTCTGTCTTGCTGTTCTGTTATTTTTATCATTCTGCCTCATGGTCCAAAATGGCTGCTCAAGCTCCATCTATTATATTACATTCTAGGCCACAAGAAAGTAAAAGTAGAAGGCCTTCTTCTCCTTAAAAGACATTTTTGCTACCATACTTCCACTTATAGCTCATTGTTATATGTCTACACCTAGCTTCAAAGGAGTCTGGGAAAATAGGAAAGTGGCATTTGGTAAGGGAGAAAGAGACTATGGGTATTAGCAATTATCTAGCAACCTTGCCTCAGTCCTAGTATGCCTACTTTACTTGCCCATGACCACGTAACTTAAAACAGATGGGCAGGGCTGAGACTTAACTTTTACTATTATTTGTTCTCTTACTTTCTGCCTTTCTTATTCTCAGCTCTTCTGTTTTCTTCACAGTTGAGAAAATGGTTGTTTTTTTCTCAAACACCCTCTCACGCTATTTATTTTCCCATTTTTAGCTCCAGGACCTTTCTCTGAGTTCTGCAAAGTGTTATGGGGAACAGAAGAAAGGGAGAGTACTGATTTCAACCTTGCAATGCAATCTCTCTCAGCTTCCATAAATCAGCAGGTTTTTAGGAGGCGGTAAGGAGAGTGCCATCTGATTTTTACACCTGATTCACAATAAAATCTGCACAGGGGTTTCTGGGGTGCTTATTTTCCCAAAAGGCTGAGGCAGCAGAAACCTATCTATTATGTCAGGGGAGAAGGATTCACCCATTTAGAAGTAACTGGTGATGCTGGTAGAGAGCATTTTAACTTTCAATATCTATTTTTAATACAACTTGGTGGAACATATCCTTGCACATGTCTTTGCACATGTCCTGAGACTCCCAGAGGGCATCCTTAATGACTTTTCTGCTGTAAATGAAAACTTCATTTAAAAAATAAGAATAACACTGAGTACGTGGACCTCCGATCTCTTTCATCGGCATGGATGTGTGGCTTGACGGGGTCCAAGCATGCTGACTCCTCTTGCCGTAGAAGAACCATCCTCTCCCCTCTGCTGTAAATTCAGATCCACTGGTTTCTATGACTGGAAATCTGAATCTCAGGCTTGGCAGCAGTGTCTGTACAATTTGGGGGCCGCATGTCAACATAAAGACATAGCACGGCACATCTACAAACAGAGGCACCGATTATTTTGATGTTTGCGAAGCCACTTCAAGTCTTGGGTCTCAGGCTCTCTTTCTTCTCAATGCAAGTAATTTAGACTGTTTACCACATTTCTGAACAAGGTGAGTGGGTGGTGAGAGTTGTGATCAGTTATCCGGAATGTGCAATCCTGTGACTAAGGGTTCTCAGCAGGAGTCCATTAGGTGAGCCCCTTTGAAGAGACACGTTTTCCTGTACCCCACACTGGAGGGGGCAGGGCATCTTGCCTGCACATTCTCCCATCATCCTCTTGGTAGCTTGATGATGTAGTTTTATTGCGGGGAAAAGTGAGGCTGAGAGACATTAAGAGCTGACTCACACTCTCAGCCTCATAATAGCAGAGCCCAGATTGGAACCTGGACATTTAATAACTATACGTGAGCTTTCTTTCAAGAAATCTAATTTAGTACAGTATATCCAAAATAAATGGTTTTAAAACTTAGCAATGCAGGGCTATAATAGGTTGAACTGTATGAAATCACAATACTTGATGGTATTTTGTGCTACAAAAATGTCAATTCCATTTGGTTCAATCAGTATATAAAATAACCCTTTGCCAGGTTATTTTACTCAATTTGGGGTTGGGCAAATACAATTATTGAAGGACTCCTCTGGTGTTTGTATTCTAGCACAAATGGGCGCAGTGCCAAGAAGCAATGGCGTTACCAATAGGCGCGGTCCTTACTTCTTGCTAAACATCTGTTGTCTTCTCTCTTTTCTGCACACCACTATGAACCATTGTCTTCCCAGAAATAGGAATGGTCCTTCTTCAGTGAAGTACTTTTATGTTACTTAGGTAGCTGTATTAAAAAAAAAAAAATCTTTGCTGCTACAATTACAAAAACTAAAAAGATTTCTGCATAAAGTTTACTGTAGCAAGAGTCACAATAGGTACATGATCTCAGCCAATACAAGAAGGTTGGTGAGTCCTTAGGGACTGCCAGTGAGGTGCAGTTGAGTCTATTTTATTATCTCTGCTCTAGCCCACTTTCATATACCATCTAACTGTCCTCTATCTTATATTACTTTGTATGAGAAGACAATCAAGTAAAATCATCAAAAATGAAAGAAAACTCTTCAAAAAATAATTTAAATATGGCAGGACAAAATTATTGATGTGAAAAGGAAGTCTACTCCATCTTTTGGGTAAGAAAGAGTTGGATTTGCTGAGAGACAGTGCATCTACAAAGGGAATGTAGAGAGTGGTGGGGGAGAAGGAATATGAAAGGGGTGGAACAGCATTACGGTAAGCTGGGAGGACGCTAGAAGGAAGGGAACAGTGGTCACAGAATGAGATGTCTCACTGCAGTGCTGCATCCTCCTGGAGGCCTCCCTGAGCCCCACTCTGATTAGAGTCTCCCAAGTACACTCTCACATAGGATGACATGCCTGTTTCATCAGGACCTCCTGGTTTTAGCCCTGAAAGTTTCAGTTCCTGGGAACCCACCCAGAAGGTTGGTCACCTGACCGCCATGGCACCCTCTCCTATCTTTTTGCTGAACTTAGCACCATTGAGCGTAATGGTTAGTTACAAGGTGTGTAATTTCTTTATGCCCTTCATTTTCTTATATTTTTTTTATCTCCATTAGGCAGTAGATGTTATGAGTGCAAAAACTATACAGTGGCTTGTACATAGTGGGTGCCCAAGTGTTTATTGAATGAAGAAATGTGCTGGACAGGAACAGGTGGTCCAGCTGTACATATATGAAGACAGAGATAGGGAAAGAGCCTGGTATGTTCACAGCATGGCCAGTGCACAGTCAGAAGTCTGGGGTGATACCATCCGAGAACATTTGCATTTGGAGGGCCATCAACCCCTGACTCCCTTCACCGTCTGCTGAAAGCTATGATCTGCTCCCCGCAGAAATGCACGGTTTCACATCATTTTGCATATAGATTAGAAGGTTAGAGTAAGAGTGGCAAAACTGCAGCCCATTGGTTACATCTGACCAGTGGCATGTTTGTAAATAAAGTTTTATTGGAGTGCTTGCTTTGGCAGCACATATACTAAAGTTTTATTGGAACCCAGCCAAATCATTCATTGTCTGTGGTTGCTTTTTTGCCCGAGGGCAGAGTTGCATGGTTGAAATAGAGTGTGATGGGCCTAAAAAGCCTCAAATATACCTTTGGGCCGTTTACAGAAAAGAATTGGCTGGCCCCAAGTTTAGAGAATGCTGAGGGCCTGTGGGTGCCTAGTCCTCGGATCAACCCTTGCTGTAGAGGTTTGAGAGCCACTGAAGGATTTTAAAGGTGACAGCAAAGCTATCAATCCCCCTTTGGGGGTGATGACTGGCTGTGCTGTGGAGGTGTGCAAAGCTTGAGACTGTGGTGGGGAAACCTTTGTAGCAATGGCCCAGAGGTGGGATGGTAAGATTGAACTAGGACTAGGACGGGGTGGAGAGGAGAGCACAGATTTTCAGATACCTGCCTTTCCCACTTGCTCGGCTTCTCAGCATACTCAAATCTGCTCCTGATAGAAGTGCAAAGAGAATGGCCCTGGCAGTTACAGTCTGCACTTGACCACGAGCTGCTGGGTCCCACACAGATATTGTCAAATCAGCCCCTCAGGCTCATCCCTGGCAGCGTTCAGAGCTCTAATCAGGGGAATTGACTCACATGCTTCTGCTTTGTGCAGTGCTGGCTTTAAAAAGATCTAAACCCAAAAATTGAAAAAAAAAAAAAAATCTAAAACCCTGTAGGGTTCACAGAGCGAGTCAAAGAGCAAGAGCTTATTGTTGGCATTCAAAACAACCATTGCCTTTGAAATGTGAGGTCTTGACAGTTCTGCATCAGGACAAAATTAGGATGCAATGAGATCTAGCTACTCACTCTCTGTACCAATGCGTCACCCTTTGTCTATGATGCTGGGAGCATCAAGAAATAAAGCACAACACGTACCCTCAGATCTGCTCTCCCCCCAGGAACACTCGCTTCCCATTTGCCACATCAGGGCACAGGGGCCACATCTGGAGATGAGATAAATATTGGAAGTGAGTGCTCATCTCACATTTACCTTCAGTTTTTTCCTCCACTTGATAGAACTTGTGCAATTATTTGTCATAAGCAGTGCCCTCAAGGAAGAGCTCCACCAGTGCTGGGCAGTAGTGGGGTCCGAGAATGTTTTGAGGGGTGATAAGAGCCTTGGCGGGGGGAGATCGCACAGATTGTGCTACAGTGTGGATGAACCTGGAAAACACTATGATAAGTGAAAGAAACCAGTCACAAAAGACCACAGACTGTAGGATTCCATTTATATGAAATGTCCAGAATAGGCAAATCCATAGAGACAGAGAGGAAGTCAGTGCCTGCCAAGGCTAGAGGGAGTCGTGAATGGGGAGTGAGTGCTTAATGGGCCTGGGGTTTAATCTGGAGTGATGGAGGTATTTTGGAACTAGATAGAGGTGGTAGTTGCACATTGTGAATGTACTGAATGCCACTGAATTGTTCATTTTAAAATGGTTAATTTTATGCTTTATGAATTTTACCTCAATAAATTACTCTAAAAAAGAGGGGGAGTTGGAGGAACAAGAGGAGGAGGAAGGACATGCCCCTTGAAGGATACATTTCTTGTGGCATTGCAAGAGCCATCTTCATCCATCCGGGGGATTGCCATTGATTTACCCCCAAATCTTCCAAATCCACCTGTTCCTTTCTTGTCTCACTATTACCCCCTTTGTCTGGGTCCATCATCTCTCCAGAGTGGGAGATGCTCTTTCTCCCTGCCTCCACTTTCCCCACTTCCAGTCTTCCCCAGCCCTGGGCTGGAGAAATCTCCATAGCTCACCTCTGGCACAATCTTATACTGCTGGGCCCAGGTCTGTTCTGGCTCCCCTACCTTTGAGAGTTCTATCTTCAGCTTGGTGTGGTAAACTGAAGAGGACCATGGACCTGGATTCAGAAGCTCTAGTGCATCCTGATTTAGACATTCACTAGGGTGGCATCTTGGCCACCCACTTGTGAGTGTGTTAATTTTCACAGGCTCAATTATATTTTTCCTTTGTGTTTTCCTTTTGTTGCATGCTGGTAATGACAGTCCATCATGGGGCTTGGTGAGAATCAAGTGAGATTATTGTGGCTGACAGTGACTGAACATTTGCCCTGGCAGACCCTGGACTAAGGACATCATTTGAATTTTCTCAAATAATAGAGGATTGCATTCAATCTAAGGCCCTATATATGTTTGGTGTGCCATGGTCATCAACGTCATCACTGTTTGTTACAATCCTTTTCAGTATGGCCTAATGCTGTGACTTGTTGCTTTCATGCTGTGTGGTAGGTCAGTTTCACCACCCCTGAGCACGTCTCGTCTATGCTGGCCTCCACACCTGGTGTGGACTGTCCTCTCTGCCTGCATCTCCCTTCCTTTCCTCAGAGTCAGGCTACCTGCAGTATCTGTGCTAGCACGGTTCCCTGCAGGGAAGGTCTGACAGGACTGTGGCTAGTTTCCCAAAGATTTCTCAGACTCGAGCTGCCTGAGGTGGCCACTGGGAGTGAGAGAGGCAGAGATCTTCCCCCAGATCTTCTCCTTGCCCTGGCTGCTGAACCTCTAGCAGAAATTCACAGCCGCATGTGCAGCCGTGTATCCCAAACTTGGCTCAGGAAAATTCACATATTGGTTCACTAAATTTTAACCATGCAAATATTTGCATTTACATGTCTGACCAAGCCCTTACTCTCTAGTAAGAATGCCAGTGTTGGATGGAGCATTCCTTTTAAATGCCACATATGTTTAGTGTGGCCGATCCAGCCTCTGACTCCCTGCCCTGGGATGGACCTGCTTCTCGTGCATGGTGCAGAGCTTGGTGGCTGCTGAGCAGTCTCCTTTTCCTCCCATCATTCAGGTTATATCCAGGAAGGCTGATGAGGAAGGCCTATAGAGAGGCAGGAAACTGATAGTTGATGCTTTTGTGATCACTTGACAAACAATGTGACTTTGCAAACATCCAAACAGAAACAAACTTCTTCCTTCCCCCACCCTCATCCATCCCTTTATTGGAATTTTATCTTAGACCTGGCTGAAAGGGAATATACAGGTCCAAGTCTTGGCTGGGATGCTGGACAGTATTTGGCTTATTGATTCCTTGAATAAATGTTTATTTGATACATACTGTGGCCAGGAATTATGCCAGGTGTTGGAATACAAGGTGAAGCACATGAACATGTTCACAGGCCTCCCCAAGCTTACCACATGGTGGGGATGACAAATAAGGAATTACCATCAGACAGTGTTGTGAGTGCAATGGTAGAAATCAGAGTGTGTTTAAGAATATAAACTAGGCATCTGCCTGGTGAGGAGTGGTCTGTGAAGGCTTCCTGTAGGAGTTAACATGTGAGTTGTGAGCTGAAGAATGAAGAATGAGCTGTGGGAGAGTATTACAGGCCACTAGAACAGCCTGTGCAAAGGCTTAGAGGTGAGGGACAATGTGGCACATTAAAAAGTGAAGGGGGGGTCAGCATGGTGGCTAGAGTGTATGGAGAGTTCTTTTGGGTTAGGAGGAGCAGGGAGGGAGGAGAAAAGTGAGAAACGAAGCTGGAGAAAGTAGCTGGGCCTGACATCTCAAGTGTCTCCCTGACCCCAGGGCACCCAGAGAGAGTCGCTTTTGGGCGGAATTGTTGGGACAGCTGGAATCACAGGCCCCTTTGAGTTCTAGCTCCCCCAGCACTTGAGAGCAAGTCACTACTACTCTGGACCTTGGCCCCTTCCTCTACAAAGAGACATAGTTGGCCTCGCTACACACAAAGATGGAGGGTTGGAGGTGGAGCGTCCTTGTTCACTTTTTCCATGTGATCAAGGCTCCCCTGGAGATGCTGATGCTGGATCTCAGCCCCCTCAGGCCTACCCCTGGCAGACATGGAGCCTGAAAGGCTGGTCAGTGAGCAGGCAGGAGGGGCATCTAGCTGAACTCAGCCACAGACAGAACACTTGTAATTTTTTTCCGATGCTTTCAGTAGAGGAGAGGGCTTTGGCACCAAACAGATGCAGATTTGGCTCTCTTCTGTTGTCTGCTCATTTCGTTCACCCCTTCTCTCACTCCAGCATTGCTTGTCTGCTGTGCACAAGGATGTTCTCAGCCCTAGGGAGACACCCAGGTATGGTGAGCCAGACACGCACGATCCTTGCCCTCGGAAACCTTACCATCTAATCAGGAAGAGAGAGAGTAAATAAAGAAATACAAAAGTAATGACCACAATTGTTGGAGGAGCTAGAAAGGACCAGTAGAGTGTCACCAGGGCTCCTTAACTGCAGTGGAAGTTTACAGTTCAAACATTGGCTCTACTGATTATCAGATGGAGAAGTTCCTGGACCCTTCTATGCCTCAGGTTCCTCATCTGCACAGTGTGAGGATTTAGGGCTAAACCACGTGAGAAATGGTGGTTTTAAACTTTGCTGCCTCAGAATCCCCTGGGGAGATCTTAGCATTCCCAGTGGCCAGATTGTACCCACACCAGTGCAGTCAGGATCCCTGAGGGTGGGGCCCAGACACTAAAATTTTCTGAGAGATTCTTAGGTGATTCCAATGTGCAGCCCAGTTTGGGAACCAGCCCTCTAGCCCAGTGCTTCTCATACTTTAATGGGCCTATGAGGCACCTGTGGTCTTGGAATATGCAGATTCTGACTCATTAGCTCTGGGATGGGGCTAGTGTATTTATATTTCTAATGAGTCTTGGGCAGTGGTTCTCGGCTGGGGTGATTTTGGCCCCAGTGGACCTTTGGTAAAGTCTGGAGACATGTTTGGTTGTCAGAATTGGGAGTTGAGGGTGCTATTATCTTCTAGTGGGTGCGGGCCAGGGATGCTGCTAAACATCCCACATTGCGTGGGACAGCTCCCATAGCAAAGAATTTTCTGGCCCCAAATGTCAATAGTACTGAGGTTGAGAAATCCTTTTCCCAGTGAAGCTGATGCTGCTGGTCCACAGACCACACCCTGAGTGGCAACAGAGTCGCCTTCTCTGGCTTAGCCACAGTGACTCTGGGCTAAGCTACACAAGTGAAACTGAGATTTTGTCAAAAAGTGAGCTGACAAAATTAGCAAAGATCAGTCTTCATCCCTAGTTGGGGTTTTGGTGGAAGGTAGAGAGGATTTCACCAGCCCCAAATTACCGGTGTTAAAGAAGTAGCTGTTTGAATGTCTGTAAGGATTGGGCGTTCGGAAACCAAAGGAGAATGTGCACGTATCCACAGGATTTAAGCAGCAAATACAAAAAGAACTGAAGAAGGCAAGGGCATGAATTATTAACAGGGCTGGGTGTGAAAAGTGTAGTGCAAGCCTTTTTAACACTGTTTGAGATCAGGATGAGGAAAAATGGGCAGAGACTTAATTGTTTCATTGACTTGTGCTGAGGAAACCCAGAATCATCAAATATACAGAGGGCAGAAGAATTCAAGCACCACACTTTCCTCTCTATTTTTTTTTTAAAGATTAATTTGTAATTTATAGCTTTAATGACCTGCCTGGTGATAGAGTTGAGATCTGAATGTAGGATTCAAAACACAGTGACCCTTGCACAGCTCTCCAGAATTTTCCCTCCACCCCAGTTCCCCTGCTATACTTACACCCTCATCATTTCTCATCCAGATGAATGCAGTGGGCTCCTCAGTGGTTTTTTGTGTTTACTCTGTCAGTCTTCCCTCCAGACCATCTCTACAATGTGGCCAATGGGAGGTTTCTCAAAAGAACATCTGATCCCTTGAGCCTGGGGGAAGCTGTCCAAAAGCCCTTCACTGCTGTGGTCAGTTAAGCTTCCTAGGGCTGCACTGTTGCCTAGATCCATGGTCCTCTGAGCCTGACCCATGGGCCCTGGTGGGTCCCCAAGACTTGCAGGAGGTCTGCGAGGTCAAAACCATTTTCATAATATTGGGACATTATTTGTCTTTTTCACTGTGGACAGTGGGCCTGCTGGTACAAAAGCTGTGATGGATGAAAATGCTGGTGCCTTGCAGGAGTCAAAGCGGCGGTTATACAATTCCACTTACACAAGCTGGCATGGTCTTCTCTACCACGCTCTCACATTAAAAAAAAAAAGAACAAAACACAATAACAACAAGGAAATAAATAAAGCCAATTTTTCTTAAGAATGTCCTTGATAAAGCAGTAAAGATTAATTTCGTGAAATCTCAAGCCTTGGCTACACATCTTTTAATACTTTGTGTGATGAAGTGGGGAGTATGCGGAAAGCACTTCTGCAGCCTGGCAAAGTACGGTGGCTGCCCAAGGAAAAGCACTCGTGTGATTGCTTGAGTTGTAAGCTCAACTAGCCCCTTTTTTCATGCAACACCATTACTTGGAAGAATAACTGGCAAACAAATTATAATTATTCAAAGTTGGCTATTTGGCAGACATTTTCTTGACAACAGGATGAGGTGAGCCTGTCCCTTCAAGGAAAACAACTGACAGTATTTGTTGCCAATGCTAAAATTCAGGCTTTCACGTGAAAATTAGAATTTTGGAAAACTGAGCTTGACAGCTTCCCAGTACTTAAATACTTCTGGATGATTGGTGGTATTAACAAATGTGGGTTTTGTTTTTTTTTTTTTAGTGTCATATAAATGAAATGTGAAGATATTTGGGAAAGATCTGCATACCTCAGGGCATCCATATTTTCTAAATGAATCATCATGCATGATCAACCATTCAAAGTGCAAGATGAATTGATGAATTTTACTTGGACAGATTACAAAAAACATTGGTACTGTTTCAGATTCTACATTGAAACTAACCTTTAAGAAATACCCCTTGTTGAGTTTTGGTGTAGTATCAAATCAGACTACCCACAATTATCTGAAAAGACTATTAAAACCTTCTTCTCTTTTCTAACTACATATCTGTTTGAGTCTGGATTTGCTTCATATTCTTCAAAAAATAAATTTAACAGATTGGATGCATAAGTAAATGTAAGAATCTAGCTGTCTTTTAGTAAGCTAGACATGGAAGGGATTTGCAAAAAATGTTAAACAATGCCACTCTTCTCCCTAAATTGTGTTTTTGTCCTGAAAACTATGGTTATTTAAAATAAACATAAATTGTTATTTATGTTGACATGTAATGGATTTAGTATTATTATTTTAAATGAATGAATATTTAAAAATGTCATCAGTTTGAATATCGATAGACACAACTCATATAAACAAAAACTCTTTGGGGACCTTAATAGATTGTCACTGTGTAAATGGGTCCCTGGGACCAAGAGTTTGAGTACTGCCATCTTAGACCTTCACCACTGTCACCTCTTTGATCTTCTGTGTGCTCAGAGTGATGTGCTCCTCTTGTTTTTAACCTGTAAATGTGCACCACCCCAGAGATCGTTGCATTTCAGAGAGTGATCACATTACATTATCAGCTGCAGTTTCACAAGGCTAAGGAGTTTGGGAGTTTGGAGGCTTAATGACCTGCAGCATGGAAAGCCATGCTGTGAAAAATAATACCAAACAGCTGGTGGGAATTGAATGCCCGCTGAGAATTGTCCTTGGATGTGTCAATCTTTCACCCTGAACCCGTAGACTTGTAACTAGAACTCTCCATTAAGCGGGAGCCAGGCTGGGCCATGTGTAGGTTATTCCTTGAAAGGGCATTTGTCATGGTAGATGGGATTCTTGGGGTTGCTTTCTCAGTGCTGCATCTTCTTCTTTCTCAGAGATGACCCATTAGTTGCCGTCAAGACCCAAATGGACCAGTAGCCAATGAGAATGTAGGCCCTTCCACAAGCCCGCCCCTGCAGAGCTGCAGGCATTTTCAGGCCTCATCTAGCCTCCTCATGGGGTAAGTTGTCTTGGCCTGGACCAGATGGACTCCCCCAGGAGGTTTGGCTAAAACATCTTTTTTTTCTGAACGTCTGAAGCCCACAGGCTCATAGGCACCCATCTGTTCCTCTTGAAAATGTGTCTCACTATTGGGTTTGGGGTGATCTAGAATTTACACTACAAGTGAAACATCTCTGCCCCATTTCCTCTGACAACCAGTTCCCACTTCACAGGTGATGGGTTTGCTGGGAAGACAAACTTAAATGTGATACTAGCACTTTGGAGTTCCATGTCTGATTGTAGTGTCTAAATTCTGCCATTGACCCTCTTGTTCTCTAGTTTCCTGACTCACAGGAGCTGTGTGAACAAGGGCAAAAGCTAAATGGAAAACAATAAAGGGCTTGGACAGAAACTCATGCACCAAGAAATGTGGGATTCCTATGATAAGCAGAGATTAGGCCAGGGAATTGAGGAAAACTGTTCACTTATCTTTCCTGAATCTCTGCTTGTTTTACCTGCAAACAAGAGGATATTATGACTATAATTCAAGAAAAAGCCAAATCAACTGTACCAAATAGGTAACTAGACACAGGTGGCCTCAGATACTAGCAAGTTACTGGCATGGGCAGCCCAATCCTTGATGGTCCAGGTTACTTGGTCAATAATTAGAGAAGGGAGAAGGTAAAATGGAGATGAGAAGGCTTATTCCCCTCCCACATGGGGAATAGTACTTGGCCTAGACTGGGACTGGAAGAACTAAGAATATGTCCTTCTGGGCAGTGTTTCTCAGTCTCAACACTATTGACATTTTGGGCTGGGTAATTCTTTGCTGTGGTGGGGCTATCCTGTATGTTGTAAGATGTTTAGGAGCAACCCTGACCTTTACCCAGTAGATACTAGTAGGACCCTCCTTGCCCCAAGTTACAACAACAAAAAATGCCTGCAGACATTGCCAAATATATGTCTCCCATCCCTTGAGCTGAGAATCACTGCTCTGGGGTTACTGTAAAAGTGGCCTTGCTTCTGCATTTGAGACACAGGAATTGGTCACACATAGACCAGCGAATATCCCCCACCTCTGGACAGCCAGCTTAGAAGGTCATCTTCTGGTGGGGAAGAGCTTGGGAAGGGAATGGGCCCAGGGTCCGAGGTTCTTGCTCCACACTGCTCCCATGGACAACCCCTCTTTCTAATTTCCTATGTGAATAAAAGCAGAAATTCAATCTCTTTCCACCACATTTCCCTCCACATGGTGGAGTTTGGTGCTATAATGTTTGGTTTATCCCTTGGTAACATACTGTTCCAAGTATAGTGCATCTTCCAGGACTCAGATTAGCAGTCCTTCTCCAGGAAGTGTTTTCTGGGTACCCTATTTCATATAGTTTCCCTCTGAAAACTTTCAGTATTTGACTAAAGATCATTTTGTGTTTTTCAGTCATTTTAACAGACATTTTTGGGGTCCTTTTTTCCCCCACCCAATAGAAGTAAGGTTGCCAGGTCTCTGGTTTATTATTAGATACAGGGAAGGTGTTTATTGATTTGGATCCATCCCACCTCCATGGAGGTAGCAGGATGATGTCACCGATAAGGGCTACACTGTGGGTTCCAGTCTGGGCAATCTGAACAAGCGTCCATTACCCCAAACTGTAAAATAAGGAACTCAAGTCAAAGGAAATTGGTGAAAAGGAAACTTAGAGTTGCCCAAAGACACATTAGAGATCCATTAAACAACATCAGTTACAGCCCCTTCACCTCTAACTTACTGCCTGTTAACCTTCAGCAAATCACTTTACTACCTTGAGCCTTAGTTCCTTAATCTGTAAAATCCAAATGTAGTAATATGCTCATTAGAAAGCTTTGGTAAAGATGAAATAAGGAATGTACAGAGTAAGGTCTGAGCCCTGAGGAGGCTCAGGAAAGAGCCTACCAAGTCTCCAGGGGTTGAGTTTGGGTGGAGTGGGGGACTTGAGCAGGCATGTGATTGTGGAGAGATGGGCCCAAGAATATTTTGGCTGCTATGAAAGTTTGGGGAGGGGTAGTAGAAAAATCTAAACATAATTTTTTAAAAGGAAGTGTTTGTGGGAAAAAAAAATCTGTCTTCCAATTAAAAAAAATCTCGGTAATTGCTAGTTTTTTTATACAAGCTTTCAAGTCAGATTTGTGTCTCTTTCCAGTGGCAAATTCTACAGAAAGAGCCATGAGGGAACCCACGTATTTATAGATTACATAAAAACATGGCCATAAAAGCTCCCCTTAAGTTCTCAAGAAACACTGGTTTTTCCTTCTCTGATAGGATCCTGTGCAGGTGTCCTGTGTAGAATCCACATGTCCCTCTCTTATAACTGAGAGATAGTCTAAGTGTGCTGACATGTTGACAAATCTGACTGGGAATGGTGGGGGAAGGAGGTGGCCCTGGATAAAGTTTGTGATGCATTTTTATAATGGGAAAACAAACTTTGTGCATTTTGGTCTAGACAAAGATGAACTTGGACCAAGGTTGAGTCTATTATTTTAAAAAGTATGTACTACAGCAGCCATAGAGTGGAACAACTCAAGTTGCAAAACAGACTTGGCTGAAAGTGAGTTCTCATTATTTCTGGGGCTAGAGCCCATACTGATTCATTACTGAGGCATTCAGAGCGAACTTCCTGTGATGAAACCTTCCTGATGAATTTGTGGCAGGAAGTGGTGGAGGGTATTTGGTCCCTCATCAACTTCCCAGCTCCCAGAGAGGAGACTTAGGTGAGCAGCAAAGGGCTGTGGGCCCCAAGAAGGCCCCACTGCCCAACAGAGGCAGCCTCATGGGGGGAGGGAGGCTGGTGTTGGAGTCAGATAAGGAAGATACAGCACATTATGCATTTCTTCTGTTAAATAATAGCGTTATTGAGATATTACATATGATAAAAATTTACCATTTTTAAACTAGATGTTATGTTTGAGAGCAGTTTTAGGTACACAGTAAAACTGAGTGGAAGGTTCAAAGATTTCCCATATATTCCCGGCTCCCACACATGCAGAGACTCCCCCATTAGCAGCATCGCACACCAGAGTGGTACATTAGCTACTATCCATGAACCTGCACTGACACATCATTCTCACCCAAAGCCAGTAATAGTCCACATTAGGGTTCACTCTTGATGTACATTCCATGGGCTTGGACAAATGGATAATGATATATGTCTACCATAACAGTATCATGCTGAGGAAAGTCACCACTCTAAAAAATCTCTGTGCTCAAATTCACATTTTAAAGTGACAATTCAGTGTTTTTTAGTATATAGAACATGCTTGTGCAGCCATCACCACCGTCTAATTCCAGAATATTTTCATGGCCTCTAAAGAGAAACTCCTTAGCCCTCAGCAGCCACTCTCCATCCCCTCCTCCAGGAGCCCCTGGCAATTGCTAATCTTTCTGTCTCTGTGGATTTTCCTATTTGGACATTTCATGTAAATGGAATCATGTAATATGTGGCTTCATATGACTGGCTTCTTTCACTTAGTATAAAGTTTTCAAGACTCATCGTGTTGTAGCATGTGTCAGTTCTTCATTCTTTATGATTGTCACATAATATTCTGTGGTGGTATCACACGTTTTGTTCATTCATTCATTTGTTGGTAGACATTTGGGTTGTCTTCCATTTTTTGGCTTTTATGAGTAATGATACTGTGAACATGCATGTAAAGGTTTCTGTATGGACACATATTTCTCTTGGAAATTCTCTTGGAAATATGCCTAAGAGTGGAATTGGTGGATCATGTGACTCTGTGTTTAGCATTTTGAGGAACCGCCAAGCTGTTTTCCAAAGTAGCTGGACCATTTTACAATTCTACCAACGATATATAAGGGTTCCAGTTTTTCCAGATCTTCACCAAGACTTGTTATTGTTGGTCTTTTTGATGCTTCCATTTATTCTTTCATTTATTCACTCAGCACTTAGTTGCTGGGTACGTATGTGTGCTTGAGACTAGGGTATAATAGTGAGAAAAATCACACAAGAAGCTTATGACGTTTTCATAGAGACAAATAGTAATTGTAGGATAATATAAATAAAGCAAACGTGCAATTATGTGAAGAATTACAAGGGGGGAGCAGTGCATGTCTCTATGAGATTGCATACCAGTGAGACCTGACTTTGTCCAGGGGTTTAGAGATGGTTTCCCTGAAGACGCAGTGATAGGGCTGAGAGGTGCAAGCTAAATGAGAATTATGTGGATATTTGATTATGAGCACGAGTGTGAATGTATCTGTTCCTCTCTTCTTCCTGTGTAATATGGAGTTAGTCCGAGTGGTTTGGGGACTCAGTGGAAGCCACTGTCAGTCACAGATGAGTTCCCTCGATTAGTGATTCTCTGGTTTCCACTTGTAATCTTCCAGCCTCCCTCACACCCTGGAGGAGAGGTCTCATAGACAGATGATGGTGCAGATGAGGTTGAAGTAGGCCAGGATTTGGTGAGTGCCTTCTGTGTGCCAAGTACTGTGCGCAGTAACTCACCACATCTTACTCATTCCTCATGAGGACACTGCAATAGAGGGGGGTCAGCATGAGAGTAGAAGGAGGGAGAATATAAAGAAGGCAATGGGGAAAAAAGGCAATGAGTTTCTGTATGAGGGAACTGGGCTTATGGTTGAAGAAATGATTCTGTGAGGCAGATATTTCTAAGGCCACATTCAGAAAGCACCTGAAACAGGTACTTGGTTTCAGACAAAATATTTTTATGCAATTTAATTCTGTTTATACTTAGAAGGGTATTTTATTTCTTGAATATGCAATGCAATTTCTTTTATTTCAAATTACTTCTCTGGTATTTAAACTAAATAGTTTAGCTTAATCACATATAACAAACCTCCCAGTATAGGGGCCTGGATCCCAAACCCGGCTACAAATTAGTTTCTAGCCCAGGCAATAAATGCATACTTGGAGCAAATTCAAGAAGGGAAAGAAACCACTTTAATTAGGTTTGAAAGTGTCTCCAATCAGTTCCAGAATAGCTGTCACTGGATTTATGATGTACCTTCAAAACTGTAGCTCTCTTCATACCCAGCTGAAGCGAGAAGGCTCCAGAGAGAACTGAGAATGATTTCTTGAAACCTAAATATTTATGTCCCCAAATAAGTGCCCCTAGAAAATATGGACAAGACCGATGGGAGGGATAGCTGGCTCACCTGGGCCAAGCCTGTCAGTTAGCCTCTACCGTTGTTTTTACTTAATTATGAGGGTTCTAATCAAACCTTCCTGGGAACAGCTCCGTGAGTGCAGTCTGACCCCACTAATCTGTCACACAACAATTACATTCATTCGTACATTTATGTCTGGTGGCAGTAACTGAGGGCTTTACTGGATTAGAAGCTGGCACTGAGACGCAGAGTGGCTAAGTGACTTGCAGAATATCGCAGAACCCGGATTCAAGGCCAGATCACCCCACCGCCAGTATTTTGAGCCCAAGGAACATACTCAAAGGAAAATGTTGCAATAAAAATAAGGATCAGTCATCTCATTCATATGATTCCCAGCTGTTTTGAAGTTGACTCACCTGTTAATTTCTGTTGGAGTCTTTTATCCTTGTTTTCCCAGCTGTAATCATGAATGTGACACAAACATGAGAAAATACACAGACAGCATGGGGTGTGAAGTTGGAAAAGTGGGACTAGAGCCTGGCTTTCCATTTCTATGTGATGTAGCTTTGGGCTTAACCATTCCGACCCTTATTCTCTTCCTCTGTGTGGAGAGAATTAACACCTCTGGGAAGAGAGTCGTAAATATGAAGGGAGAAAATGTCCTATAGACTCTAAAATGCCTTCCATGTTACTTACTACTTTTAAAATCTACAAGAGTATAATTAAGTCTGACAAAAGAAGCCTGCAAGTTCTTCTCTGAGAGAGTTAATTGGAGATGCCGCTGTGTCAGAGAGTTACAATGCCACTTATCCTTGAGCACTCAACAACCAGCTCTTTCTTCTTGCAGGAACGTTGTAGTAGTTGCAAAGAAGGTAGGACATCAAGGTTAGATCTTCTAGTATTTCCACAATGTGCTGGACACTGTACCAAATGCTTTGTCAATATTACCCCGCTAAAAACAAGTCTTTGTGTTTGGTGGTATTATAATCCTCCCTTCACAGATGGAAATTGAGCACAGATTGGCACATTTTGCTCAAGTTAGCCCAACTAAATGATAATTTCTTTTGTTGCAACTTCTTTTGCCCTTCCATTTCCTTGTTATTATCAAAGTGGTTTGCCAGTGGGGGTTTAAGTCTTTCTCCTAGATGACTGTCATGTAATTTTAATCTGACTGACATTGTGGTGGTGTAGTAGACAAAATACACCCCTGCTTTCCCCAAAGATGTCATATTCTAATTTCAGGACCTGTGAATGTGTTACCTGACATGGTAAAAGGGACTTTACATATATGATTCAGGTAAGACCCTTGAGATGGGAAGATTATCCTAGATTATGTGGATGGGCCCAGTGTAATCAGAAAGGTCCAGTGTAATCCAAAAGGCAGAGAAGGAGATATGATGACAAAGCAAAGGCCAGAGTGGTATATTTTAAGGGTGGAATAAGAGGTCAGAGCCAAGGGATGCAAGCAGCTTGTAGAAGCTAGAAAGGCAAGGAAATGAATTCTCCCCTAGAACTTCCAGAAGGAATCCAGTTCTGATGACACTGTGCTTTTAGTCCAATTAGACCCATTTTGGGCTTCTGACCTCAAGAACTGTAAGGCATTAGGTTTTAATTCACTAAACTTGAGTTGTTTTAAGCTACTAAGTTTGTGGTAATTTGTTATAGCAGCTATTAGGAAACTAATACAGATGGTCAGACCAAAAATTGTTCATGGCAAACAAAACAACCCCAAAACATCATCATAAACATTCAAATAAGTGTAGCTGTCCTGTGGACTGTAAACATTCAGAGTGCCAATGGATTGTGAAGCCAGCCAGTGAGGTCAAGGCCACAGCTAGGAAGTGTAGCTCCTGGAATCCAAAGCCAGGTCTTTCTGACCATGTCCACTCTCTTTATAAATATGGCTTGTGTAGCAACTCACTCAGGGGTCCACAGCTGTTGCTAGGAGAGCAAGGCTTGCATGTGATCCTTATGCCCCAAATCCATTTTCTAAAGAGCAGTGATATGAACACAGATTCATCACAGGCTGGTGATTCTAGACCTGGTTCTCCTGCCTCCTCCATGTGACTTATTTCTGCAAGCACCTGAGTGTGGTGATCATTCATCACTTGTGACTAGCTTGTCCGTATTCATGATCCTGTGCCAGTGATTAATTGGCATACAATAGAGCTCAGTGTGAAATAATCACTAATGAAGTGGTTAATGTTTGCTGAATGTCCCAAGACTGCACTTTGATTCCTTGTCACCACCATCCATCATTGAAGGAGAGTCCCGATAGAAGAATCTCTTTTGGTGTAAACAGAGGCTGGGGTTATGCACAGTTCAGGGCATATCCTATAGAATATCATGTCCTCCCCAGTGCTGAGGTTAGGACACAGCTATATGACAGAGCTGTGTTTCTCAGGGAGGGAAGGAAACTACCTGTGGATGGGCACCCATTGACTATACAAAATTAGACCTGTGCTTTCAGATCGCTTAATTCTCACAATGACATTGTGAGGTGTTATGTTTCCTCTTTCCAAAAATGGATACTGAGAGGCTTAGAAATATGGGGTCAGTGGTTAAAAAACCAAATTCAACTGTATAAATTTGAAGATCTAATTGACTTTATTAAGCAATTCATGAATTGGGCAGCATCCCTTCTAGCAAGTAGAGAGATGCTCTGAGGTTTGTACAAAATGGAAGGTTTGTATAGGAAGGAGGGTGGGGCAAGGAATTGATTAGCAAAATAAAAGAAAGGATTGCTTCAGGTCAGGACGTCTTTTTGCGGGAAGGGACCAACAGGATTTGGTCATGTGGATTACCTCTCCAGTGCTGATAGGAAAGTTCAGATGGACTGTTAGTCAAAAGATCGCATTCCTGGGAGAGGTTGAAACTGTAATTCACTCTTGGTTTGCTGTCTTGGGGACAGATGACTCCATTTTTGGCTTCTTGTCTCTTTTTTAACATTGGGGGAAAAAAAAACAGAGTTGTAATTCATACTCTTGGGTAATCAAAAGGTACTTAGTGTCCCCTGTTTCCACTTACAAACAGGAGTCTTCAGATTCCATTATTGGCCAATGCATGACACGTAACATGTAGTTTATTCGGATGTGCAAATGTTCTGAATAGAGCTGCTCTAAATCTATTTGTGTAGTTCTGGGTGAAACACTGAGGGTTGAAGCAAACTATACCAGCATAGGATTCAAAGACTTGGATTGTGGTTGGGTTATTAGTATTATGTTTTATCTTGGGCAAATTAAAATTTAAAAAAGGCTTCTCTTTGGACTTGCTTACCTGTTGAGTGAGACAGTGTAGTATGGAAAAATAGCATAGGTTTTGAAGACAGGTGAATCTTGATTAAAAGTCTGGTTCAGCCAGGTGTTACCTGTGGCCTTAGGGAAGTCACTTAACCTCACGTGCCCTCAGATCCTTCATTAGGAAAATGGAGATAATGATATGTGGCAAGTAGGGATCTTTAAGAACTAAAAATGATAAATTTTAAGCACCCAGGAAGCAAGTTGGCACATAGTAGTTCCCAGTAAGTGGTAGCTCTACAATGAGGGATGTTTGACTGAGTAATCTCTAGATCTTCTGCATGTCTATAATTTTAGTTTTTCAAAACCTTTGACTGCTGCTTATGGGGAACTTATTACATAGTAGGCTCTATGCCAAGGATTATACTTGCATTATCTCATTAAATCTTTATCACAACTTTAGGAGGTAAGTGCTATCAAATCCTTATAGATAAGGACACCTATGCACAGAGAAGATAAATAAACTGTCCTTGTTACAAAAACTAGTGAGTCAAGATTTGAATCTAAATATCACTGTCTCCAGAACTCCCACTCTTAAAATTAAGCCCTTGTTAATAATATGTGTCCATGTATATTATCACTTTTGTAGAAAAGGCTGGACCTTCTCCTCTAATGCAGATGGCTAAGCAGTGACTTACTGAGTCCCTGGATAGCATCAGGACAAGAAAAAACCAGCACAAACCACCCCAATAATTTAAATAGAAAGTTATAACTGAGAACAACTGTCAAAACTGTGAAAAAAAAGTGAGACTCAGATGTTTGGTTGTCCATGTTCTCAGTGAGAGGAAGAGTTACTTCTCAAGGTGGATGGGAACCTTCTCTCTGAGACCAGCCAGGGGATGTTTGGGCTGTCAGCCCGGTTTTTGCTCCATTCCTCCATGCTGATTCTCAACCATTCTATAGGTTAGACAGTTGGGAAAGTCAGTGACTGAATTCTGTAACTATCTCCAACTTGTTTTCCAGAAAATTCATATTTAATGGAGCATCTATAATCTGCATGCAGACTGCTAGCAACAAGAATATAGGAAAGAAGATGAGGTCCTTATCCTAAGGTGGGGGTGGGGAAAGCCCTGCTATGTAGCATCTACCCATGTCCCTCGTGTAAATACTCCCACCACAGCCAATTTCAGGCTACAAATGTGATGTTACTGAACACGAAGTTCGGAAGAGTTGCATATAATTGGCTCTGGCAAACTAGTACAGTTTGGTGCCAGCCGCCTACCAGTCCTCCTGGGTAGCAAAATAAAAGAAAGGGGTATCTGGGTTCCCACTCCTCTGCCTCATTAATGCCCACTCATCCTTCACATCACCACTCAACTGTCACTTTCTCAGAAGTTTCCACTGCACTTTTGTCCCAGATGAAAAGCCTTCTGAGAGCTCAAGAGGCCTATCCAGTGTTTTCCATTGTTTCATGAGATACAAGAGAACACCCACAGGGAAATTTTGACTATGACTACCTGTGAGAACTCTCGAGCAGGATAGAGACGCAGGTGATGTGCACACAACCTTGAAGCAGTCTTTTGAGCTGGAACCTTTCTGTCGAAATGGCTCTTGGTGTGAGTCCTGGGTCGCATGGAAACTCAGGCAACAAATCAAACCTAATCTTCCCATAGAACAGCTAAAAAGAGACTAACTGACATGTGCATTACACAATACTGAAATCTCCCAGCCCATGTGTTTATTGCCAAACATAGGCTAATACTCTTCAGCCATGTAAGTTTCTCTCTTCTCTCAGTGGCATTTGAGGTGTCTCAGGGCAGAGTAAAGACATTCAGTCAAGGGCTTTGGAAACACTGTAGCAGCAACCTTGTCTTCTCTCTAGAGGCTGCTGAGCTCATTTGGATAAAATAAGAAATGACTTTACCCCTTAGCCTTGAACAAAATTGGGACAAAATTAAATGTCTGAACTTTAAAGGGGTTCACCCAACTTCTCCCCATTGGTCTTACTTTCTTCTGCTTTCCCTTCCTAATCACCACATGTCACCATGTGTGGGGATGTCCTGTTAGAAGTCAGCCCTGCCTGGGGCTATTTCTGGCCTCACCCAAAATAGGAAGAACCTGAGGTCTCCTGAGAGCCTTATCTCCAGAGATTTCCTGTCTGAGTCTGCAATCCTGGGAGAGAGGAACATTTGCAGGACTCGCTGTCAGTGTTTGAACTTTTGCCTGCTCATCGAACTAAAGAGAGCCACTGACTCTTAAGAGGGTCACATGTTACTATTTGTCACCATTGCCTGGGAAATTGATTTTTTCTCATGATCTGCTCTGACATCGAAGAGCCTTCCTGGTGCCTCCTCTTGGGTCTAGGTGGCCTTTATCCGAAAGACCTAACCACGGACACTTTTATTGAACTCCTCCTGTGTAACTAGAGTGAAGAATGGTCACCACCTTCTTCACCTCTGTCACCATCATTGCAGACATTCACAGAGTCTCCACCATGATCCAGTGTCATGTTGAGCATGAGCGTTTTACATGCAATATGTCATCTAATCCTTTCAGCACCCCCCTCCCAGCACACACTTAGGGTTTTCACTTTAAAGTTGAGGATTCCAGGACTCAGAGAAGTTAGGAAAATTGCCCAAGATCACATGGCTAGTAAGTGACAGAATCGAGACTCAAATCCAGGTCTGATGAACAAGTCCTGCACTCTATCGATAGCCCATCTAACAGAAATTGATGGGACGATGCAATTTCATTAGGGAAAAAAATAACTTCTTGATAAACAGATCACTTAGAGGTTGTTATTTCCATGCTGTCACTAAGTTACTTTCAAGGAAACTTACTGACTGACCTCTTACTGGTAAAGACAGAACGACGGGCACATCAGACGTGACTTGAAGCCTCCAGCCCAGGGCTCGTTAGGGTCACCAGCAGATGTTTACCTCATGGCCATCTTCTTTGTCTGCTTCCCTCCCATAAGGACCTGATTGGCTTCTCTTTCTATTTCTGCAAGAGCCAAGCAAGACGATAGGACATATATAAATAGTGAAAAAATGTTTTTAATAACTTTATTCCCACTGCACATATACATGCCTCAGATTCAACAACAGGAGATATTTGGCTCTTTCATGACTAATTTCAACAATTTTTACTTTTCCACACATAATACCCTTGTCTCCGAAGGCCTTCGGGTCTTGCTCACCATCTGGGGAGCGGGCTGGTCATGTGCTCCTTGCAGGGAGGCCACAAAGGTAGAATTTCCTTAACACAGTTTGAATGACAGATTCTGCCTCAAGGCTGCCTTTGCTAAACGGTGCTCAGAGTGCGGAGTGGATTCTGCATTTAGTATTCTATGGTACAAACAGTCTCATTGTGGGTGAGAGCAGTAGGCTTGTGAGGACCTTTTGGGAGCCCCGGGGAGGAGAAGAAGGAGGCTAGAACAGGGTCGATGTTGGGAAGGAATTGGATGGCCTTGCATTTGGCCTGAGAAATTTCAGCCAAGCAGACTGGAATGTTCTGCTTAAATGATAAAAGAAATTTAGGGTGAGTCTGGCCCAGGAACTGAATCTGGAGGGCAATAGGTAAATCCCCGTTTGGTTGGATGGGCGTCTATATCAGGAGGTCTGACTACATCGTAAAGAAGATAAAGAGACAAGAGGGAAATTACACCTGGAGAGCAGCTACTTTGTGCCATGTTTTTAAATATACCTTATTTTAGTTTAATGTGTGATGGGAACATCAGATAGATCTGGGTTCTATTTCTGGACCACCCTAAGCCCGTCCCTTCTGCTAGGAGAATGGAATAAAATGATAGGCAGGCTGGGTCGCTTGCTTAATTCTATCTCTTTTGGGGGGTCATGGCTCAATCCCATTCACTTAGACCCCATAGAATGGGTTTCCTGCAGGAAAGAAGTGTTTAGTTACCAAAAGTGAAGAGATTGGATGTGGAGCAGCCAGAAGCAACAGATGTCACTTCAGGGATTGAGCCCCAAGTTCCCCAATATTGGTTAATCTCTGCACCAAGGGCAGGGAGGAGGGAATGTAGCATCAGGAGCTCCAGCTTCAAAGAACTAGGGAAGACAGAGAGGAACCACAAAGTAGAACATTTTAATCTAATTAAAGACTAATTTCCTAGATCTTTAGAGAGAACTAAAAGGTGATTTTTTCCCTCAAACTGAATGGGCAACTTAACACAGAGAGCACGGATGCACCTGCCGGGTATGAATACAGCCAAAGCAAGATAGGGAGGGAAAGGAGTGTTTCTACTCCTCCGGAGAATAAGGGCACCATTCTCCCGCTCCCAGGTGTATTGACGACGAAGGAAGGTGGAGCCTGTCTCATCCCAGCCCTGAGGACAGCCATGGAGGGCTGGTCCACCTTGAGCGGGTGGGAGGTGGCAGGGAAGTACAGTTTCTATCAGCTGCAGTGGGAGCAGCACAGACAATCACTGTGGTGGCCATGAGACTCTGTCCTGCAGCCCCCCAACTCCAGGGAGGGAAATGTACCAAGCTCCACCTGCTGTGCTCTGAGTCCTTCACTATATTTGTGCTAAGGGGCTCTCTCCCTGTGGACTGCTTCCAGCCAGTGTCTGAGCATGGTGGCCCAGTCCAGAGACATAGGACTCCTTTGACTGGTAACTTTGGCTTGAAGACTCCCGATGATCCTGCAGAACTTTTCTTAGACTGCAAAGTGGTCTAGGATTCTTGCTTTACACAGGTTGTTTTCCTAATGAATTCCCACTGAACTCCTGTATGTCTGTGTATTAGTCTCCTATTGTTGCTATAAGAAATGGCCACAAACTTAGTGGCTTAAAACAACACAGATTTATGCTCTTAACAATGCTGGAGTTCAAGAGCTCAAAATGAGTTTCACTGGGTCAAAGTCAAGCGGTTGGCACAGCGACATTCCTCCTGGAGTTTTTAGGGAAGAATCTCTTTCCTTACCTTTTCAGTTTCTAGAAGCTACCTGTATTCCTTGGCTTGTGGCCCTTTCCTTCGTCTTCAAAGCCAGCAGTATAGCATCTTCAAATCTATCTCTCTGACTTCTGACCATCCTGCTTCCCTCTCATACGGACCCTTGTGATTATGTTGCGGCCATCTGGATAATTCAGAATACTCTCCCCATCTCAAAACCCTTAACGGCATTGGCAAAATATCTTTTGCCAATCAGGGTAAACATATTCACAGGTTCTAGGCAGTAGGTTACCACAATCTGTTGAATCCTTATCCAGGAATCATCTATTCTATGAAGCCCTCTTTTACTCTTGAGTCAAAAGCAGCTGGGAACAAGTACTCATTCCTATGAAACACATGATTTTAGTTTTGTCATATGATATTGTGTTATTGAATACATCATGCTGCATTGCCCTTATTTTATTATTTATATCCCATGAACTAGATGGTGAGATCCTTGGGGTAAAGGGTCATATCTTAATCACCTCTCTAGCCCCTAAATTGAGCAGAGCCTGGCCTAGCTTAGGTTTCACTAAGTATTCATGTGAATTGAAGGATACACTTTGTAATGTGTAGATTGCATTTTAAATATTTCCAAGGTGGGGCAATACATTAAAAGATCATTTGTTGATTGTCCAATATTTAAGACCAGACAGACAGAGGGCCCATGAAACAGGTAGAAATTTGGGGAGATTTCAAAATCCAGCCTAATTTAAAAGGTTGGGTAGAAATGCCAAGGCCAGGGGTTGTGCTCCAACATTGTATCTCGGGGCAGTAACAATCTGTTGGGAGTTGCTGGAACATAAAATTCAAGGAGGAGCAGAACCACAAGATGAGGCTGGAGGGCAAAATGAAAATCTGTGCCAGACTCTTCTACATCCTACTAGGAGTTGGGGCCTTGTTCTGTGGGCATCAGGGAGCTATAGGGATTTCTAAGTTGGGTGATGTGATCAGGTTTACCATCTCCCAAGGCTGGAGTGTGGAAGGTAAAGGAGAAGAAGGCACAGTGAAGGTGGGCAGGTGGAAATGGTTCACAAGAGGAACACTCATGTTCTGAGTTAAGGCAGCGAAAACCCAGCTGGAGAGGCAGAGCTCCCTATCAAACACCATGGTGAATGAAGGAATAACCATGTTAGTTTCTGCTCAGCGTTTTACCCCAGGCCCTACAAAGAGTTGGTGGGCATTCATTGATTCTATATCTCCTGAATAAGTGACAGAAGTAGTTCTTGTGATGTTAAAAAACATTAGGATTGGTGGAGCTGGGTGGTTGGGACGTGTACAAATAAATGTGCTGCACCTGGTCAGGCAGCATGGGGTAACCTGCTCTGAGGTAAGTTTTAACTGGACATCCTTTGGCTATCAGATAACTGACTTGGAGCTCATGTGAGTGTGCATGTTTGTGTGTGGGGGGGTGGGCTTGGGGTGCAGGAGTCCCTCCCTCGTGGCTTCCATACTCTAGCTCTTACATGCTCCCTGCCCTTTGACCTTTGAGGTGTCTCTCTCCTGGCCCTTCCCTGCCCTGCACCTCTCTCTGGGCTAATTCTCAGCTACTCAGGTTTCTAGTCCTGGCTTACCCCAAAGGGCATCGTGCATAGCATTCCTTCTCCAGCCCACTCAGGGATTCTTAAATGTTTCCTCATTTCCATACTCCCAGCATTTGCCAACAAATTCATTTGGGTTCATTTTTAATAAGCTCCTAGGCGCTTGGCTCAGACCTTAAATATTTCACTTGATTTGTGTTTGAGAGGGGGGGAAAAACCACAAACAAACCGAAAATGATGGCCCTATATAAAATGACAAATATTTATTGGGCTTTTCTCAATGCACCCAATACTTTTAAAGGCCTCTGGGAAAATATTAAATTAAAAACTGTGCATTAAACAACCTGCAAAATCAACCACTCTTGGTACATAAAGCTCAATTTCCCCAATTGGTGTGTATGGGTTTAGACCATTTGGCCACCACTGTCTTTATGAACAGAGAGAAAGTGGTGATGAAACATTACCTGTATCTCAATGATTTTTCCTTGCGGGCCAATTAAAAAAACTCCCACCCACCACATTTGTTCTTTCCTCTTGCTTTGGTATGTGATTTGCCTCTCTGTGATTCAATAGACTCAGAGAAATTGATCTACAGAGAGATTCTTAAATCTATAATTTTACCACAGTTGGGAGAATATGAATAGCATAATTGACCAAATACAGTTCTCATCTCTGAGGCTCACCCATGCTATGTCAATACTTCAGAAAGGAAAGAAACCCACATTTATTGAGCACCTACTGTGTGCCAGATAATTGAGCTAAGTACCTTTTTGATCCAAGTTCCTTTTATCTTCATCTTTCCTGTAGCAATAATATTATTGTCTTTGCCACATAGCTTATGGAAAGGCAGCTCAGAGAAACCAAGCGCCTCCTGCAGGATGATTCAAGAAGCATCAGCGTTCTTCTTGAGGGTTCAGGAACTCCAGCTTATGTTTGTCACCTGCAGGAGCCATTATAGGAGCAAACAGTGATAGCCTTCGGCCGCCTCACCAGCCCGGCTCCTTCTCTCCTGGTTTGCAGAGCGTCAGCTCAGGCCCTGCACGTGCTGGCTAGATGGAATCAAGGCTGCCCTGAGCAAGAGGCAGAGGGCCCTTCTCTTCAGCAGGCCCCACTTTCAGTTGCTAGTATCCTTCCTGTCTTGTTGCTCAATTGAATGAGAATGCTTTTGATGTTTCACCATTAAGTGTGATGTTGGCTTGTGGTTCAAGATGGTGTGTCTTGTTTCCTATGGCTGCTGTAACAAACTACCACAAACTGGGGGGCTTAAAACAACAGAAATTCATTCTCTCCTAATTTTGGAGGCCAGAAGTCTGAAATCAAGGTGTTGGCAGGGTTGATTTGGGGTCTGTGAGAGAGACACTGTCCCGTGCCCTCCTCCAGCTTGGTGGCTCCCAGCAGATCTTGGGGTTCCTTGTTCTGTAGCTGTATCACTACCTCTGTGTGTCCACATCTCTGTCTTTGAGGACACTCTCCTTTGATTTAGGGCCCACCCTAATCCAGCAAGATCGCATCTTGATCCTGACCTTAGTAACATCTACAAACACCCTATCTCCAAATAAGGTCACATTATGATGTTCTGGGTGTACATGAACTTTCTGGGAGATACTATTCTACTCATTACAGATAGATATTGTTTATGGTATTTAGAAAGTATTTCGATATAAAATGCTATCAGCATTTGGCGCTTAATTTTATGAAATATATTTTTGGCTTTCTTTGAAATAAATCTTTCCTCTTTGATAGATTGAAGAGGATCAATCTATTAATAAGACTCCTTATTAATTGATACTTCAATGATGGTATCGAGCTCTCTTTAGCAGAGAGCTAGGTACTGCTTAAATGCATGTGGTAGGTAGTAGTATTTAAATTCATTGATAGTTTGAAAATATATTATTTAGAATTTTTACATCTATATTCCTAAATGGGAGCGAATTTATAGTCTACCCTTTGGAGTATTTCAACTTAGTTACAGAGTCATTCTCACTTAAAAAATTTGGCAATTGTCTGTCTTTTTTTGTTTGTCCTGGATAAGATTACATATTGGAAAAATCAGTTCATCTTTGAGGTGTTTCGTCTGTTAGTTCTGGACCCAAGGCTATTTTAAATAAGTGATAGTAGGAAATTTTTTTTAATTGTGTTCAAGTAAATATTGATCTAAACAAATGGATTGATTTTGTTAGCTTCCTAGAAAATGTTTTAACATTTGCGATTTTTTTCTAATTAGTAGAATGTTATACAGTGCTCTGTTTCAAACACTTTTCCTTGCTTTTTTTTTTATTATTATTAGTTTCAGAGGTAGAATTTAGTGACAAATAAGTTGCATGTAATACCCTGCCTTGCTTCTTGTCGAAACATTGTACTTTTCTGTTTCCTCTCCCCCCCACCCCCATTACTTGACTTCTGGAGTACATTTTATTTTCTGCCCTGCCACACCAACATATCAACTCCTAGACATTTTGGTTAGCTCTGTGCTTTTTCTGTTTCTTACTTTACTAAGTTACCATTACTTACATATTTCCCTTTATTTTTCAACTTAAGTGAAAAAAAAGAGAACATATTTGTGTGTCTATACACATATGACCTAACTAACATGTAATGTACATATGTAACATTTAGAGTTTGAGATATTCTTCACGTACCTAATATTTAAACTTGTCTCATATATATGCATAAATATATAAACATTTATTCTCTGAATCTGCTTCTGACTGTTGCATTTAACATACCTCATATGGATTTATTTGTCATATATTGGCATTTTATATACTATGTAATCTTTATTTACTTGTAACTATAGGTGCAGATTTTAATTTTGATCTTTTTTTTCTGACCTATGAGTTATTTAGGTGTGCTTACTCAAAATAATTGCAAGTCCTCCATTAATTTTTTTGCTCCACATTTCTAATCTTATAACTTTCTGATTAGTCCATGGTACTTGGAGGGCTTGTGGTTTTGGAACTTTATTTAGATGATATTTGTGTAGCTATGCCAAGGACATTTGGGGAAAATAAAAAAGTATTCTGGATAAGTAAGGTGTAAAATTATTATATAGACAATCCTACTTAAATTTTCATCTGAACTTTCAGAGAGTGTTACTCTCTCTTGTTTCAGTTAGCTAACTGTCAGTGAAGCATTAGTTAGACCCTAAGTTGGTTAGTGTCTTTGGTCTCCTTCCAGGAGGGATTTATAGCTTCAGACAATACCATTGGTGGTAGGTTCGTATCTCCCATATTTTTTTGTCAATTTCTACTTCTGTTTGTAATAATTTTGATTTTATATTTTGAGTCTATTATTTTGTCCACAGAGATGCATGACTATTATATTAAATTTAGATAATTTCTTTGTCTATACAGACCGAGACTGTTGCTGGTACTCTTTAATGCATTTTATTTTTAATTCCACTTTGTCTACCTGACATTAAATTTCACCCCCTGTTTCCCACTCCTTTGTGATTGCCTGCTGTATACCTGCCTTCCATCCTGGAGGTGCGGCAGAGGTACCTTCTGCTAGCGTTTCCCCACAGTCTGTGTGTGTGTGTGTGTGCACGCGTGCGTGTGCATGTGCATGTTACATGCAGGTACATAGAGGAAACTTTCTAATAGAGGAAGCAGGACAAAACTCAAGAGTCATTTCCAGGTTTTACAAGATGGACTGCTCCTTTGCTGCCACCTTCTTTTGGAAGAAGCTGTTAGATAGGGGGGCCCCAAAGACTACTCTTCTGAACTCTGGGTTCCCATGCCCTAGATTCCATAGACCAGCATTCCGCTTCAGCGCTTTGGGGTGCACACCACCAAAACGACAGTTCCTATCAGGACAAACATATAACGCACTGGTAATGTCTGTGTGCAAGCGGAGTCTGGTAGCCATAGGTGATTTCTTTGGAATCCACTGTGTTGGGAAAAAAAAAAAATAAGTCATGCCATCGTACCACTCATTATTCATTCAGTCAACTTTGAGCAGCTCCTGTGGCTCTGTGAGGGAAATGAGCCCTGAAAACAGAAAGGTGCATAAAGCAGATGTGGCCCAGCCACTCCCTCATGGCCTGGGAAGCTTGTTCCTCTGGAAGATAAAGCAAGTAACGCTGTGGTTGTAGGTCAGCTGTTTCCAAGAATCACACCGTTGGTGGGGAAAGGAAGGAGACTTGGACAGCTACGATTCCCTTGCATTCTGGAGAAGAACAGTATTGGAGAGGTGATTTTTGTGATGAACCGCTGGGGAGGAAAGTGATGTGACAGAAAGTGTCATAGCCTTGGGCTAAGAGAAAATCAGCAATTAGCTGGAGAGAGACTTGCCCCCCCCTCCAAAAAAAATTGAAGATGGAAAAAAAAGTTCCTTAATTTTTATATATATGATAAGGAAAGGGGACTCTGTGGAGAGTGACTTCCTTTGCCTTGGGTACAAATGAAACTACAGTCCATCCACACGTCCTGGCAGACTCAACTGAGAGCACGGGGAAAGTCCTGAGGTTACATTTTTCTTTTTGAAGAATGCTGCCAAATTGCTAATTTGGGCTTACGTTCTTTTTCTGCAACATAGCTTTCTCTGACCTCGAAGGAGCGAGGGTGTAGGCAGCTGAGTATCTTAATGTTTGAGAATTGCCAACTCTGCTTCTCCTCCTAAACTCTCGGGTGGATTGGTCCATAGGGTTAAATGGCTCATTGCAATTCAGCGAAGTGGCTTTTATGTGCAATTAATGTTTGTTAATTTGGTTAAATGTCAAAGTATACATTTTTTTTGGGGGGGGGGAAAGTTCCTGCAATACAACTTCCACCCCCAAACCTTTTAAATATCGAGGGGTGAGATGTTATTCTCAAACAAATGCAGAGGCGATCATATTCAGCGTCTGCTTGAAATTGAATGGACGATACCTTAGTTAAATGTCCCTCTTGGGAGAAGAGACAGTAATATGTCAGCACATCTGAGTTTAGAGCCAAAGCTAAGGGATAGTTGAGAAAACCCACTGGAAAAATATTGCCTTTACCACCTGGCCCCTAAAGAAGAAAGGGCTTTGACTCCACTATTGACTCATTGTTTTGATCCCCCATCTTTTTGTTCTCCTAATATTTTAATATTTCCTCCCTTATATTTGTGTCTTGTGTGCTCTGGGTATTTTTTCTTTTTTTTTTTTAATCTTTGATGTGTCCATATGTATATATTCTGATTCTGTTTGTTTGGGTGCTATAGGTTTGGAGATAGTTACTGGATCCTTTTTATAACGAGCATTTTTATTAAATAAAGTCTAAAATGCATTTATGTAAAATATATGTGGTAAAAATATACTCCATAAAAATATAAATAGGCTAAAGCTCTTGATTTTTCAGCCTGGTATATATCTGCTACTAAATGAGAACAACGGTTGTCTTTTCCAAATTCACAGGGAAAAAATAGATTTAAGCATCTCAGTATTAGGATTTGTCTTAAACTTTTTATTTTTTTCTTAAGAGTCGGATCCCTGCTACAGCCTTGTGCTGGTTAAATTGCACTGCTTCCATGCTTAGTGTGACTTGTGGATGTCCTAGATATTTTTAATTCCATGTCTTGTCCTCTTTTAAAAAATCATTCTCTTTGTACAGCTCTTCTCTTGTATCTCCATGATAGAAGGCAGTGGTTAATGTTTTGTCTGCCCTACTCACTGCCAACTCACCCTGCTGCATGGGGTGGGGGTGGGTTTAGGCCAATTCCTTCCAAGCCTCAGTGATATATTCCCTTTTGCTTTTGTTCTATCAATTGCTTTATTTTTTTAAATTTAATTTTATTATGTTATGTTAGTCACCATACCATACATCATTAGTTTTTGATGTAGTGATCTATGATTCATTGTTTTTGTATAACACCCAGTGCTCCATGCAGTACGTGCCCTCCTTAATACCCATCACCGGGCTAACCCCTCCCCCTACCCCTCTCCCCTTTAAAACCCTCAGTTTGTTTTTCGGAGTCCATAGTCTCTCATGGTTCGTCTCCCCCTCCGATTTCCCCCCCTTCATTTTTCCCTTCCTTCTCCTAATGTCCTCCATGCTATTCCTTATGTTCCACAAATAAGTGAAACCATATGATAATTGACTTTCTCTGCTTGACTTATTTCACTTAGCATAATCTCCTCCAGTCTCATCCATGTTGATGTAAAAGTTGGGTATTCATCCTTTCTGATGGCTGAGTAATATTCCATTGTATATATGGACCACATCTTCTTTATCCATTCATCTGTTGAAGGGCATCTCAGCTACTCATCAGTCCTTTCTTCTTTATAACCTCAGAAAAGAAAGACCCCCAGGGCCAAGATGTGGGGTCTATGGAAATCTGCTTTAGTTTGCTCATTAGGTCAAAGGGATAAAGGCCATCCTAGTGGCTCTTCTATACTAGGAAGGACCCCCAAAAGCCAGCTGATCATAAAGAACATATATTTTCTTTATATGTCCTCTTGTTAGATCATTCTCAGGAACCTGTGACAATGGGTTATTTCCAGTAGGACAAGCTCTGTGGGCCTGTGACCTGGTCCCCATGCTCAGAAGGGCCCTGTATTTGGTTTAGTGCTCTCCTGTTGCCATCTTAAAAATTCTTAATAATCTTTGAACAAGAGGTCCCACGTTTTGATTTTTTTTCACTGGGTCCTACAATAATGAAGCCAGTCCTGATTGTCTGTGCAGGATTCTGACCATTCCTCTTTGTATATCATCAACCTGGTAAATGTTGTTGATGAATAAATGGGAGTTCCTATCCTCCTCATCTCAGGAGGGTCAGGGACATCTATGTACCTCCCTGGGCCTGGAAGAACACGTTAATATTCCCCAGGGTTCAAATGGGAGAATTGAGTTCAACAGTGATTTAGTTTAACTGCCAAGGAATTTACAATTATATTGGGCGGTGAGCTCGTTCACTGATAGCAATGTTTTTATGAATGGAAGGGAACAAGGTCCAAGGTACTTATCAGTACTGTGGAAATCAGTCATGGCTTATCTGGGAAGCTGTATGAATTTTGTGGCCCTTGGATCCTTGAAAGTTACATCACTTAAGGTTTGCTACAGAGTCCTATGTCCTACTTTCCTTATGCAACCAGTAGTTGTTATTCGGTTGTTCTTTCTCCCAGGACTTCTGCAGAGTCCCCTAAAACTTTGCAGAAATAATCTGTGGATTTCAACCAAAGAATGTACCATTGCTTCTCATGCAACGTGCTGTGTTCAGGAACTAGACTATAGTAAGCCAACAGAAACATGTTCTTTCACTTTTCCTGAATCTTTGTCTCAGGCCTTTAGTTGGATCTCCACTGCCTACTGGAAACAAACAACAAACCCCTTCTCAGCCAGCTGTTCAAGACACATGTTACTCTGTTATAAATTCGCTTTTCTAGAGAAGTCCCTAACTCCAGGTGCTGGGGAGGACATTTTGCTAGAATCGGAGAAGGTAAGTTATACTTCTGTGAGAAGTGTGGCCCGTGTGGTGTTCTGGACAATGGGTTACATTTAAGAAGGGCAGACAGGTTGGAGGAAAGAATTGACCAGCTGGCTTTTTGTCCTGGAGGCATAACCCAAGATATCTCTCCCTGTGACACTGCCTTTAACTCCCTTTTGTGTGTGCTGAGATTTTAATTGGATTTCATGAAGGAAAGAGAAGTGATCTCCCTCCAGCAGAATGCCCCACTGTAGAATACTTATTTAGTGTGTAGAATTCTGGGCAGGATTGGGTTTATTTCTTGGTTTCTTTTTCCCAGTTTTTGATTGGTGGAGGAATGAATGTAAAAATTAATTTTTTATAAAAATACCATGCTAGCCTGGACTCACTGTCTGTCCTACCCAGCCAGGGTCTCTCTTTCCAGGAATTGAAAGGGTCAGACTGGGGAAGCAGTCTTGAGAAGGAAATAGGAAGTCAGATTTCAAGTCCCAGCTGTGTGAGTCGCTGTCAAATTTCTCGTCTCATCTTCCCCCCATTTAAGAAGGGGTGGGGTGAAGTTTAGGTATCATAGTGGCTGTGATGGTTCCAGAATATGGTGTGTGGAAATTTCCTAACCTAGTGTCTTGTGTGTAAGAGGTGCTCATATTGTATTCAGTTGAACCAGAGCAGAGGAGTAGCTCTGTATTAATGTTTTTATTGTTATTAAATGTCCCTTTGGCAGGAAATGAGGGTTGTTCAAAATCTGCTTCATCATTTGCTTACCTATATGTTCTGTGATTTACATATGTGTGTGTATGTATGTGTGTGTACACATACATACATACACATACTCATATGCATACATATGCATATACACACATACGCATATACATATGCATATACATACATATGCATATACATACATATATATACACACATATGTATACATAAAAGATTGTGACAAATCCAAAATTACAATAACTGGTATTTGTGCCCAAACCTCAAAGCAGGCAAATATGGTGAGATAGAGCATGCAGAAATCTACCTTACTAACATGTTCCGGGCCAGTGTAACACACCCACTAGTCCTGGGAGAAGGGAAACAGAGAACAAGAAAGAATCGACCTGCTCCAGCCTGCCGCTGAGGAGTAGCCCTGGTTCTGGTTGACCAAGTGAATCAGGAGGGCAAGGTGGCCACCAGGCAGCCTCCAGTGTAGGGACTAGCTTGGTCCCCCAAGAAGGACAGAGGAAGAGAGGATGAGGGAGAGTCAGAATAAGGAGGAGAGGGAACCAGACCTATAATGTGGCACTTGAGTGCACAGGCGCCCTGGCTACAAACCAATAGGGCTGAGTCAAACACTGGTTCCAATTCTGGCAAACCCATAGCAAATCTTCCTCTTGGGAGAGAGAAGCATTTCAAAGAGGAGCATTAGAAGTTCACCTCCATCCTAATGGCCCTTCAGAGGCCACTCCTTGTAGATTTGATTTGATGTCTCTCAAGGGAAACTTAGATTTTCTCTTCACTGGAGAATTCTACAACAGATTACACTCACTGGGGTCTTACTTTTCCCGCCTGAATAGAAGAGGGGCATATTTTAGGCCTTCATGGAATTCCAAACTCAGATTCCAAGAAGGAAATTGCATTTGTTCATGTAATAAATAATAATGCATTTGGGCCTGACAACCACTAGGCATGGCTGCAGAAGATATATAATACAATTAGCCCTTGCTGGGAGTTGCCAGCTGACAATGGGGCAAGATTTATGTGTTTGCTTTTTCCATAAGTACAATTTTATTTGGTAAGTACAGTCCAAAGATATAAAGAATTAATCCAAGGTCTGCATTGTGGGATGTTTCCTCTGTAATATTAAAATAAATATTACCCCTCTATCCAATTACATAAAATTATGTTAATAATATCTTCTTTGTTGTTGTTGTCTGCCTGTTTCATCTTTGTAGCCAAAGAGTTTATTAAAAGCAGTGACTGGCTTCCTTTCAGAAAGAGGTAGATTTTTTTTTTTTATCATCTTAGAAGAGTGCAATTATTTCTTTTTAAAAGAAACACTCCTGGGGTGCCTGGGTGGCTCAGTTGTTAAGCGTCTGCCTTCGGCTCAGGTCATGATCCCAGGGTCCTGGGATCGAGCCCCGCGTCAGGCACCCTGCTCCGCGGGAAGCCTGCTTCTCCCTCTCCACTCCCCCTGCTTGTGTTCCCTCTCTTGCTGCCTCTCTCTGACAAATAAATAAATAAAATCTTTAAAAAAAAAAAAAAAGAAACACTCCTAACTGGGGTGGAGGGTCTTTGACCATCGGGATTGGTTTTCCTGAGACAGCCTTTGCTGTGAATTCCCTAATGTCTAGCTGCTCCCATGTGGTGAACTTGAACTTTAGGAGTAGCAGAGTTACACTCTGCTGTGAATGTGTATGTGGGGTTGGGAGTATATAGAAGTGGATGTGGGCATCTGATCATTTTGAGGGCTTCAACACCTATCATCCACAGGGAGTTAACCCTGCAGTGTGAGAGGGTAGAGGGCCAGGGCTTGGGGAGGAGTTACTTTCTTAAATGCCCACATTATACCCAGACAGTCACAGTGTTTACTGGCAGCTACTTAGAGCTTATCCTAGACTGGGGATGGTATAGACAGTCTCTGCGAGGAGACCTAGAACCTGGGAGGGAAGAAGTGATGGAAACATGAAAGTATGCAGTGGGCTCAGAGAGAAGTAACAAGGTCCACTTCTTCACATGGGCATACACAACAGACACACTTGCCAGCTGCTTGCTTTGGATTACACTTTACTGAACGTGTCGTCCATTGTCTGGTTTGCCAGTCTGCAAACTGCCGGCTATTTACCATCCATGGTAAGGAAAGCGCAGAAATTGAGAACAGGCGTTTGATTACATTGATGGCAATTTGACAGTGTCAGTTTACATCTGTGAAATCTAATAGTAACAGCCACACAATTTTGGCATTATAGCTTGTATTTCACTGTTTTAGTTATATCATTTCCTAGTAACTGATTTTTATTAATTGGAAGTGCAATGAATTGGGGGGGGGAAGGAAAAAACAGAAAATTGGGTTTTTCATCAGATGATTTGAAAAAGTGCAGGTTTTAATGGATAGAACTTTTCTATCCAGAGTCCATTATAAAAATGAATACATGGCAGAGCCTCAGTGAATGTTGGTTACCCTGACATGAGCTTTGAATGTGATTTAAGCACCTGCGCTAAGCCCTAATTTCTGCTGTTGGGGAGGGGAAAAATAAGAAGAAATGGATTTACTACAGGGTTCTGTGTCCTAAATAGGTGCATACTGAGGTCTCACAAAAGCCCTTTGAGGAAGTGTAACTGGAGACATTTTACAGAGGAGAAAACCAAGGACACACGGATTACCCAGCTCAAAAGGCGTAGAGCCGGGTTTCAATCCTAAAAGTGGATTCTTTCTTTTTCTTGATGTGCCTCTGCTCAGCGGAGACTTTCAGACAGCAGGTAGTGCATGCCCACTGTATCCTAGGCACCTTGTAGAGCTCCTTGAAGGCATTCTCTCAGTAATTCCTCAGGAAGCCCGCAGGACTTATTTAGCTCTTTACAGATGAGGAATTTGAATCATGGATTGCTTAACTGCTGCAAGTAAAACCAGACCAACCGGTGTCTGACACTGATTTTGTTCAGAGGCAGTATGGCCCAGCAGTTCATTTTAGGTTTAAAGTCAAACGAACTGTGTTCATGTCCACTGAGAATAGGGGTGGCACAACTGCCATGTACAGCTGTGTAGGTTGTGCAATATACAACATCACGGATCACCATTTACATCATCATCTATCTATGTAATGGAGCCCCCCGGAGTGGTGCAGCATGTAACCTGCATGGCTGAATCAATGGGCCTGGCTGGGAAAGGCTGCAGAGTCTGAAACCTGCTTTCCAAAATATTCCCAGATGCACTTTTCAGAAAACACACCAAGCTCCACCCTGCTTTCAGCAAAGAGAATGCCTCTACCCACTCCTCCTGGTACCCCTATTGTGCTGCCCCTGGTGCAGGTCACTGGTCAGAAACAAAGCAAGATGAGCTTGTGATACACCCTTTGTTGGCCCTTTAATCTCTGGCTCACTGTGCTTTTATAAAATGTGAAAGTAGATTATGGGCTGTGAAACACTATAGAACTCCATTAGGTAATGATTAAAACATAGCAAATGCTGCCAATGATAATAAAGGAAGAATGAGGTCATAGGAAAACTCACTCACGTTTCAGCTACTCGTTGTTTTAGAAGATCCAGATTCCTGGAGAACAAAACAAGCATTTGTTCTCATTGAGATCTCTATTGGCCTCTCCCAGTAGACTTGGTGTGGGGTGTGCGTTCAGTTAAGTGCTGACAAATGAGGGAAGGAAGGAAGGAAGGCAAGGTGGGATGATTGAATAAATGAAGTTGCAGGGACAGCAGGAACTGGGAACTTGGTGCCTGCCTGTACTATTTTTGGAGAGGTAGATGGTTATAGATTAGGAAATGGTACCTTTTTGGGCATAAATTGCTGGTCATGGAAACCACTGTTTCTTGAGACCCAACTCTATGTCAAGCACTACAGTAGGGGCTTGTCCATGTGCTGGTTCATTTAATCCCTCATCAACCTCACAGTGTAATTATTATGATCTCCATTTTAGAGGTTAAGTAACTGGCTTTGCTTCACGCTTTTAAGTGACAAATACAGGATTTGAACACAGTACGACATGACTCTGGAACCTCCGCTTTTCTGTCATATCTGTTAAGCCAAGCAAAACCTCCCCAAAGTTACATAAAGATACACTCCCTTCTTGGAATCATGGGCTTTCTGGGTGTTGGGTTTCTTTGTCCCCCCCCTCCCTTTGTATCTTTTGTTAGGGTTTTGCCTTTCCTGAGAGATCTTCTCTTCTCCACATCCCCGGCTGAGCCTTGGCTCCAGGGGTGGCGATGGCAGGTAGACCCCTGGGTCCTGTTACACAGCTGGCTCAGCTCCAGGGTTTGCTCTAGCGTCAGGGTGCTGATGCTGCCTGAAAGCGGCTTCTCCTTAGAACTAGGGCTAGGGTAATGGCTGAGAAGGGCTATTAATAAATCAGTGTGCACAGACCAGAAGATTGTCATGAGAACTTTCTTAGAAAGGGGATGGGGGGAAGAAAGAAAAAAAAAGACTTAACTTTCCAGAGCTGATCATTGAATTATTGGATTTACCTTTTCCTTCAATGATTAGTGGTAGAAAACACTGGGGAGAATTAGGATTCAGGGTAATGAAAAAAGAGAAGAAAAATCACTTTTTGTCCTGTCATTTGATGCCATAGGATACAGAGGTGGGGCTGCAAACTGCTGGCGAGTGTGTGGTTGATGTTGTTAATTTTACTTCAAACCTCTGGAAGTCTGAGCAGTAGGCCTGGAGAGGGATACGGTTGCAGGGAGGGCGGGCAGGGTGTGTAGGTCAAGGGGGAAGAGGAGACTCGCCAAGTGTCAACATTGTTCAGTCTTTCAACCTGTCAGCTTGGTGCCACTGCTTCTGCCAAGGCCTGGAGCTTTCCCTGTGGCCCACATGTCACCTCGAATCTGCCTTTATGTTTCCAGGGCATGGCTTATTAGCCCCCTCCCCCTTCTCTTCTGCTTATATGCTGACCCAGAATTCATTCCTTTCCCTGCCAGGGTGGCAGGACGAGGGCAGAGCTCCTGGGCCCTGAGGCCTCACTCATGTCAGAGAACGCCCTGTGCCGAGTCCGCGAACAGGGGCTGCTTGACAATCCCAGGGTGCTCCCCCTTCCTGCACTGCCAGAAGGAGGCAAGGGCCTGGGTGTGGTACCTGTCAGTGGTGTGTGTTTACTCAACAGTAAATTCTTTTCGGATTTGAGGACAATCAACAGAAAGTTGCTGAGCATGGTGCATGGGCCTCTTATCTACTGATGCTGCAGGTTCGATTTGCCACGCTCAGTACTGGTAGGGGATTTGAACATATTGCCCTTATGTCTTATTTCCTCAGACAGCATCTATAGAGTCTCTCAGAGCTTTGTAATGCTTAGCCACATGGCGAGGTCTTCTGGTGTTTCTTACCATGTGCTCTTAATCCTGAATTCTTCTTAAGGATTTCACACCAGCATGGAAATATGCTCTGTGTTCAAGGGCCACGTTGTGCCCAGAATCTTCTAGTTTGCTGCCTACTAATGGTTCCTACAAAGCTCAATCTTCTGTGCCTCTCTTTGGTGAGTGGATGCTGGACAGGTTACCATCAGAACCATCCCTTTCCCTCCAACCAAGGATATGGGGTAAAAAAACCCCAAAAAACAAACAAAAAAAACCAATCCTATGGTTGTTCGGGGTGAAATTCTGAATTCAAATAACCCAGGATGTCTGGGGCCTTCCTATCTCTTGGATTTAATCCTCCGGAAACTTTCTGAATAAACCTTCCAGTCATGGCTCTAGGCAGTTGCTAAAGCAACTGACCAAGTGTTTATATGCTGATTAGAAAATTTAAAACTCACATTGGATCTGGTTCACGGGACTTTGGGGTCATGTCCTTTACTTCTTTGATTTGGCAGCCTTTTCCTATGCACACTTGGGTGTGTGGTGTGTAGATTAAAGATGACTACATTTGTTTTGCTATTCTTCCCATGAAGAGCTGGAATCGTATTCCCCTCCCCTTGAATGTGAGTGGCCTTATGACTTGCTTAACCAATAGAACGCAAAAGAAATGATATTCAGGGATACCAAAGGCCAGGTCATAAAAAAGCCTTGCAGCTTGGTAGCCCAGACCTCTTCGAATACTTGCTTTAGGGATACATTTGTCCTCTAGGAACCCAGGGGCTAAGCCCTAAGGAGAGAGCATATGCAGGTGGTCTGTTTAACAGCCCCCACGTCAGCAGCCAGCATCAGCAGCCAGCCTTCCCAGCCCAGGCTCCATGCTGTGAGTAAACGGACTGCCTTGAATCAGACCCTCCAGCCCCCCGCAGGTGTCACTCCAAATAAGAGATGAGTCACCCAGCTAAATCCATCCTGAAGTTTTCACCCACAAAATTGTGAACAAAGGCAAATAGTCTTTTATTTAAAGTGTCGAGGCAGTTTGGTACATAGCAATAGGTGACTCGAACACTCAATGGACAGAGATCTGAGTTCTTGGGAATATCAGGTACTGAGAAGGGTGAGTACACCGAATCAGAAGGGAAAAGGAGTGGAGGGCTCTGTGCTACCTGTTTACAAGTTCTGTGCCACCTTTCTTCACCTACTCCTCATTTCTTACAGTCCAGACAGGGGGATTAACTAATTTCCCAATTCGGTACTCCACCTGGGTGTTTTTGTTAGCTTCAAAGTGGCATTTGAAAATGCAGAAGCAGAGATTTTTGAGGCTTGGGGTGGTTCGACTTTAGAGTTGCATCTTTGCTGGGTTTTACTGGACAAATCTATGTGATCACGAGGTCAGAGAGATGAATGAGGCAGGCGTGGCCATGAGAGTTCCACCCTGTACTAAAGGGGAGTGTGGGTTCAGTGTCGTGCATCATCAAGTACAGTCACCCTGTAGCAGGTTCCTGCAGTCCGGAGTTGAGAAGATTCCTGAGGCCAGCACCGGGCTCAGCGGGAAAGAGCATTACCAGTGATTTGTGATGTTTGATGTAGCTGGGAGTGGTTAGTGCTACACTTTGAGTTCCCTATGCCCAGAGCCTGGGCCTCTACCAATCACCACTGGTTCTGATGCAAACTGTACATGGCTCGTGGAGCTACTGAACTCAGAAAGGAACATCAACTCAGGAAAGCACCTGAAAAACTTTCAGTAAATTATAGGTGTGAATCTTGGGAGCAAACCCAGGGAGTATATGATTTATCCACAGTCTGAATCAGTGAGATTGGGGGTGTGTGTACTCTTTGGATTCAGAGAAACTATGAAGTGTGCTACCTGAAATGGATTGTATACTAGACTCTAACCACACACACATACATCATGATAGGGTGGCATAGTGAAATATACATTAGACACAAAATGAGAGACTTGGTGTGCTAGGGCAGCCATGACAACATACCACAGACTGGGTGGTTTAAACAATAGATATTTATTTTCTCACAGTCCTGGAGGCTGGAAGTCCAAGATCAAGGTGTTGGCAATGTTGGTATCTTCTCAGTCTTCTCTCCTTGGATTGCAGATGGCCCCCCTTCGGTCTGAGATTGTCTCTGTGTCCTAATCTCTTCTTATAAGGACACCAGTCATACTGATTTCGGGCCCCCCTAGTGACCTCACTTTACCTTAGTCACCTTCCACAGACACCATCTCCAAATACAGTCACATTCTGAGGTACTTGGATTAGGTCTTCAACATACAAATTTGGAGTGCGGGGGCACAATTTAGTCTATATCACTTGAGTTTGAGTGCTTGTTTTTTTACCTACTGGTCATATGACTTTAAGTAAGATGTATAACATTCCTAAGCCTCAGTTTCCTTATTTGCAGAATGAGAGTTAAAAATTACACTTAGCTGGCATTTGGGGGGTGAGATGGTTTGAAATGTGCATGCAGCAGGCACTTTGTGTGTACTGGCTATGAGTGGAGAGCCACTCCTCGTTTCAGCCACTCCTGGTTTCAGTCTCTCTGTAACAGCCCCCTCTGGGTTGGGTGATATTAATCACCAACATTTGTAGAATTATTTAGAGATTATAAAGACATTTTTCAGATGTAGTTCATTTAATTTAAAATTTTGTGTGGTTACTATTTTTTTTTTTTTAAAGATTTTATTCATTTTTAAGAGAGCGAGCGAGAGAGAAACAGCATGAGAGGGGAGAGGGTCAGAGGGAGAAGCAGGCTCCCCGCTGAGCTGGGAGCCCGATGTGGGACTCAATCCCAGGACCCTGGGATCATGACCCGAGCCGAAGGCAGACGCTTAACCATCTGAGCCACCCAGGCGCCCCAGTGTGGTTACTATTAATATAAAAGTTGTTGTTAGTACCATCATCTCTACTTGACAAGTAGAGAAATATGTCTCTCTTTCCCATTGTAGACCCCCCCAAGGCTGAGTATCGCATCACTAGCAATAGCCTTCATGACCTCCGGCACTGGTAGAGGGTTGTCTCCCCATCCAACCTCAGCTCTGGGAGGTCTGTGCCAGTCTTATGATGCCCGGAATGTGAGGGAGATAGACATTGTCAGGCACTACTTTTAGTTGGAAGCCAAGGGTCTGTGGGGTTTGGCATGCTCTTTCTGTCTTGCTTTCCCATGGTAAAATGAGTTGTGCAGAAAACCCAAAGTGTCTTTAGGTATTCTCTGGCTCCTTTTCTAATTTCAGAATTTGATTCCAATGTCTTCTTGTTAGCTCTTATTGTAGAACTTCCTGGGGCTGGCTGTGAAGAAATGCCTTATCAAAGTTCAAAACTGTGATCTTGAGGAGGTCAATGAGAAGGCAAACAACATCTTATCAGCTGGGAGCCGAGTTAGTATTTCTCCATTTATTTTAGCTGTAGATGGGGGAATCAGAGGATTAAGGGGTACAAGAGTAATGATAAAGCCTTAGTATACAGCACGTGGCATGTCACAGAGGAGCCTTATTTTGTTTTGCAACTAAAGAGGTCTCTGCTTTGGGAATAATGTGAAGAGAAGAATCACTTGTGGGGCTCTGTCCAGGGAAATATGGAGGGCTTGAACATGTCACAAGCTCATCATCTTATGAAATATGGAAGCCAACATCTTGCATGAGCATACCAAGGGCTGGCCATGGGTCAGGTGCTTTGCACATGTAATATATGACTTAATCCTTCCACAAAGCTACAAGGAAAAAAAAAGAAACCAACTGCAACACTTGACATGTATATTCTTAATAAGGGCTCTGGAATCAGCATGATTTAGGGTCAGATTATGGCTCCATGATCAATATGTGCTTGAGGCCAAGTATACTAGTTCTCCAAGCTTCTATTTCCTCCCCTCATTAGAGGTGATGCAAGTGGAGCCCTTGACCTAAAGTCTGTTATGTAGGAAGAGATCAGTAATGGACAGCTCATCTTCACGGTCATCACTGTCATCACCACCATCACCATCATCACCACTAGACGCTTTGATTATGTCATTTTCTAGAAGGCTCAGTGAGGTGGGGCTTAGTGTTATTTGGTATAGAAAGTATTTTTAAGTTCTGCTGATACACTGCTTTATATATTATTTCTCATAGAGAGGAAGTCACTTCCCTTTTTCAATCCTAATTATCTGAAGGAGAATATCACCATTTGGTGTTAATAGGGCTTTAATGCCTCTCTAATACTTATTAACAAAAAGAAAGCAGGCCTTAGGCTCATAACTCTAGATAGGGGATGCTGTATAACTAGAATTTAACAATATGGCTTTTATTTTTGTTTCTTCGTGATTCCTTTTTATAGATAGCAAATAGTAGTTTTACACTTAAAGTGGTGATTAAAGCTTCTTCTATAATATGATTAAGGGAAGAGATAAAGTAGTAGATTAAAAAGTAACAGGTAACATAGTACACAATGTAAATGGATATGGCAAACATGATGATGGTGGTACATGAATATTTGTAGATTGGAGTGTTACTTCCAAAAAACCAAATTAATCTTGGCTCCAGGCTCAGAATGATAGTGCTTTTCTATCTATTTCTGTTCCTCCTGAAAAGCCTAGTACAGTGTCCACTGTGTCAGAATCATCCAGGAGAACCTAATAAACATGCAGATTCCTGGCTGGCCCTGTCCCCATGGTGTCCTGGAACCGGCTCTTACCAGCTCACAAGATCTTAGTAGGCACATCTCTTCCCAACTCTATTCAGTGACATCACATGGGTAGCTGAAATTTGCCACAGTGAATACTTATACTAGGAAATCAGCAAATGCCACAAAGCAGGGCTTTTTCCCCTTCCCCCTTCTTCTCCTGTTCCTTCTTTTTCTTTTTCTTCAGCAAAGCTGGTTGCAAAATTACCAGCACACCAACTGCCCCTACCCCAAACCTGCTGAGGCAAAAATTCTAAAAGGACCCAAATATCCATGCTTATTAGGGTTCATGCCATCCTGGTGATTCTGCTGCTTGGTCTACATTTTGAAATCACTGCATGAGAGCCTCAGAAACTTTCTGGACCTGCAACTTTTGCTTTCTCTAAGCCGCTCTCCCTGCTCCACCTGTCTCATCCCCCAGCCTCTGTGCCTGTGAAGGCTCAGCTATGGGAAAGGAAAATGCTGCCAAGGCTTCCCTATCTGATGAAGCAGAAAGATACTGGACAGGGACAGAGAAAACACTCATTTAAACACAAATAGCTGAAATAATTGCTGAGCAAATCTAGAAAAATGACTGGCTAAGTAAATTGCTTTTTTTGTGTGTAAAGTTTCCTTGCATTTGCCCCTGGTTGCGGGGGAAGGGAGAAAGTGGCTTCTTGAGAAGCTCAGGCTGACTCATGGAATCCCTTTCTGTACCTCCCCTGGGTTATACAGGCATTTCCTACTGCTTCGGGTCAAGGCTGCCTCTGCCTGCAGGACCCCTAAGCTTCCCTTGGAAGCTCAGGAAGGATGGGAGGGATTACTGCAAGACACTGAAATATCAGTCCAGAGTTGCTGCTGTGTTGGTTTCTCAGAGTCAGGCTATGGTATGTTTGGTATGGAATTCAGATCAACATACCAGCCTGTGAAACCGGTGGTCTAATTTTCTTGCAAATAAAAGGCTTGGGTGCCCTCCCCTCATTATTAAGCATTTAATATGTGTTGTATATTATGCTAAAGTGATTTTATTTAGAGCATAATCATAGCAACTTCACACAGGAGGAGCATTTGAGGTACTGTTCCAAAACCCTTTGTTACATTCACTCATTAAAAACATAGAACACGTCTATGAGGTATGTGTTCTTACTCTCCACTGAGGAGCAGAATTAAGGCCCTTGCCCAGAGTCGCGGAGCTGGGATTCCAGTGTGGCCAGTCTGCCCCCGGGGGCCGAACTCTGAACAACACAAGTGAAGCTGCCTCTCATGACGGGGCACAGGCATTCCCTTCTTAAAACCCTGTGACACGGATACTGATTGTGGTTGTCTTGCTAAGGGAAGTAAAACTCAAACAAGAGACTTGCCTGCGATCACACAGATCACACAGGGAATGAAAGAGTGCTAGAAGGAGATAAAGAACTGAAACAGAAGTCAACACATAGGGATGTGACCATTCTGTATGTTGAGCTGTGGCTGCTCACACCCATGTGGGATGAATCTTCAGGATCACAGAGCTTGAGAGCAGAAGGGCCCTTGTGGGGTCCTGTCTGAAGCAACTCCCCACTCTGTCAAGTTCTAGCTCAGTGACCCTGGCAAGCCCTTCAGCCTAAGACTTTGTCTACCCGCCTGTAAAATGGCCATTATAATATTAACTCAAGACATAATCACAGACATTTAATAAGCTAGCATGCACAGCCCTTCTAGCAAAATTCCTGACAAAGCAGGGGGAAAAATGTGTTGTTATTATTATTTCAGCCCAAAGCTGGATGTTTTTGTGAGTTTGTTATCATGGTGATTTACAGGAAAATCCCTCAAAGCCTGGAGCCTGCCTGTCCCCAAGGTTAGTCCTGTGATAAGCCCTAAACCCAATCAGGGATTTCTTTCTGGCTGGCATCCCACAAACTTTAACCTGAGAGAGAGAGAGAGAGAGAGAGAGAGATAGAGAGAGGGGTTGGAAGGGTGAGGGAGGGGGACAGAGAGCTAGGGGGAGGGTGACGTGGGGGAGAAAAGAGAGAGGGAGAGAGAGAGGGAGAGAGGTTGGAGAGGTGAGGGAGGGGGACAGAGAAAGAGAGGGAGAAGGAGTGGGAGGTAAGGGAGGGGAACAGAGAGAAATAGGGAGAGGGAGAGAGAGAGGGAGAAGGAGGGGCAGGTGAGGGAGGGGACAAAGGGAGATGGGGGGTGGAGAGAGAGAGAAAAGGAGCAGGAGGAGGAGGTAGGGAGAAGGGGAGAGAGACCCAAGGTCAGAGTGCCCTGGCTCTGCGGAAGAGGCTGTCTGGACCCCAGCAAAAGTCTGACCAGGGCCCCTGGGCTGTGGGGAGGGACGAGTATGGGCTTTTTCCTCCCCAGAGGAACTCACTTGTTTGTCACCACCTAGTCTGACCTTAAGGCTGACTCCCTTGCCTTCACATGGCAGAAGTCTCAACGTGGAGCCAGCTGGGGATCAATTTGATCTCAGAGTGGTCTGTTCAGACCAGGAATAAACTCCCCTTTCCTGTCAGAATGAAGGCTGCATTGTCTCCCGCTGGACTAAGTAGACATACTGGTTTCAATTTTTGATCCTAGAATGTCAGCAGTTGTCCAGATGTAGTGCAAGAAGCTGCCTGGGGCTTCTTTTTATTCTTATTTATGTTTTAAAATACTTCAGAATATTATAAGTGCAATACTTGGTGATTGAAGACAGTTCAGAAAATATGAATAAACTAAAATAAAAAAACCCTAAACTACAAATCCTACCTTCCATAAACTTAAGATATAGCTTGGTATTCTTAATTCATCTCCAATTCTCTTATAAAGTAATGAAATAAATAACGAACTCTGAAATGCTAAGTGGTTAAACCATCTAGATTTGGTTCCTTCAAAAATTCACATGGATGAACATTTGGGGCACTTGCTTTGAGTTTTGAAAAGGAAAGAGCTGTTCCTGACCTCTTCTGAATAAAGTTTTCAGGAAGACACAGAATATTGCTGGCCTATGCCCCCCCTCCCCCGGTACCCACACGAATGCCATATTCCAGAGTCTGAAAGGAAGCTGTGAGGAGCATTTATACTCCTATTCCAAATTGCTTGCCTTCTGGGGAATGAACAACAGTGAAGACAAAAGTGGACTTAGGTGTGCCAGCACAGAGGAAGGCTCTGTCCCACTCATAGATCTACTCCCTGGTCTTCCTGATCTGCACAGAGAGGAAGAGAAAAGAAAGTGAGACAGAGAGGAAATTAAGAGCTCCCACATGTTTGCAAGGCCGGCAGTGGGGAGGAAACACTGGCCCACCAGCCACCCACTGGCAACCCTTTGGTAAAATCATCATGATTCAGGGTCTGTCCTCCTTTTTGCAATCCCAGAATTGGCAACGCCTTGCAAATGGAAAGGTTCATGTTGGCACAACTGGCCCAATTTCTAGCCTTTGAGTAGTTACAGGAGAAACCAAATTGCAATCAGAAGATTGCTTGGTGAGTGCACCAGGAGAACAAAGCTAATGAGCAATCGAAGCAGCCGGTGCCTGTAGCTTAGCCTTCCATTTCTGTCCTGATGAGAGGGTAGCCAGGAAGTCTGGGCATCAAAGACATGTTCTTCCCTGTCTTTCCTGCTTCTGGTGTGGCAGGATTTGGAGAAACTAGACTTAGGAAGTCACTTGGTGTTTTCCTTGCCTCAGTTTTACCACCTGTGAAGTGGGAATGATGGCATATCCACACATGCTGGTTTATGTAAGCCACCTGGCATGCTACATTGCTATTGCCAACAACCATTTTCTTAATTTCTTTCTTCATTCTTTCTTTTGTTGTTGTTGTTGACCCATAGTAATATAACCTATTAGTTTACTCCAACTTCAGGCTTAGATCAGGGGCTGTTCTGCCCCATTAAATTGACCCTCAGCCTTCAACTAAAAGTTGAGTCTGTGTCCATGACTGCCCCATGTGGTTCCTGATCCTAAGTCCCACTCACACTTCCCAGATCTATTGGGGAGGTTGAATGGTGGGATATTCCAGGAGATGAGATAAAGATGTCCAAACTTGGATTATTGCCTCTAGGAAGAGTCAAAATTCTGAGTACCTAGAGACTCAGAAGATACCTTGTGTTCTCCATGGCCGCCATCCAGTGTAGTAGATGTCATGTTTTCCTTCAGTCCCATTTTGTGGGGGAAAACACTCGCAAATCTAAGAGAAAATCTTAGTATCTACTTAGGCACCACCACTCAGACCTAACAACATCTGATGTAAAACGGAGCATAATCTTATGATACAGGATATCCTGTATCTTATCAGGTAATTTCAGGTCTTTCTGATTTATGCTAATAGCCCCTTTTTAACAAAGATTAGCAGACTTCAGGCATGAAAACTATGACTGGCAATGATGTCTAATTAAAATTTAATAAGATTTTATTTTCACAATATTTATTTTTACATGTTCCTTTTAACTTAGGAGAAATAACTCCAGTTATGTATTTACAGAAGATCATTTAAAAATAAAGTTACTTTTATGGGGTGCCTGGGTGGCTCAGTCATTAAGCATCTGCCTTCGGCTCAGGTCATGATCCCAGGGTCCTGGGATCCAGCCATGCATCGGGCTCCCTGCTCAGTGGGAAGCCTGCTTCTCCCTCTCCCACTCCCCCTGCTTATGTTCCCTCTCTCGCTGTCTCTCTCTCTGTCAAATAAATAAATAAAATAAATAAAAATAAAGTTAATTTTAAAAGAAATTTAAGTAAAAATGAAAGCGTGGATAGATTAAAACATGTTAGTATAGGGTGAATTTGAGTGTGGACCAAAATGACTAAGGATGGGAGTTGGTGCTTCCCTTTCACTGTAGTTAAAAGTATATAAACCTGGGATAAAATATAATACTTGGTGCAAGTTTTAGAGTTTGAGGAATCCACAGCTCTCTCTGTGGGAATTCTTAAAATGTGGGAAGGGGGAAATAATCTCAAATTGTCTTTTTTTTTTTTGTTATCTCAAGACTCAGTGAGACTGGACTCTTAAGTGAAGAGATTCAAACTTTTGTTCAGATTGTTCTCTCATTTGGGATTTTTTCCTCTTTGATTCCTTATACTTTCTTCCCAACTTTGCTTAGTTCAGTAGTTCTCAAAGTGTAGGCCAGAGCACTGAGTGGGTTGGGGGCAGGTTAGAAATGCATATTCTCAGGCCCCCTCTCCGACTAGCAGTCTCGGTGTTGACAAGCTCTTCATGTGATTCTGATGGGCCTTCAAATTTGAGATCTTCTGTTGCAATTCGTACATCGAGTCACAGCTACAAAGCAACATCCCTTCTGCTTCTCTTAGTTGGCCATGTCCTCTCCCTTATCTGAATATCCACAGCAGTTCATCTGCAGTCCCTCATTTATATTTTGTGGTTACTGTAGCTATTTGCAGGCAATGTCTGGTGTCCTGCTTCACTGTGAGCTCCCTGAGAAGAGTATTATAGATGTATGTATAAAACTTACTGAAGAAATACCAGAACTCTTCATCTGACAAGGGGTTTTTAAAAATTCATTTATAAGAGGTCTTGCACATAGGAATCATTAAGAAAAAAAATCACTAAACCCTTAATAGCAGTACCTTGGGCTAGCGGTACAAGCAAGACAAAACATAGAAAAAGAAATGTAAATAGCTAAAAAATGCAAAGTTACTCAGTTTCACTGGAAAGTAAGTTAAAGCAAATTAGGATATGGATAAAGAGCCATGTTAACTATAAAATTAGCAAAGATTTAAAAATGGTAATATTCAGGTTTGGCAAGAATGCAGAAAAATAAGCATTCATATAAAGTGCTGGAGGGAGTTTAAGTTATACAATTGATATGGAAAGTAATTTGGCAGGATGTAGAGAGAGCCTAAGCAAAGGTCATGCCCTTTGACACAGTCATTTTTCTTCTTGGGGAAAAGTCAGAAATGCATATGAATATTTATACACAAGTAGGTTCATTGCAACATTATTTATAAATAGCAAAAATGTGGGAATGGAATGTATGCCAAAATGGTTAAATAAATTATGTCAAATAGAAATGATGGGACATATGCAGCCATAAAAAAATAATGTTTTCAAAGGATATTTAATGACATGGAAAATTTGTGTCTTGTAATGTTAAGTTAAAAAAAGAGAGCAAGATAAACATTTATGTATACAGTATCATAAGAATTATGTTAAAATTGTGTGTGTGTGTACAAAAGAAAATAGACCAAAACATTGGCAGTAGTCGCTCTGAAGGGTAGGGCAATCCTTTTATGATAAGATGCTGGGTCTTTATTTTCCTCTAGACTTTGTGATACTGAATAGACAACTGGCTTGATGGAACAAAATAATGTGCAGAAATAGATTCACATATATTCAGTCAGCTGGTTTTCATGGAACATCAAAATAAGCATATAGAAAAAATAACTCTTGACCCCTATCTCACTCCATAGTTAAAAATTAATTTGAGATGAGTCTTAGACTTAAGCGCAAAATTTAAACTTTTTGAGAATGAAACACAGGAGAGTATCTTCATGACTTTGAGGTAGGCAAAGACTCTTTTCAGTGGGGGTGGGAGCACAGGTATGAGGAGTACCCAGAGTTAAATATATCTGTGCCAAGTTATTTTAAATTTCTTTTTTTTTTTTTATTATGTTCAGTTAGCCAGCATATAGTATATCATTAGTTTTTGGTGTAGTATTCAACGATTCATTAGTTGTGTTAAATTTCTTAACTAACCTTTCAGGGTTTTTTTTTTGAAAGATTTTATTTATTTATTTGGTGGGGGGCAGGGTAGAGAGAGAGGCAGACAGAAGCAGAGGGAGAGGCAGACTCCCCACTGAGCAGGGAGCCTGACACTGGGCTCCATCCCAGGATCCTGGGATCATGACCTGAGTCGAAGGCAGGCGCTTAACCGACTGAGCCACCCAGGCACCCTTAACTAACTTTTCAAGGGATTTGTCACTTTTTTGCTTTTTCTTTTCTTTCCTTTCCTTTTCTTTCTTTTTCTTTTTTCTTTTCTTTCTTTCTTTTTTTTTTCTTTTTACCTATTTTCTCTTCCCTTAAAGGAGGCATGTAATAGTGAATTGTTTGAAAATAATGGGGAAACAGTGCTGAGTAGCACGAAGAACCCCTACTTTGGAGCCAGGCAGACATGGGTTTAAGGATGACCTCCTCTTTTAGTAGCCTGAGCAAGTCATTCAACCTTAGAGCTTCACAGGATCATTTTATCAATTGAGCAAAATAATAACATAAAGTGGCTAGCACATAGTATGGCATCTGTCACATCACAGGTACTCAGATATCTAGTCCCTTTCCTCATCTCCTTTTTCCAGGCACAAATGTTGCCCTCTCCAGGCTGGTATACAAAACATTAGGAAGTAGTGGTTAGGGCATAGGTTGTGGAGTTAGGCCATTTGGATTGAAGTAACTCCGAACATAGTGCTTAAGTCCCTTCATATGCAAAATACTGAATTAACCCATAAGGTTGTTGCAACATAATCTACGTAACATGCTTAGCACAGTGGCAGAGTGTATAGTAAGTACTCAAGAGATGTTAGCTACAATACTCTTTCTGAAGAGGGACCATCTTCAGATGTTAAATAGCATCCTACTATGGGATAGAGGAAGTAGTGCTTAGGGCTTCAGAGGGCTGTCTGAGTCACAGAGATGCCTCAACTCTTCAAGGCCATACTCTTTGTGTTCCCAGTGTCAATTAGATGCTGAAGCACATGCTTCTTGGAACCCAGAACAACACCAAGGTCATTCTACTTAGCCCAAGTGACAGCTGAATTATGAACATTTCTCATGTACTCAACTCTGGGTCAGGATAAATCACACTCTATTCTTCCTTATTATTTTCATGGGGTGTGTGGCACGGTCTCTAGAAATCATGTGGTGTTGAAACATGAAGACAAGTAACATCTGTGGGGAAAGCCCAGTATCAAACCAGAAGCTGAGTGTTCTCAGTCGGCTTCCTTGCCCATGCTGGGGGGAAAGCTATTTGTAGAGTATTCCTTATTTATATCTGTGTAATGACAAGTTTCCTGGCTCTGAAGGTGGAATTATGAGCAGGTACTTTCTCTCTGAGTAGGCCTCTGTACAAGGAAAAAGACTCAATGGATATCCAAAAACCAAAGCAAAATTGAGTTACAGCTCCCGCCAGTCAGAGGGCTGTAAAGAAGAGGGTTTGTAGCTCAGTGATGAGTAAGAGTTACATTTTCAGCATTCTGGGCAGGGGAACAAAGAAAATGCCATTAAAGGTGGGGTGTGTTGTATCCTGGAAGCCTCAGGGTCGCTGAGACATGCTGGATTCTACTCATCTGGTGTGAGGAGGGTCGTCAGTTCAGCCCGCAGTATCCAGTATGTGCAGATGCAATGGCATGGCCCAGAGAGAGGGCGAGAGGACTTTTTCTTTGATGGTCTAGACTTAATGTAGTCATACTTTTATTGAGAGGTATGCACATTCATATATGAGTCCACAAAAGCACAGGTAACTCACTTACGCTTTCTCATTATCCTTCTTAAAGCCCATCAGGTATGTAACTCAGACCTCATATTTGTATGTAGTACCATACCTAAGTGTAGGAGGTACTCAGTAATTGAGCAACCCGTTGAACTTTGCCCACAGGACATAATACTGCCCCAGAGGGCATTTTCTACTATTCCTCTCATTCCCTTTCCAAGAAGATTATTAATTGCTGAGGCCCTGGGGAAGAAGCCGGGGCAAAAGGAAATCATGAACATCTTGATGGCATTGTAGAACAAGTTAGACACAGGGGCCTTTTCAGTTGGGAGTCTTTTGGTTCCAAGCAACTGAAATCAGCTTTACCTAGAAGAACTCAGGAGGGAGAAGTTTGTATTATAAGACTTTGGGGTAGAACATGATCTTCAAGGGCAGGGAAGGAACCACCACTGGGCTTGGGTTTGAATCCAAACATGTCATCAAGATTCTTCCATGTCTTGTCTCGGCTTCTCTTTATGTATCTAGTCTTCCCCTCTTTCTTGTTGTAGTCTTTCTTTTATAGTTCACATGACTGGAAATAACCACCCACATGTTCACTCTGGAGACCAGGCTGACCGAAGCTAGGGGTTCTTGGTATCTGTTCTATACTCCCAGGAAAGAGACTTTAGCCCATCTGGGTCAGATGCCCTATGTGTTTTAGTTAATCATAGCCAGGGACCTACTCCTGTTGCCAAATGGATAGTGTATGGGGCAGGAAAACTCCCAGCAGAGATTCTACACATATAGCCCAGTTGGTGGCTATTCCTTCTGCAAAACTAATGCTTCAAGATGTTCCTTCCCAGGCGCCTGGGTGGCTCAGTCATTGGGCATCAGCCTTCGGCTCGGGTCATGATCTCGGGGTCCTGGGATCGGGTCCTGCATCGGGCTCCCTGCTCCTTGGGAGCCTGCTTCTCCCTCTGCCTCTCTCTCTCTCTCTCTCTGTCTCTAATGAATAAATAAAATCTTAAAAAAAAAAAATGTTCCTTCCCTTCCCTAGGAATGTCAGAAAGAATTGAGAAAGGATACAAATATCCAAACAAAGCATTCAGGATACACTTTCTTAAGAGACTAATGAAAGATGCTACTAAGATAGGGGGCTTAGAGGTGGCCTTGTGACATGAACAATTCATGCAGAGGGTCAGAACATCCCGTCTGTTAGTCCCTTGGAATATGCCCTTTTGTCCATCCTCATGGCCATTACCTTCTTTGAAGTCCTCATCCTCTTCTACCTCAACTACTCAGTGACCTAACTATTTAGCCTCCCTACCTCACAGACTCCCTATTTTCACTCCTGTCCATTTCCTGCAGTGCTTTCAGAGACTAGGATTCCTAAAATTCCAGCCTGGCATGTCACCTTCACTCTTGAAAATGTTAACAGCTCTTGTAGCCCTAAGAAGTCCATATGCTTTGCTCTACTCTTCAAGATACCAACCAGTGGTTTTGGCTTCACTTCCTCATCATGCACATCAACCAGAAGGTATATCCTAGGTTTGTTCAACTCAGCTAACAGGAAGGGCAATAGAATCAGACCCCTGGATTCAAGTCCCCTCTCATAGCTAACTGACTCTGTGACAGAGGACAAAGTACTTAGTTTCCTCCTTTCTAAAATAAAAATTAAATATAATACCCACACATAAGTTTGTGGAAAGAATGAAATGAAATAGCCCACTGTTTAAAGTGCTTTAAATGATGCCTGGAATATGATAAGGATGCAGTAAATACTACCTATGATCATCATCATTAGCATCACCAATAAAATTAACACCTTGGTCAAACAAATAAGCCACCAGTTTGATTCCTAGACCTCCAGCTCTCATAAATTCCAAATTTTGCTATCTTACTCATTTCTCTGAATCCAAATTGAACATATTCTTTTAGTATGGCCAAAAGGAAGCTGGGAACTCTGGATATAATGAATAAAATGCTGCCTCATTAATGAACCCTTAATCATGCCTTTCTCAGAGGCACCTAAAAGAGAAGAATAAATGTTTTTTTAGAAATAATGTCTTTTTTTTCCTAAGCAGAGTAGTTGGAACATTCCAGTTCTTGACCTTGGGCTGCCTGCACAGAAATCCAAGGGCAGAGGATATGGACCCAAGATGGCTGCTACTAGGTCTCTGGAACACAGGGTCTGAGCTGTAGCACCTAGCTTGTCTCCACTGTCACAGGGGAAGGATGTGGCAACCCTGTAATTCATTACCAGTGGAAATAGAACATCATTGAAGAGATAAGGGCAACAATGGCCTTCTATCCAGTGATAAATTACTAACAGTCGCATTATTTTCCCTTATTTATATATGGGTCTCTTTATTGAATTTAGGTGGAGATAAATAAACGATCTGCCAAGTGTCTGGTTAATATTACTTCTCAGGGACTCATTTTAGGCCCAACTAGACTCCTACTGATAATATCTGTAAGCTTTTTGGGAGGGAGAGACATAACATTTGTTTCTGACAAGAACCCTCTGTTTGCCTTATCTGTTTCATTTGAGAGGCCGTCGACCCCTAGCTTCTTTGGTTAAAACAAACTCTTTCCAGCCATGGAGGAGTTCTTGAACTTGGTCCTTGCCACACAACGTGACTGGGTGTCCTGCCTGCAAATCTGAGGTCCTCTGTCATCTACAGTCAGACTTAGTGCTTCCTGTTGGCCACCAGGAGACAATGAGGGACATGGTGCTGGGTTTCTCCCCTAATGCATCAAGACAAAGATTCACTTTACAAATTTGAATACTCTTTCCTGGTCAGAATTGAGAGTTTTTTCTTTTAATCACAGCATTTACTTTTTTTTTTTTTTTAATTTAAGGAGATATTGATACACATGGGTTTAGAAATATACAGCTGGTCTGTGGCAATGAAAATTAGCCCTAAGCCACATTAAAGAAAAAACCAAATAACCCAAAGTTTCCACCAACATGCTGCAATAGGGCTGTAAACTCAGAAACCCTCTTTATTTTCAGGATCTGCCATTATCACACTCTGACACTCTGCACCATAATGAAGGCCTTTTTCTACATGGGCCTAAGGAACCTCTACTCCTTTGTCAGCCATTTCAGAGGTAACAGCCTCTGAGAACCTTTCTCTGGTCCTAGGTCTGTGTCTCCAAACAGCTAATTGCTCTACCGGGCCTCATGTTGTTGGCACCCATCACATTGCTTTGCTATGTTTACCTGCTCCTTCTCATCCCAGACAGTGAGTTCCTGATACCACATTCTCTCTGTATCTTCAGGGTTTAGAAGAGGGTTTGGCATGGAATAGGTGCTTAGTAAATATCCCTAGATCATTGTAAACTATAATGGGACAGTGTTTCTCTCCCTGGAGTACTGGTCTTAGTTTTCTTTCTTTGGTATTATTTATTATTTGAGAAAGGCATCTCTGTCTCACCAAACTGTAATTTCTTTGAGAGCAGAAATTGCCTCTCTCTCTCTCTATATATACCACTTCCAGTGCCTAGCACAGTGCCTGACATTTAGTTGGCACTCAACATATGATTACCGAGTGAATGAATGAAAGACACTGGGGCTTGGAATTCAAGGCCTATGCCTGTGGGACAGTGTCACCATACTACGTAAGTACCGCATAGAAGACTGCACATCTGAGTCAAGCTTGGTTCAAATTCCAGCTCCAACATAGCCCTCCGGGAGAGACAAAGACACAAAACAGAACAAAACACAAAACTTAACCTCTTTGTACCCAATTTAATCATTTGTAAATGTGAGAAAAATCTTAGGGATGTTGATAAGAATAAATAACCAATGGTTCTGAAAGTTTCTACTTCACTTAGAGGCACTATTTTGATGTTAGTGACTCTCTTTGACTCATGTCCTATCCTTGACTGCTTCCTTGATCATTAGTTAATAGCTGGTGAAACAGGTCCAGGTGAGGCTCAGGAAGAAGTTCTGGACCCTGGGTGGCTCTCAGCTTGCAGGAGCCATGGTACCTAAATGAGAGAATGAGCTGGAAAGAGGCTATGTTGCTATGGCAACAAGATCTATCCTTGGTCCCTTCAGCTGTGCATATTCCCTGATGAAGGTCTTGAATGGGCTGTCCTTGTTTTGACCATCAGTGGGTCCTTTTTCCTGGAATCCTCCTCATCTCATCCCACATGGCCCATTCATTCTCTCTCTCTCTTTCTCTCTGACTTTTTCTGCCCCTTCTTTGATCCTCCAGTTGAGCTAGGTGCCAGTTTCCAGCTGGGATTGAATAGAGCAAGAAAACCCTTCTAAATCATTGGTGGGTAGGTACAGTTTGGGAGTCTGGCAACTAGTGATGTAGCAACATTCTTTGCATCATCCCCCCCTCGCCCCCAGTCAGTGTGCTGAGTTTTGTCTAAACCTTTCTCTGTGTCCTGCATGCATCTAACCCTCTCTCATCTGCTGCCACCCAACCTCATGCAGGCTCACTACATTGCTCTGAAGTCGCTGAAGGCACTCTGGCTAATGAGCTAACTTCTGGCTAAAATTCAGTTTAAACTCTGAAATCCTTCACATTGCTACCAACATTATTTTTTTTTAAAACCAAATTGGGAGCATTATACTCCTTTATCCCATCCCTTGAATGAGTTTCTAATTCTCCCAGTTAAATTTCATATGCTTCATCCTGAGATTTAATGCTCTGAATATAACGTGCTTTAACTCAGCTTTCTAGCCTCATTTCCCTCTGAATCCTACTAACCACCAACTCTGACATCCCCCTTGACCCCTTTTCGGGGATAGGGAACATGGAACACTGCCTCTGTCTCCATCCTTCTTAATCCGCATTTATGCTCTTTTATGTATACCTTCTTTGGAATTTTAAAGTCATGATCACCTTCTATTATCACCTTCTCTAGGAAATTTTCCTAGAGTCCCACAATTGAAATAATTTCCCTTCAACTTTGCTTCCAGGGCAGTTTGACTGTGGCACCTTTTAGCCCATCACAACTTGTGTGGTTTCCAGAGCTATACTTAACTGTAGTGTCTCGGTCAGGTCAGGCTGCTATCACAATACCATTGACTGAGGAGCTTAAGCAATAAACATTCCTCCACACAGTTCTGGAGGCTACGAAGTCCAAGGTCAGAATGCAAGCAGATTTGATGTCTGATGAGAGCTCTCTTCCTGGTTTGCAGATGGCCAGTTTTTCAGTGCATCTTTACCTGATAAGGAGAAAGAGAGAAAGGTCATCTCTCTCCTGTCTTTTTTTTTTTTTTTTAAGGACACTAATCCCATTCATAAGGGCTCCACCCTCCTGACCTAATTACCTCCCAAAGGCTCCACTTCCAAAACTGTCACAGTGGGGTTTAGATTTCAACATAGGAACTTTGAGGAGACACATTCAGTCTATAACAAGTATCTATCACTTCAACCAGGGAATGAGTTTCTTGAGGACAGTCTTGTTTCCACGCTATCCCTCAGCTCAGAGTCTAGGACACAGTGTTAATGTCTCTATGGGAAATGAATTTTAATAGTTTTCCCATAGATATCCTTTTCCCCTTTTATTGCCAGTTCCTTTTAAAGAGCTACTTATTATGGAAATTTTCAAAGTACACAAAAGTTGAGAGAATAGTTTGGCAAACCATGTATTCATCATCCAGTTTCAAAAATCTTGTCCATCCTTTTAAAAGCAAAACTCTTCTGCAGACAAAGCCTTTGGTGGTGAGGGGCATAAAGACACCATTCTGTAGTGCCCAATTAATTCAAATCAAGTTTGAGCAGAGTTTCCTCCCCCAGAATAACATCAATAGGACTCCCAGTGAAAGGATGTCTTCCTAAGGCAATTCTGAAGACAAAAACGCAATATAAGAACACACTTCCCAATAATGTGAAGATGTATGACTCTACTAAATACGAATGTTCCCTTAATGTACTATAAAAAAATAAAGATGTTTGGCTAGATTTATCAACCTGCTCCAAGAGCAGAATTAAGTTTCCATGCTACATTTTTTCTACTTATTTAAAAACACCTGAGTTGTTATATAGCTAGTCAGACAACCGTTTCGTTATATAAGTATAATACATGTCTGCCCTGAAGATATATGGTTTTAAACAAAGCCTTCTGTGTTCTCAGACCTGTGGGATAACTTGTAAGCAATGACTCCTAAGGATTCAGATGTGGGTGCAATTAGCTACATGTTAAAACATTACTAACGATTTTAATAAATTAATAATAAGATATTTAATGTACTAGAGGTTCTGACTATGTTCTCACAAAATGAAATTAAAGCCAACTCAAAATTTTCAATTTATGCAGCTTGGAAATCTAATGACAAAGCAAGCTGGGGACAGAAATCTTTATTCTCAATGGAATGGATTACCCCAGGAGATTCATAGTTGGTGATAATGAGTGCATGTGCATATTGACATGTCATTATATCACATTCTCATTTTTGAAACATGCAAATTCATGATCTAAAGTTCCAACAAATAGTGCATGAGGAAAGGTTTTTCTCATGTCTTTGCTCCTTACATAAGCTGTTCACCAGTGTTGCCTGCAGCTTCTCACCTGGGTATTTCACAGGCCATGAGATGATTGAAAACAATCCAATACAGAGTGCTATAACAGTGACCTGCGCCTGCCTAGCTCCTGGAGGGAGTAAGGCAGAAGGCTGGAGAAGGCTAGTGAGAAGCTACAATATCGTGAAGGTGAAAAATCAGAAGGAATGCGGTTTCATCACCTCTTAGAGCCAACTATAAACTCCGTTTATGATGGAACCAGGGGATTTGGAATAAGCCAGCCAAGTAGACAGCAGCTGCTTCTCCCAAAGGCTTCCATAAACCTGGATTGGTGGAGTATTAATTTGTTGGCTTTTTAAATTTCTCCTTTGCTTTCTCAGTGTGAGCCCAAGAGGAAGTTGGAATATCACATTTCACAGGGAAAGTCATTCCAAACTAATCTTAGCAGCTCTAACTCAACCAATAATCGTGCTTATGAACATAGCACACATAGCACAGTGTAGATTCCTCATGAGCCTTCATCAACAACTAATTGATTTGCTTAAGTTGAAGTAATGAATGATCAGTCTCTGCTGGCCTTCTCTCCAGTTCTCAATCTCTCCTGATCAGGACTGACATATCAATGTAATGAACAACCTCCATTCTCTTATCTTCCAGCCATAGAAAACACCGTCACTTCCAATTAAATTCTACATGATTTATGGAAACCCACGAGCTCACTTGCCTTAATTCTTCCTTCTCCTGCCCATGTGATCCTATTAAATTTCTTCCTTAAAATCTAGTGCTCCCTACTCTGAAATGGCATGGGTTGTTGTGTGCAAAAAAGTTGGGAAAAAGAATGGCTAAAGGAAGTCTGAAAAACAGTAATAGCTTCCTACCACTTAATGGGCAGTACCATGTTCCGAAAAAATGCACTGGACACTTTAGTAAGGAGTGTATTCATTATCTTATTAAATCCTACGAATTTCTATAATCCCCCCTCGAAAGAGGGCAGACTGTCCCTGTTTTGTATATAGATGAGAAATAGACATGGAGAGATCATGTGACTTTTCTAAGGTTCCATAGTAACTGGCAGAGCTGAAGCAAGGAGTGTCTGGCATGTTGTTGACAGACAATCAGGTTACTCATGATTACTAATCTTGACCCATGCTGTGGTTGGGTATCCATGGTGTATACTTCTGGAAGCCCATGAAAATACTATTATTTCCTAAAACCATTTTTAATAGTTCAAACACAGAAATAATTCGTGCATTTCCCAATGAAATGGTGGCACAGTATGACAAAACATGTTAATTTTCTTTGTTTGGGCTGGAATTTTATTAACTGAGAGCAGCAGTTCTGGTTATCCATGCTAGTTAGAGTTCTAGCAAGGTAAAGGAAGTCTTATTAATGCAGTTTGAGATTCAAATAAGCCAAACAAACAAAAGGAAGTTTAGAATATGGGTTCATTGGACAGAGGAATGACAATAACAATGGGAATATTTGGTCTTGTAGTGAGGAGAACACTGTTTTGTAGAGACAGGGAAGATCTATGTGCAAACTCCAGACACATGCAAACTTGTAAACCTAAATGGAATGCTTTGGCCTACATGCTGCTTTCTTTGTATCTCCCAGGAATTCTGGGAAGATACCAAAATGAGTGGGTTAGGTCAAGGTATCATCTAAACAGTGAGTTTTAAGCTGGACTTGAATAAAGAGTGGGAATTGAGTCAGAAAACGAATTGACTATGTGTTTCCATGCAGAGGAGCATAAACATAGTACAATAACAATCTCACCTGTTCATCATAATCAGGTGGCAAGCATGTGCTAGGTCAGGCGCCAAACTAGATGCCAAGTGTAGAAATGAAAAAGTCAAGGACTATCACTTGTAGAGCCTAAGTCTCATAAAGAAGGCTGAAGCATCAATAAAACAATTTAGTATGGAGTGATTAAGGCCATAAGAGAAACACATACTCAGCAAGGCAGGGACATAAAAGAGGGAGTTAAGTAAGACTTTCCTGACCTACCCAAGCTGAGTAAAACATGTGAGCTCCTTCTTGAAAGGTGACTGGGAATTGGACAGGTGGGAAAGGAAAAAAGAGGGGAAGCCACTCATCATCCTGAGACATCACAGTGGATATGGATATTCAGTGAATTCAACTCTGTTTTCAAATCATTTAATAAGACACTTATTCTCCAGTTGAGTCAATGGAAGATATATGCAATTTAATAAACTGAGCTTATTGCAGTCACGAACCTTGCCTTTGTATCTTTGCATCCCTGAAGGACTGACTTGGATAGAGTAGCTGCTCGATAATTTTTTTTTTTTTTTTTTTTTTTTACTCTTGGTTGGGTGTAAGGACATCCAGAATATGCGGTACAGTGAAGAGCATCAGAATTTTCTGAAATGTATTGATACTCAAGCCTTAAAGGACAGTGATGTCACAGAACTGATTACATTTGTAGGAAATGATGGTGGGGAGGGGGCTGTGGGTAAGCAGTGGCGATAAGCATTGATGTGGTCACCAGTTGGCCCCAACAAAGCAATTATTTATGTTGGGGCTATAGTTAGTTTGGTTCCAAAGGGCAGGGCACAAGAGTGAATTATGGTGTAATATCTTATTAAAAGAAACTCTCAAGAACAAGAGAAAAAGATTTGAATTTCACCAGCGTGGGTCTACGCTGAGAGCTCTGGTAGAACAACAGGTGATGGTTCTTGTTTTGACTTGGCAGCCATCCTACAGAAACTGTGACTTAATGATATTTTACTGCCTATGTCCCATACAAATTGGTCTCTTCAATCTCATCTTCCCAGAGTGGTTTCTTACTAAGCATTGCATCCTGCAAGGCTCAAACCACAGAAGTGCTTGATGACTGCTCTCTGGGAACATGCATTCTTCTTGAAGTCATGTGAAGCCATGACAGAAGATAAACTTATGAGCAACTTTTACATGTACTCTGATATAAAATCCTAGACATTTTTCTAAATATGGACAGGTTTTGGGGGGGGCATTAAAAAACACTGAAATGATTAGTAGCTTGGGGGAAACATTGCTTTTCCCTAGGGTGGACTAGAGCATCACTGAAATGAAGCCAGGGAGTATCTTTAGGTTTTACTTCATTAAAATAACTAATGTTTATTTGGAGATGCAGAGGTTAGTTGCACCATCTCGGAGAGTCAGGCACATACATCTATAATCAAGAGAGTGTCAACCACTAACACAATACCACTTTGATGTCTGAGGGATCCTGTTTCCATTTTCAAATCCTGTGCCTTCTTAGAATTTTCTAGAGCCCACCCTATTACCAACTTCAAGACTCATGCTTGAATATTAACAGATTTAATAGTTAAGTTTTCTTAGTTGTCTGAAGACCCAACTTGGGACCTCATGGTATTTTCCTTCCCTGCTGGCCACCAACCCTAATCCTTAGGATTCTCTAAGTTGCACCTCCTTCTGGAAGCCTTCCATCATGCATCCTGTGAATCCCTTTAGCACACAGAGACTGGCTTTGAATGGGAACTGTCCTCTCTCTGATTCTGTCATGTCTGTATAATCTGTGCCTTCAACTAGACCACAAACCTTTGTAGCCACAGGCACATTTTCTCCATCTTCTGTGTCCTCCGCCATCTCCATCCCAGAGCAGACCATGGAATAAGCACACAGCAGGGACCAGCGGTGATCCTGTCCCATGCACAATGACATAAATGTAGAAAAGCATAAAGGAAACAAGCATATATCGAATACTTACCGTATGCTAGGTCTTGGTTCAGGTTCTTTACATACATTATTAATTTTTATTAGCAACGCTGAATGTTAGTACTCACATTTTAGAGATGGGAAAGCAGAGCCAGGGAGTGTTCATAAGTGGAAGAACCAGTATTTAAAGAGTGGTCAGCCTGACACCAAGGCTCTGACTTTCTTCTCAATCCTAAGCCGTCTTTCTTCCTGACCAGGGGCCGCTCAGACTCCAGACTGTAGCTAATATACTGCAGAGAGATAGAATATAAGGGATAGAGTGTTAAATAAGTCTATGCTCACTGCTTGACACTATTCCTCTACTACCACTGCCCATGAGATGTCTTGATATGAGGCCTATGAAGTGAAGCTGGAGCGGTAAATTGTATAACTTACTATCACAGGTGGAGCAATTATTATTATGGGGCCCATTTTAAGTGATATACTTGCTCTCACAGTCTCACTCATGGCCACTTCTTCCAATTAAATACAATCAGCGAGGAACAAGAACCAGAGGAGAGGAGATGTGGCCTCAGAAGGATTTGGTTTTTGTATGCTAAGTCACCAACTCCTAGGTTTTAATTGACTTTTTGTTACCAGGACATTCTAAAGAAATAATTTTTTATGACCCCTGAGAGGTCTGGCAGTCATTGCTTTTTTAAACATTGATTTGCATATTCAAACATTCACTCAAGCATGCATTGAGAGAGATTGGCCTTTGCCTGTGATGCTGAACATAGACCCTGTCTCATGCCTCCCTGCTTTTTGCCAGTGCTGCTCTCCTTCCCATGCCATTTGCCAGGTGGAGACATCTTCTCTTCAAAATGTCACTCAAACTTCACCTTCCCTGTGAAGACTTCCCTGAACCCTGTCATGCCCTGCAAAACACAGATAGGTCCTTCTACCTCTGAGATTCCCAACTTCAGGATGCTTTCGGCATCTGTCCCCTGCTCTACAGTAGTATATTAAGGCATGGATCGCCACTCAGGACATCTAATTATTTGAGGAGGCAGTACCACATGGTGTTACGGAAGACCATCTGATTTCTGATCCAGACTCAGCTTTCACATCGATAGAAGCTGTATCTCTTAGGTTGCTGGGGAAGCTAAATGAGATAGATGATCCTGGTAAAATGCTTAATACATGCCCTCAACTAGCACTAGCTATTTATATTCCTGGCCGTGCAGCTCCCCAGACTCCCTTTGACTATCTGTTGTGCGCAGAGAGCCGAGCACAGGCTGGTGAACCCTGGAGTACATAGTTCTCCACCCCAAGGAGACTGACTGCTCCCTATCCACTTGTATGGCCCCTGCTCTGCATGGGACAAGTGCCATTTGTTGTACTTGGCATGTTTTCCCCAACCTCTCTGTGGCATTTTGATTTTGTTGCCAGGGTTGACCCAAGCTGCACCTCCTCCCAAGAGTCCCCTGACCCACCCAGCCCGGGCATCCCACGGACTGAATTCCTGCAGCACTTACATGGGATGACTAATTGTCAAATTCTGTCTTTTCTCACCAGTTTGCTTCTCAAGTGTCTACCTCTGACAGACTCATGGTGAGAAGCTTGGAGGCAGGGATTGTGCCAGATTCTCCTCTCTTCTCAGAGCATGGATAAGGGTTGTCCCACACTATCTTAGGGCCTCAGTCATCATAGATTCTGGGGCAGTCTTTCAGTTAATGCTTTTCTGTTGGCACCTTCCACTGTGCTGGGCACTGAAGTGCATCTGTGAACAGAGATGCCAAGGCCCCCCCAAGCCACCCTGGGGCTCATCCTAGCCCAAGTTACAATCCAGTAAGTAAGTCAACAGGTGAATGAGGGCGGTAGTTCAAGAGAGTGTTAAATCCTGCACAGCACTTGTGTTGCAGAATGACTGGGGGTGGCAGCCTGCAGTTAGCCTCTCCTCCCATTACTCAGCAATCAGATACAGTCTTTTCTAAGGAGTGCTCTCTTGAACAGTCACTGGGCCAGAGGCTCAGCTATGGGAAAACGACAGGGCCTATTGTCAAAAACAGTTGGAAAATACATCCTACATATTTATTCCGTGTTAGAGCTACAAAATTTATATGAGTATATTAAAGACATTGATACTGCAGTAAAGACATTTCTGTTTTGCTTAAGCTGGTATTTCCCAAACCCAAAACTGTTCTGCTAGAACTTTTTGTCTGTCTTCTAATATTTAGCACCCATTAACGTTGCCTGAAACCCATGCCTATGGAACAAACTTTGGGGTATACTGATGTTGAAGAATATTTATTCTCAGCAATGTTCTTATTTACATACCCCACAGAGAAGCTGGTCTACATGTCATTACCAAGCCATACAGTTTAGTCAAAGCAGAAGGAACTGCATTGAGTGAGCCAATAATGAACTTATTTTCTTAATTCAGTTTGATCTCGCCTCCTCCCAGCCCCCTAATCATTAAGCACCTACTATGTTCTAGTAAATGTTCTAGGTGCTGGGAGTAGAGGAGAAAGCAAAATACCATCATGGAGCCATCTGCATGTCTTGCTGGATGACGGCAGTTGTTTCCTCCCTGGCCTTTCCTACAATTTATTCTCTGCAGAACAGCCAGAGTGAACTGTTACAAGCTCAGGCAGATCACAGCACTCATTCATTCAGTTCCCCGATGGCTTTTCACCTCATGCAGAGAAATAGCCAAAATCCTGTACAGTGATTTTGTAACTGAGCTGTCTGAACTCCAGCCACTGGCCACATGTGGCTTTTTAAATTAAAATGATTTAAAATTAAATAAAATGAAAAACTGATAGTGCACATTGCATGAGCCACATTTCCAGTGCTCCCCCGTCACTTGTGCTAGGGGCAACTGTAGTGGCCAGCCCTGCTAGAGAACATTTCCATCCTTGTAGAAAGTACCGCTGGTCATGTAACGCCCTGTGAAATCTGGCGTCGGTTGCTATTCTTCTTGTATCTTCTACTGCTCTTGCCCTCAATCCCTCTGCTTCAACCCCAGTGCCCTCCATGTGGTTGTCCCACACTCTAGACCCAGTCCTACCTATCTTTCTGCTCCTTCCTCTTTCTGGCGCGCTCCCCCCCCCCCCATGGCTACCTGGCTCATTCCCTTGCCTCTTGTACTTCTTTTCTCCTATGTTACCTTCTCAGTGATGATGCCCTTGTGGCTGCCTCGGTTAAGATAGCAATGCCCACCTCTAATCTTACCTTGCCCTATGCACCACCTTATTTTTCCCTTAGCGTTTATCACCATCTCAGGCACATACCCTTTACACATTTGTTTCTTGTTCGTATATTCCACGAGGGTAGAGACTTTTGTCTGTTCTGGTTCCCTGCTGCATCCCAGTGCCTAGGATAGTGCTTGGGACATAGCAGGTGCTTGATAAACATTGTGGCTGAAGCAAGGAGCTTTATGAAGAAAGATATAACAACAACCACCCAATAACAACAATGTAAACAGATACAGATTTATGATGTCAGGTAGTGATAAGTTTCACAGAGAAAAAAGGAAGCCACATAACATGGAAAGTGTTTGGTCACCATTTTTAATAGGGAAACAGAGGCTCAGGAAAGTTAAATAAATTGCCCATGATCGTATTCACAATGGACCAGCCAGGATTTGAACCTACATCCAGTGTGGTGCCGTTAATATCTAACAACTGGCTCTCCGAAGAAAAGATAAAGTGCTGGGTTGCAGTGTTCGCCTATTTCCGTGGTGTAAATACTCCCACTGTGGCTGATTTTAAATGACCAACATGATGTCAGTGACCTTGGAGTTGGAAAGAGATGCCTATAGTCTGTTCCCCCAAGCTGTGCAAGTTCCAGTGAACCACTGCATCTGAACTTGAGGTCCAAGCCCAGCCCACTGTATCACGTGGCCACTCCTGGGAAGAAGCAAACAGACCCATCTGAAGAGTCCCCACTGTCCCAGACCACACTCTGTGATCACTGGCTCTTTCTGTTACCTCCGTCTCCCCAAACCAGTTGGGTTTACAGTTGACCTGTTTGAATGATGGCATTTTCCTCCTAAGAGGATCATGCTTATTTGACTTGACAGAAAAGTTGCTCTCAGAGGATTCTTGTCTCCATGTTAGCCTTTGAAATTACTGCCTAGATGGTACAGGCAATCCTGTTGGACCTCTGGGGCCTGGGTGGACTACTTTTTAATTGATAATTCCATGTTTCTGTAATAATAGCCTGCCACGTCATATGTGATGATTGCTAATTTAGGTTTTCAGGCTTCCTGGATGTAATGAGCTCTAATAAGCCGAAGACTTGTCACAGACTCAGGAAAGCCCATTTCCCCCCTTGAAGCAATGATTTTCCTCAATCCCTGGACACAATTGGGCATACTCTTAAAAATATTAATAAGTGTGACTGGGATGTTCACCCCTTTCCAAATAAAACATAAAGTCCCGGTTTCATTAAGCCAAGCTATTAAATTAAGAAAGTGTTTTTAATTATCTGAGCATTTCAGAGAGCTCATAAAACATTTAAGGACCTCATAGGGGTGGTGCTGAAGCCCTTTCAGAGTGAATTAGAGCCTTGACTTCTGGAGCTGGATGGGAAGGGCTGGGAACCCACAGCCATCTGGCCCAGAGCATCAACCTGATAGAAGGGACGAGGCTGCAGGTCTTACTGTTTGGGTGGTGGGTGTGCACTTGTGTCCAAGCTGCAGAGGAAAGCAGATCGACTTCTCATAGTAAAGAAACATTTGAACAAACAAAACTGGACAAACATTTCCTAGCACTTCCTTTGTGCCTGGCTCTCCACTGGATGCTGAGGTTTCAGAGGATGCTCCTGCCTTCCGAGCAGTCTCTTAGGTGCTCAGCACTCAATTTATATTCTCTCCTGCCATCCTGATAAAAGCCCTGTGGGTTTTCTCTTATCATCCCCATTTGACAGGGGAGGAAACTGAGAATTGAAATTACCCCTGATAGGGAACTAGTGAAGCCAGATCCTTGGGAGAGCGCCGGTCCCGTCTGACCCCAGGCCCATGTAGCTCACACTGATGGGCAATCTGTACTCACACTCTCCTGCCACAAAATAAGAACTACCATCATTGTCATGATGGAACAATTCATACCCTTTGTCTAGGGTGCCAGGCACAATGCTATGCCGTCTGCATAGCTTGTCTGATTTAATCCTAACGATCCTATGAAATTATTAGTCCCTACATGACAAATGAAGCAATTGAGTCATGCAGAGAGGTCAAGGAGGTTCTGCAAAATGGCACAACCAGCTCTGGAGGTGGGATTTGTGCCAAGACTATTGATACCTAGTCTGTGCTCTTATTCATTGTGACCTTTCAAACCCTCATCTGAGCTTATCTGGTCAGCTACCCATGCTGGTATTTTGTTAAGCACAGGACTATTAGGGTGTACCTGAGCGCACACAGGATGGGAAAGTTTTTATGTTTTTTTTTATGAGCCTGAGCTATGTGTCCTTCCCAGCTTCCTCTTTTCCCTCCTTAGTTCCTTGGTCACTCCAGCTAATTCATCTGTCCCCAAATATGCCTTTGTGTTAATTGGATGAAAGACCCAATTAATGATAATGGGTCCTTTACTGATAAAAGTGGACCAATAACATTTTTTTTTTTTTTAATACCATAGTTTCCTAACTGGTATTACATAAAGATTGCTGAAAAATTGATGCCCTAGGCTACCAGGTATCTGGGTCCAGCTATACTGAGTCCAGTTGCCTCAGACTATGAGCAGCTTCATTTATATACCCTGGTGTCCTGCTCAGATACCACACGTGCAAAGGTCACACTGGTTAATTGTTCAGTCTTTATGGTATTAAAAAAAAAACAAAAACAAAACTAATAGAGTCCATTTTTTGCCTACCAGAGTGACAAAAAAACAAACAAACAAAAAAAACAACAATCTTCTAGCAAGGTTGTAGAAAACAGGGTCTTATGAGTTAGAATCTCATTTAAAACTTCATGAAGGGGTTGCGTCTGCCGTCAGCTCAGGTCATGATCCCGGGCTCCTGGGATCTAGCCCCATACCGGGCTCCCTGCTCGGCAGGAAGCCTGCTTCTCCCTCTCCCACTCCCCCTGCTTGTGTTTCCTCTCTCGCTCTGTCTCTCTGTGTCAAATAAATAAAATCTTTAAAAAAAATACTTCATGGAGGGCAATTTAGCAACATTTATATAAATTGTGAATGCACAATCTTTTAGACTCAGTTATTCCTTTTCTAGGATTTTAATTTTTAGGTAAACTTTCCTCCTAGTGCTATATGCACATTATTATTTGCTGCAGTATGGTTTAAAGTAGAAAAAAAGAAAAAAAAATGACATATGGCTTTGTGAATGGGGGCATGGTTTGCATAAATTACGGGATAGCCATAGAGTAGAATACTATGCAGCTATAAAAATGAGGCTTCAGTTTATGTATTGAGATGGAATTATCTATAAGGTAAATTGTTTAGTAAAAAGAGGAAGCCAAACAGATCTGCGTATAAATTGTGCTCCCCTTTGTGTAAAACTGGAAAGAAGTTAATGGATGTGTGGATGTGCTCGGATGTCCTTTAAAAATCTCTTAAAGCCTTTGGAGGTGGGGATTGAGTATGGGGAGGAACTGGGTGGACAGGGAGAGAGTGGGGTGGAGAATTTATTCTGTATAAACTTTTAGTCTTTTGCTTTACAAATCAAATGTATTACCTATGCAAAAATTGTGGCAGGAGTGTGGAGAAAGGTATTCCAGATGGAAGGGGTGACACAGGCAAACAGGAGCCTGGTGTTTTCAGGGAACTGAGAGAGGGGAGTGGCCAGAGCAGACAGGAGAGAGGGGCTGGAGCATGGCTTCTGGGGCTTTCTGAAGATTTCTGGCTCATTATCCTCAGAAGGGTTCTGAGTAGGCAGGGGGTGTCTTGACCACACCTGCGTTTCGGAAGGATCACTCTGGGCCCGTGGCAGGCTGGCTGGAGAGAGATCCAGGAGGAGCTGCTGCCTTTGCCCAGATGAGAGCCGAGCCAGAGACTGTTGCATCAGAGTAGAGGATGGCTGAGACAAAGAAGTCATAGGATATAGTGGCGACATTGTTAAGAGGTGATCTAACCTAGGAGGGATTGAGTGTGGAGGTGAGGGAAACCGAGGGGGTAAGGATTCTGTCCAGGAACTGATTTGTGCAACAGGCAGGTGGGCCAGTTCCTGAGAGAGGCCAGGGACCAGGTGCGTGGCAGGGAGAACTAGGGTGTAACCTCACACACACTGAGTCTGGGTCTCTTTGATATATCACAGAGGAGACAGCAAGAATGTGGTCAGACATGGAATTCTGGGATTCGGAGAAGTCTGACCACAGTGGGAGCCGTGTATGCAGACAGAAATTGAGGGTGTACCCAGGGACGCGATTTCCTGGGACAGAAGTAGTAATTATGCCCTCCTCCCAGAGACTGAGCCAAGCCCCGTCATTTATTTGCAAGCACCATCTGCATGACGGGTGCTTGTTGGATGTCTGTGCAACCAGTTGCAGAGGAGCAGCCAGCAGCAATTATGGGGGTTACCTGCTCTCTCTCCATCGCTATTCTTCCCACTTCGCCCCCTCCCAGCTGGATGGCCCCTTCAGTGCCCCTTGAATCTGTCTTCCGAACCCCCACACAGTCCCTTGCCCGGGGTGTTACTCCTGCACCTCAGAGGTGAGCTGGTGATAATGCCCTCCTTCCGAGCACCTCCCAGCCCAGTGAGAAGCAGCGGTCTCCGGGAATAATTGATATTAAGAAAACACGGGGCCAAGTGCCAGCTTCACATTCTCCAAACATTTAATGATTCAACCTTTTCAGTTTCATCAAAGCCAAGCTTGGAAACTCCCTGATGGCCCACTGCGAACAGCTAGCAGGGTGCCTACTTTGGCCCTGCTGCTCCCCATGTTTCCCGGGGGGTGGAGGTTGGGGTGGATGAGACCCTTGGCTGCCTGACAGCAGGCAGGTGGCCCCTTTGGTGCCTTTGTGCCCACACAGGGGCCTCAGGTTTGGCAAGCTGGGTGACCCCTCACTCATGCCGGGGATCAGCCAGCTACATTGGCTTGAGTATCCAGAGGTTGGCATGAGCCACCTTTTAAAATGTGTTTGTTTAAGCTGTCAAGACAGGAAACAGCTGTTTGTGACAGGGCAAAGGAAGCACAGGACAGGCCAGCTTGTGTGGTAGAAGCAAGGAGGGGCCTATTTTGGGAGTGCCAAGGCCACTAGGGAAAGGGAGTGGAAGAGGGAGGGGAATGGGAACAGGGCAGGGGACCCAGGGAAATGGGATAGAATGGCAAACCAAGAGACAATAAAAGACAACACAACAAAGATAGAGACACATAGAAAGAGGCAGAGAGAAAGTCAGAAATCAGAGGTGTGCCCTTGCACTCAAAGAGGCACTAAGACAGAAAGTGGGAGGGCACAGCCAGCTTCTCAGACTTCAGACTGCTGACCCGGGTTCAAATTCATTGAAAGACAGTTGGCTTTCATAGTTGTTTTGATTGCTGACCACAGTGAGCCTCGAAAGCTGAGCCCCCCTGGTCTATGGAGCAGTCTTGCTTCTCACTGTTAATGGAGAATAACTGTGTAAATTAAAGCTTCTATTGCTATTTTGCTATTTTTTGTAGTAACAATAGGGGTAGTAGTCATTGTGGTGGTGGAACTAGAACGTGCTTTTATAGAGAGCTGTGCAGATTGCTCACACAACTATCTGAGGTAGACTTTATAATCTCTGCTGATGGTTTAATAGCTGAGAAAACCAATGCTCTTGAGAAGTCACATCAGTTTTAGAAACTCACCTTGCTGGTCAGGAACAGAAGTCCAGGGTTTACTCACTATCCATCTCTGGGTGTTTCCATTCTACCCTGTCTTCCCACTCATTCTAAAAGTGTATTTATTTGAAGGCGAAACAGACATAAGAGGAAAACAAAATTTCAGGGGTACCATGATTTAAAAAAAACACAAATCTTTAGTTTGCAAACATTTCCACCTCCCTCCCGGGTAGAGGGAATGGACTTTTGGGAACAGTGGGGGAGGAGAAAGAAGTGAGACAGGAAGGAAGAGAAGAAAGAAAGCAGAAACCTTTAGCAGTAGCTTTTTGGGCATCTGCACAATGTTCCCCAATCCCCACCATATGACATAAGGTGGGATCTGGGGTGCATACCTGACCTGCAGTAGGATCACCAGGTTTCCTCTCAAGTAATATTTAAAAGTTTGAAGCCAGAGACCCAGAGCCTCGGCTCTGGGAGCCGAGGTGAGCCCACAGCACACCTCTGGGGCTGCTGGTCTCAGGTCTGCTGTGGTGTCCACCATTCTTGCGGCCTGCTTGTCCATCTACCCTTTGAATCTTGTGAGATTCCGCCACTTGCTTCAGTCATCATGCTGTTTAATTTACCCAGAATCCCTTCTTGGGAAACCACTCCTGTCCTACTCTGTGTCATTCAGGAAGGGCTGACCTTGCCCCTTGGCCTCATGACCAGGTTTGCAGCACCTTTCTGCCCATCACGATTGGTTCAGCCGTGGTGGGGCCAAATTGGGCTGATCCCTGGCCTTGCTGGGAAAACTGTTCTTTCTCAGGGCCTCCAGGTTATATGGGGAAGAGCTGAAGCATTGCTGCTTGTGAACCTCTTCCCCAGATGCTTGAAGGGGACACATGCTAATGGCGAAACTGGGAATAACAGACAACATTAGAGCCCCAGCATCAGTGTGTCTCAACATCCGTGAATGCCATCTCAGTCAAGGGAGCCAACATGAGCCTTATGTTTGGCTTATGTTGGTTTGAATTTGGTTTCTGCCCTTGACAACTAGAGGGTTCTGATAAATGTGTCTTTAATTAATTCTCCCTCTCATTTGTAGGTACGTTTGTTTTCTACTCCTCCTACCTGCACAAGCTTTAATTTACACAGTTATTCTCCATTAACAGTGAGAAGCAAGACTGCTCCTAAAAATGTTCCTGCTGTTAGTAGCCTCTGGGGATCATTTCTTGACTCAAAGCAGCTTCCAAGTAACTATCCCGTTGTCACCAAAATGTGAGCATGCTTGAAGGCAATGTCTGTTTCTATAGATTTTTTTCTTTGCCTGAACCAAACCTAAAGCACACTCAGCATGAGCAAGGAATTGAAATGCAAAGAGGGTTCCTGTATGAAAGGAATTAGATGCTGTCTGAATGGAAGTTCTTCTACTTGGTGGTTTGTAGCAGTTAGCTATTGCTGCGTAACAGACAACCCCAAGCTGACTGATTACATGTGATGAACGTTTATTTAGCTCTGACTTTGCAGTTGGTTATATGATTCTACTGGCTTGAGCTGGGCTTGGTAGAGCTCACCCATTTCTGCGAGGTCAGGTGTGAGTTGGTTAGGCAGCTTTGCTGAACTTGATGGGGTTTTCCTACATGTTCTGGACTCTGCTTCCATGTGTTTTTTTACTTCCCAGCAGGCAAGTCCAGACTTGTTCCCATGCTGAAGACACAGAAATGAGAGAGAGTAAATGGAAAGGACTCTTGAGGCTTCTGCTTATATTGAGTTTTCTTCTGTCCCATCTGCTGAAGTAATAAGTTAGGTGGCCAAGCCCAGAGTCAGTGTGGGTAGGTGTCACTGAAGGGCATAGGTACTTGAGTATCTTCTGTTGTCTTTAGTGAATATCCAGAAAGTCTTAGAAGAGAATCCTCTCCTCACTGGCCTAGCAGCTGATAATTGCTGACGTGAGACACCTAGAATCCAGAACTTTACATAGGGGTGGGTGGGGGGAAGGGAACTTCCAGTCCATAGAAGAGAATCTTCTCCTCACTGGCCTAGCAGTTGATAATTGCTGACATGAGACACCTAGAATCCAGAACTTTACATAGGGGTGGGTGGGGGGAAGGGAACTTTCAGTCCATCCTCAGGAAAGAATTTAGAACTGTATGTACTGCTGTTCTTCCGTTAAAAGTATTTCACACAGAGAACTGTTTTTCCCCCCAGTGTTTCACAACTGCCTCTAATCCTTTTCATGCCAAGGCCCTTTTTTTTTTTGTCTTTTCAGAAAAGAGGGTCCTCAAAGAACTTATAGTCTAGAATGAGAGGCAAACACAGAAACAGAAAATTTCAAGATCAAGGAATAAGGACTGAGGCAGGAATAAACACAGCATGCAATGGGAGTCCAGAGGCAGAGCACTTAGCCCAAGCAGGCAAACCATTTAGAGAAATCTATTTTAAATTGATTGTTTTATTTGCTGGATTTTATATTGACATGTTTTGCTTTGTTCTCAATGTGTTCTGGGACTGCAGCCTATTCATTTATTATTAAGAGAATGGTAATTATTTCCAGGAGCTCCTGAGAATACACTTTGCTTATACCCTTTGCCTGATCTCTGCTGATTCTGGTATAACCTTCATATCTGTGACGATGTCTGTGGCAGGAAGTGACAGCCCCCTTGTACCTGGTGGAATACACCAAAGACCCTGATCTGCAAGGAAGGGTTGCAGACCACTGCTTCTCAAAATTTAATGAACATATGTGTCCCCTGGGAATCTTGTCAAAATGCAGATTCTGATCAGGAGTTCTGGGTTGAGGCTGGAGATTCTGTTTTTCTAACAAGTTCCCAGCTGCTACTGCTGCTTCTGGTCTGTGGACCACATTTTGAGTAGGAAGACTGTAAAAAGATCAGCAGTACTTTCTGCACCGGTGGATATTATAGCAGGGCTAAACAGAGGCTTACCTATACCTTATCTGTCTATCTTTCTAGACTGTAAACTCAGTGGAGATAGCGCCTTCTTCTTGTCTGCAACTCTATATCCAGCGCCAGGCACATAGAAAAATCTCAATAAATATTTGTCAAATGAATGCCTCCTGCCCCCCCCCCCCCTTTTCCATGGGTATGTAGGTGTGGAGGTTTACCTGATGCTTTCATTTGATGCTGTGAATGCAGACTGGATCTGCGTCCAACCTGTGGGCTGCGTCTTGACCCCTCACTTAGTTCAAGACAGCCTGGTGGCTCAAGGCTGGGCCATGTGACCTGCAGCTCTCGCCTAGATTTGGATAAAGCTCCTCCTGCTGCTTGAGCACATGTCTGTTCTGAGGCACTCCTTCCGTTGACTATCTTACTGCTCCCTCCCTGTATCATGCCCACGGACCAGACCAGTCAGATATTGATACTAGCAAAATATTTCACTAGAGTTCCTTACATCCTCTTAGACTCGCCGATTGACACTGTTGACTTTTTCCTATTACAGCTCTTCTGGCTTGGTTAATTTTCCCCAAGTCTTTTAGCACCTTCCTGCTTCCTTACTTGGAAATCCCAGCAAAGCTGCATGATTGGACCTGGAGCTAAGCCAGTGATGACATGAAGGACTAACATTGAAATAGAAGATGATCACCAGGCTCTTAGCTTGAGTTCCCACCCAGAAACTTGGCACCCTCTGCAAGGGTGCATTTTTAAAAAGCCAAAAGCAATTAACCATTATGCAAACAAGCTAATCCTCAGCTTCCTCAACTGCAAAATGGGAATAGCTGCACCCTCCTGTGGGGTTTTAATTAAGATTAAGTTGCGATATGATAAATTGCTTAGCTCATGATCTTACACATGGCAAGTGCTCTATAAAGGATAGTTCTTTTTATCTTTACTCCTAAAGGGTGAATCCTCAAGTCCAAGAATCTTCCCTAAGAGGAAGGTTCCAGTGAATCTTGGCTCCTTTCTTTAACAGCTCATCATGGAAGAGGGAAGTTTGGATCCAGTCAGGGACAAGGTATAAATAGCTAAATTAGTGAAAACACAAGGCTGGCACCCCACACAGAGCCCTCTTGGTGAAAGTAAGTAGGGCATGCATCTAGCCAGTGGAGTAGCTCTCAGGTGCCTCAACTCCTAGGGCTCCCCTAGACGCCTTCCTTTTCTCTACTGCCTTTCCAGGCTCCTTGCTGTGAGTATAGCTTGTACCTATGTATGCCACCTAATACTTGTCCAAAATCACCTTCATTCTGATGTTTATGTTTTCTAAGCAGTCTGGATTACCTCGAGTTTTATTTTTCTTCTAAGATTTTTCAACATCATAGAATATGGTAATTTAATTTATTCAGTTGGTCAGCAGATATTTAACAAGCATCTTCTATGTATGGGACACTATCCTAGGATAGGGCATATCCAGGGATACAGTGCTGAACAAGCCAGAGAAAGGTCCTGTCCTTATGGAGGTTAAATGTATTTTGCAAAAGTGGTATAGATTTTTTACTTAGTCAGGAAACAAGATGGTGACTAGGATGAGTCCCAGCCTAGCAAAGATTCTAGTAGAGGTCCCAGAAGGAGTGCATGCATAGTAGATACTTGTCTCCTGACTGAATCAATGAATGTATAATTGTGAGGTTCTAAAAAAAAGAAGATGGGAGAGAAGAGATGGATTCTGGTGGATTCACCAGGATCCATTCCATTTCTTCCTGGGAGCCACTCCCTCACTAAATTATGAGATGACCAAGAGCATACATTTCATAGTCAACAAAAGAATGAGAGTGGCTTTGAACTTTGACCATGTGCTAGCTGTTAAAATTGGAAAGACAAATATTACAGTAAACAAGACACACTAATTCCTGCCTTCATCAAGCTCACTATTCAACTATTCTATTCAAGAATTCAAACATTCTTTCCTGGTTCTCCCTGTGTCTGAATGAGCTCAGGGCCTCTTATATTATCTCAGGTGCTGGAAGGTCCATCCTGATCACACGTTTCACTGAACATATTTTGGAGTATGAGAACTTTTTAGGTGCCTTTCTAAAACAGCTGGGTAGATTAAATCCTAAATCTTGAAATCCATTTTTTAAACTAAGCTGATAAATGAGCAACCACCATTATTTCAGTTTAAATTCAACTGACATAATTTTGTCCAGTCCATCTTGGTCTGTCTTTAATTACATTAAGTCAGGTTTTCTCAACCTTGGCACTGTTGACATTTGGGGTCAGATGATTCTTTGTTGTGAGTGGCCGTCCTGTACATCATAGGCTATTTAGCAGCATCCCTGGCTTCTACCTACTAGATGCCAGTAGCACATCCCAGTGTCTTAAAGCAATTACCAAATGTCCCTTAGGAGAAAAATTGTCCCCCAGTTGAGAAACACTGTATACAGGTATTTGTGCTTTTAAATAATCACAGGGTTTTTTGAGTTATACCTGATCTGGTATTGAATATTGGTTCTGCTGCATACAATCTATGTGCCAAAGGACAGGCCTGGCCTGAGAGGCAGCTTCTTCATCTGCACAAAGTGGGGAATGAAATCTAACACCTGGCATTGAGGTTTAAAAGTCAGGTTTAAAAGAGGATATGTGTAAAGGACTTGAAAGTGGAGAAACTCAATGGCTATGATCATATCTTTTTCTTTGGCTAATGGAATTGACTATTGTCAAAAACTCTGTGCGCTTGGGAAGTGTGTGTGTGTGTGTGTGTGTGTTTGCATGTGCATGCACATGCACATCCATGTACTACAGGGCAGGGATATATTGCTGAGAAAGAACTAACCTCTGTATGGCTCTAGAACTCCCTGGCAGACCCCGAGTGATATAGAACGACACTTCGGAGCACAAACTTTGGAGTGAGACAGATCGGGATTTGACTCCTGGATCTGCCATCTACCTGCTATGTGATAATTTTGGTCAAGTTGTATATCCCCTTTTCCTCAGTGTCCTTATCTGACAAACAAATATCCATACCCGTCTTCTAGGGTCATTGCATAAGTGAGATCATGAATGTGAAACACTTAGTACCACGCCTGTGGCCACGTCAAGTTTGCTCAATAACTATTAGCTGTTGTTGCTATTATTACCCGTGTTATTTTGCCCTTGAGTACATCCCTGGGGGTAACTTCAAAGCAGATAGTGGCCTCTTTCCAGGGGTTTCCTATCGTGCCAGAGTAGCTCAGTCAACAACTTCCCTAATGAGCTCAAGACTCCATCAGCGGGACCTTTTGTTTTCCTACTAACTCTCTGTCAACATGGTTTCCGCTCTGGCATCAACATTATACCAATTGCATATTCACTAGCCTGCACGGGCCTCAAGACTATCAGTTGCTACAATGGAGTAAATGATATTCATTGTTAAAACAGGGTAAATGCCTATTTCCTTTACACAATAGAAGGAACCGTTATAGGCTATTAAGTAAATAACTATAAATAACACACTATAAAATGCTTTACATATGCCTTATCGCACTGAACTGCAGTGCTCTGAAGTAGCTGTTATGGCTGGATAAATTATACGTGTTTTTAAACACTGTCCAAAATACATATTTACACGTACTTAAAATCCTGCACTAAACAGTCTCTATAGCAACCAGTAAAACACAAAAGCCTTATTAAGCATTCTTTGTAGTATTTTTAGGAGTTTAATCATTAGGAGAAAGCTCATAGGCTGTGTAGACACCAGGGAACATGAATAAAGAGAGTCTTTATAGGAACAGAAGAATGAGGTTGGCTTTGAACCTGGTGGGAGAGGATTTTATTTTTTTAAACTAATAATCACCAAGGGCCTTCTCTTTGTGAAGGCAGTGCTGTGTTTGGGGTACATCAGACACAATTTTGGAATTACAATCTGGTTCTCAGTAGAGAAGAGAGATTCTTCAATTAACATATTCCAGCAAAAGCTCACTTTCAATTTTTTCTCTTTAGTCACAGCAAGAAAAGATTTCCTTGCCATTCAAAAGCGAAGAAATATGTAATATCTCTGTTGAGCCTGAGTCCTATGACTCTTCGAAGGGTAATTCTGATGGTTTCATTGGGGTGGAACCATATCCCATCATTTGAGTTCTGTATTTATCCGATTATTTATGGCATGCTGCAATGACAACGTACCCTAGAGATATCAGTGACTTAACACTGCAAACTTTTCTTTCTTGCTCATTCTAAGTGTCCGTTGTCAGTCAGTGGAGTTTATGCACCATGCTGTCTGTCAGAGACCCTGGGGAACTGTCTCCTCTCGTGATGCCACCACTCGGATACATTCTTCCCAGGGTTCTGCACTCAGGGGAGTGAGCGCTGCAGGGTGGCCCGGGGGCCCAGAAGCAGCGCACCTCATTTCCACTCACATCCTGTTGGCCGGAACTTAAATCAAGTGGTTCCAACCAGCCCACAACAAAGTTGGAAAGGTGGGGGAGCACATGGAATATTTACTGTGCACTAAACAATTTTGAGGAAAACATCACTTCAGTGTCAGAACAATGCCCGATACTTTATACTGCTTGATTTTATCTTTAAAACAGCTTAGCCATGTAAATTTTCCCCATTCTCTGATGGAGAAACAGACTCAGAAGTATTAAGTGACTTACTTAAGGTCACTCAACCACAAATTAGAAGGTTGAATTTAAATTTAGGTCAAGCTAAAGCTGAACATAAAATACTCTGTGACCCAGCAGTTCTACTTTTAAGTACTTTTCCAGAAAAACACACATATTTTCACCAAAAGACATGTTCGTAGAATGTTTGCACAAGCACTCTTCCTGATAGCCCCAAACTGGAAACAACCCGCCACCCACCAACAGTGGGATACATTGGTTGTGGTACATAAACACAATGGGATATCACACAGTACTGAGAACCAATAAATGATAACTACATGCAAACATGGATAAATCTCACAAATATCGCATTGAATGAAAGTCAGATATAAAAGAATTCATACTGTATGATTCCATGCCATATTACTCAAAAGCAAGAGAAATTAATCTATGGTGTTAGAAGTCAGGATAATGATGACCTTGGAGTTTGGTGGTCATGAAGAGGGTGCATGCATAGAACTTCTGTTTCTCTTGTAATGTTCGATTATCTGGATGCTAGTAACATGAGACTGTTCAGTTTGTGAAAATTCATCTATCTGAACAATTATACTTTTGCATATTGCTCTGCATGTATTATGCTTTTAATATAAAGTCTACTTGGAAAAAGATAACTTACAAAAGTATAAATCCTAGATTTAGATAAAACTGATTCTAGAGCTCTATCTGTTATCATGTAGCGTTCATTTCTTCTCCAACCACATTAAAACAAAACTCGCTTCTACCATTAAACAGTTCAGCTTGATTTCTACTCCATTGACACAGACAACCCCTCCATTAAATAGTTCCTTAGGATAATGGTTTAGATAGAAACTTGCAGCAAATTTGAGAGAATGGTCAAAGTCCTCTACAATTCACTCTGACATTGACTTCTGTAATATAGTTTTATTCCCTGAAATCCAGTGTAAGACTGGGATTTCCAGAGGATGGAGGGAAAGACAGTGGAATCTGCTTTCTTTTCAAGCTAGTGGAATGAACATAGTCGAGTGTAGAGGAGAGAATGAAGCCTGTATGAAAACAAGCCCCAAATCAAGACAGTAGTAATACAGTTTGGGGCTAGAGATGTTCCATCCATTGCATTTGGAGCCATCACAAAACTCAAAACCCATTGTACCTACCCGGCTGAAAGGAACTGACAGCTGAAAGATTAATCCCCTTGCTTTTCTCTGCCCTTTACCGATCCCCTTCTTACACCCAACACCAAAATAGCAATTTGGTGGATCCCTGACCGCCAAAAGACAATGTTGTCGTAGGAAAGGTATTAGTGGTAAATACTCAAACTGCTTTATAAGCACCTCCTAGGTCGGCAACAGAAAGTGAAACACAGAATTGCAAGATGAGCTTGAATTTAATTTTGCAGTTTTCATCTGTCATCATGTTATGACAGTATGGTGTTCTGGGCTTTTCAGAAGGTTCAGGGCATGAGTATGATACTCCTACTGGGAAGGACTTCTCTCCCATCTGTTCCTATCTTGGAGGCGATGCTTGTGGGATCATGGTTTTTAAAGATCTAGTGGGAGTCACCAGAGCTCGTTCTAAAGACCTGGGTATTTACCCCAAAGACACAGATGTAGTGAAAAGAATGTTCATAGCAGCGATGTCTGCAATAGCCAAACTGTGGAAAGTGCCGAGATGCCCTTCAACAGATGAATGGATAAAGAAGATGTGGTCCGTATATACAATGGAATATTACTCAGCCATCAGAAAGGATGAATACCCAACTTTTACATCAACATGGATGGGACTGGAGGAGATTATGCTAAGTGAAATAAGTCAAGCAGAGAAAGTCAGTTATATGGTTTCACATATTTGTAGAACATAAGGAAGAGCATGGAGGACATTAGGAGAAGGAAGGGAAAAATGAAGGGGAGATGAACCATGAAAGACTATGGACTCCAGGAATCAAACTGAGGGTTTTAGAGGGGAGGGGGTGGGAGGATGGGTTAGCCCGGGGATGTGTATTAAGGAGGGCACGTACTGCATGGAGCACTGGGTGCTATACACAAACAATGAATCATGGAACACTACATCAAAAACTAATGATGTACTGTATGGTGACTACATAACATAATAAAATTAAATTTAAAAAAAGGACCTGTTAGATTCTTAGTAAATGGCACTCTTTTTCCGCATGCTTTGCTTATTCATTTATTTGGCATGTTTTTATGAAGCACCAGTTTTCAATGCTGTGCATGGCTCTGGGCAGGAACTAGTGGACAGAGAAGATGTGCTTCCTGCCCTTGAGAAGCTCCTAATCAGAGGGAAAATAGACAAGTAAGTGGGGGAAATTTTAAGAAATATCAATGGGATTAAATAGTGTACCACAAGAGCAAATAGGAGGCATGGCCACCAAGCCTCGAGGAATAAGATCAATTCTTGGAGGTCATGACCTTTGGCTGAAACATGAGGAGTGCAGTGAAGCTGTATTAGACGCACCCCACGTATCAATCACTCTGCTAGGCTTTGGAAATACGAGGATGGTTAGAGCCTGGCCTGAATAAGGAGGTAGAGTGTTATTTGACAGGGGATAAAGATAATCATATGGACTCCCTTGATAGATCAACAAAGTTCAACAGGGTGTTTGGAGCTCAGCTTGATAGAGATGATGCCTGGGGAGTTAATTCTGGGCAAATGAGTAACAGAGGAAAAAGCAGGGAGGTAGCAAGTAGAGGATGTTCTAAGGGGACAGCATAAATGGGCACAGAGTCATGAAGCAGTGGACCTACACTGAATACTTTGTGTGTTTTAATGTAATTGGAATAGATAGCTTGAAGCTGGGGGCTGTGGAATCTGGGAAGTGCTCAATGTGGCAATTACAGTGAGCCATGGTAATTTAGGTGAATTGCTGGTGGTGGTGATTTGATCATAGTGTACTCAATAAGGATCACCCCAATACCAGTATGGTGAGAGGATGAAATTTGAAATCCAAATTAGCATGACCACTATACCAACGATACCCGCAAGACTTATGCTTTCCTCCCTCAGTCTTCTGGGCCATTGGAAACATGAAATCTAAGCCCATAGAATGGCCACTAGGAAGATAATAACCTGTTATCCCACATTTCCCCTGTAGACACATGGCCTTGGTGTGGATTTATACAACTACATTTAGGACTGATGATAGAATCATTGTTTTTTTTTTTAATCCTTTCTGTGACACAAACCAAAAAAAAAAATCATAATAAAATTTTACAAGTTAGCTGCCACCAAGAATAAACAAGAGAGCACTATAAGAAATGAATCAGAGGCTCTAACTGAATCTGCTCTCAGGACAATAACTCTAATGCAAAGCCAGGGTCTGAAGGAGGTCGCAGTAGGAAACTCTCCTGGGGCATTTCCAAAGAGAAAGGAGATATTCTCCTCCTGTCATCTTCACTTCATGTCCTAATATGTCTGTGGATGTGCAGAGAAAACATAATCTGCAGCCTCTGCTCTGAATCAAGGTTTGGATAACCAGGGCCATTAAGGCATCCCCAAGGATCATAGAATTAACCCTCTCTGAACCCAGGGAAGCCACTGCCACTAAAGCACCAGAAGAAAGTTGCTTGATTCTAATCACAGCTGAGCCAGAATGTCACTTACCATTAGGTTCAATTGGCATTTTTTTTTTCCCCTTTTTAAATTACAAGATTACCTTTAAATTGTGTACAGGAGCTCATAACTGCTGTCCATTGGAGGTAATCGGGAGTGATTTCATTTTACCCATAGACAGGTTGCCTCTTCTCGAGTCTTTGTTCATTAAGTCTCTGTCTATCTCAGGTTCCATTTAAGCATCAATGAGGAATAAATTCTGTAGCACAGAAGACAGCGTGTGTTTGCTTTTGGAGTCACCTCCTTTGTTGGCTGATGATTCTTCAGAGCAGGCAAGATTCTCCTGGAGCCTCTCAGGTGTATGTGGCAAATACGCATTCTGTATGCCCCCTGGGCAGTCTTTTCAACACAGGTGGCTGTGCCGGGCTGACCCCATGAACTCTCCAAAAAAATCACTTGGGAAAACAGGTCTAAACTGCTAGTCATTCCGTGTTGACTTCAGTGGAAGCAACCTTAATATAACTGCTTGTAGAACAAATCATAACATTATTAATCCATTCATACCCTCATTCATTCATTCATTCATTTGACATAACTATTGTGCATCATCTGTGTGTAAGACCTTGAGCCTGGCATGGGTACAATGATGAGTTGGAAGCTTACAATATAGTGGTAGATGGACAAAATTAAACAGGGTATTTCACTGCAATGCGATAACAGCCATAAAATGGAGAGAATTGGAGGCCCAACTTGGGTACATTTATTGTAGGGTTGAGGGCACAGGCAAGGCTTCTCAGAGAGAATTACATCACAGCTAATCCTGAAGATTGAGAAGAGTCTCACTGGCTGAACGAACAGTTTGTGCAAGGGTCTAGAGGTGAAAGGGGAGTTCAGGGAGGGTGAGAATGGAAAGTAGGTATGCATGTCTGTAGAAAGCAGAGCAGTGGGTCAGGTTGTCAAGAAGAGATGCGGATGGAGGAAGACAGGGATCGTATCACAGGGAGGTTTGTCAGCCTGTTAATGAGCATGGACTTTATCCTGAGGGCAAAGGAGTAGAGAGGAGAGATGTGAGCAGATGTGCAATTGGGAAACATTTACCCACAGTAGATGACTGGTTTTCTGGGGGTCTGATGCATTTGTAAGCCTGGTAAGATCTCATATGTATCATCCCTTTCCCCTGAAACAACCTCTAACCAGCTACCCCCTTTGATTTTGGTCCTTCCCTGCCGAGAACACCCTCTGTACTCCATTTATTCCACTTCTGCGTGTAATGGAATAGAGTTGCAGGAAGAACCCATCTAATGAGGTTCATAACAAAGAGTTGAAGGTGTGACAAGAGCATAAACACTCATGGCCCAAGACCCTTGCCAGAGGCCACTCACAAGCAGAAGAAAACTTTGGATTTGCCTTGGCAAAGTGATTTAAGTGGCTGTACTGTCAAGTCCTTTTGCTTTACTGAGAGAAGAAATTTAAAAGTCTGGGTTTTGAGTTGTAACATTTCTGATACCACTGGCATTAATTTGAAGACACATTGGATTTGGAGTCTTCAGATCCAGGTTTGAGGTTCAGTTGTGTCACTTAAAAGCTTAGGCAACTTACAAGACTTTGTAGTCCCATTTTTCTTTTTCATCTGAAAGGTTAACATAGCTCCTGCAACCTAAGATGTTGTGGGGATTTAATGACATATGCATAGCATATTGCAGATATTCATTGAATGAATAGAAATATGACGCTGGAGAAAACCCTGACTCCATGGGCTTCGGTCTCCTCATCTATAAAATGAGAAGGTTGGGCTAGATGCTTTATATTTCTTTCTAGGTTAAATGATGTATAGTTCCATGACATTGGCCCATTTTGAGGCTTGTACTGACCAATGGGATGGTGTGCCAAATATAGGAAAATCTGGTTTGGTATCTTATAAAGTCAAAGAACAAGGAATGAAAGATTTCTGAGAGAAGACACCCTCATGAGTACTCTGGCCCCACTAAAATCGCTCTTACCCCAAAAGCCAGGTAGTGAGAAGAAGATTTATTTGTTGCTGTCATTGGCTTTACTTGACTTCTCTGGTGAAGACTTGGTCTCAGAGGATGCCATTGACAGCAAATGTCCTGTAAAACCACTTTGAACTGTAGAAAAAAATTGCTTTATCCTTTTATGTTATCTCATGAAACACTATTGATGCACTGTTCATGCTAAAAAAAAAAACTTCATGTTTCTTCTTGAGTAAGGACTCGAAGAAAGACAATCTGAGCACAGAAAATCTGATATTGAATAAATGTTTCTTGCTGGCTTCTGGAAGGTGATCTGATTTGGAACTTAAGCACCTCTGGGAATTAACCCCTCTTTTCAGCACCAACGAGGTATATACATTCTGTTCTTGCCATATTTCAAGAATGTATTCTTTCATATTAAGTAGACAGTGGCATGACTCAGTATTTAATACCTCAGCTGACTGTGCTTTACATTGGTGATGTAGCTCAAATTAGCCACATGTGGAACTGTTCCAAAGATGTGACAATGGAAAGTTTTAGGGAATAGCTATCTTATCTATTTAGGACTGACTGAAATATGCCTCAATTACAGTTGGACCATCTCTTGGCCACAGTGGATTATCTCCTATATTGTTGAGACCTGATGTTTTCTGTATTATCCATATTTTCTCTTTTGCTGTTTCTGAAAAGGCTGACTATGATGTTGATCCCATTGGGCCATCCAGATGCCTTTCCTAGAATGCAGCCCTTAAAATGTAGGAAACAAGGCTGTAAATCAGCTACTCAGGATGGCATGGAATAGTTAGAAAGCAAAACCACACATTCAACATCGTTTTCTCTGGGAATCTGGGCTGACCCCTCTGTAGGTCACTTCCCCAGAATGCAGCCTTGTGGCGTGCACTTTGTCATAGTCTCTCCTTAGATATTCATCTCTTAGCTTGGACTTTATACATTCCTAGGGGATAGGAAACCTGGTTGCTTGCTCACTTCTACTATTAATTATCTGGCACATAGTAGGTACACAAGAAAATTTCCAATAAAGGGTATAAATCTGTTAGTGTTGCATTTTATTTTTTTTTTAATTTAAAAAAATGTTTAAGTAATTACACCCAATGTGGGGCTCGAACTCACAACCCCTAGATCAAGAGTCACATACTCTTCTGACTGAGCCAGCCAGGAGCCCCTGTTAGTGTTGCATTTTAATTGTTTGTCTTCCTCACTAGATTGCAAACTGCGTTAGATAGAGACTCCATTTTTTAAAAGAAAACACTGTATTAGAAGAGTGCTGGTGCTCGGTAGTTATTTACTGAATGAGTGAATGAGTGAATTAATATACATAAGCCAAAACAACCAATTGAAAAGGGAAGAAAGTGTTCAAACCTTTGCACTCAAACTCTACTACCCGGAACAAATGAATGGTGCTAAAAATGGTTGTTAAATTTTGTGGCATCTACCTCTTTATTCTGAATCATCAATCCACTTTGTCTAAAATATGCAATAGCACATTTTAAGAGTTCTGACGCTAAAATAATTCGAGTATTTGCTGTTTTTTTTTTTTAAAAAAAACAGCTCTATTGATATAAAATTGACTTAGAATAAACTGTACCTATTTAAAATGCACAGTTTGGTAAGTTTTGATATATGTAGACACTGGTATGATATAGGTAGACAAGTTTCCTTGGGTCCCTTTTAATTACTTCTTCCCATTAGGCAATGGGAAGAAATCATGGATCTATTTTCTGTCACTGTACATTAGTTTATATTTTCTAGAATTTCACATCAATGGATTTTATAATACATTCTCATTGTTGTTTGGCTTCTTTCACTCATCACAGTTGTTTTGAGGCTAATCCACACTGGGGTGTGTATCAGAAGTTCATTCTTGTCTCTGCTGAGAAATATTCCATTGAACGACTATACCTCTATTTAACCATTCATATTTGGGGAGCTTTCAGTTTCTGGCTATTACAAGCTAGGCTTCTATGAACATTCATGTAAAAGACTCTGAATGCACAAATATTTCATTTCTTTTGGCCAGATAGCTAGGAGTGGAATGGTTGGATCACAGGTGGATGTTTTAACATTGTAAGAAATTGCCAAGCTGTTTCCCAGAGTAGTTTTACCATTCTCCTTTCCCACAGTGTACGAGAGAGAGTTCTAGTCCTTTCCCATCCTTTCCAAGACTTGGTGAGATCAGCCATTTTAACTTTAGTCATTTGAATAGGTATGTAGTGGCATCTCATTATAGTTTTAATCTTCATTTCTCTAATGACTAATGATATTGGGCAATTTTTCATGTACTTACTTGCTATCCATGTATCTTTTTATTTACTGGGTTGTCTGCTCATTATTGACTTTCAAGAGTTCTTTATATATTTTCAGTACGAATTCTTTGCCAAGTATATGACTTGTGAATATATACTCTCAGTCTGTGCCTTGTCTTTTCGTTCTCTTAACAGTATCTTTTGAAGAGTAGACATTTTAAATTTTTATGAAGTCCAATTTATCAATTTGTTCCTTTATGGATTGTGCTTTTGATGTCATGTCTGAGAAATCATTGCCTGGTCCAGTGTCAAAAAGGTTTTCTCCTACGTTTTCTTCTTGAAGTTCTGTCGTTTCAGGTTTTATATTTAGGCCTATGATCCATTTTGAGTTAGTATTATATAATAGCAAGTTATGGATCAAAGCTAATATTTTTATATGGATACTCATCTATTCCAGCACTCCTTGTAATAACTACCCTTCATCCATGGAATTGCCTTTGTACCATGTAGAAAAGCAGTTGTCTGTACATTTGTCATTGGAGTTTTATTATAAATCTTGAAATCTAGGGTGTTAGTTCTCCAACCTTATTCTTTTTAAAAGTTGTTTAGGCTATTTTAGTTCTTTTGCATTTCCATATGACTTTTAGAATATGATTGATTTCTGCCATAAGAAGCCTGGTGGGATACTGATTAGCAAGAATTGACATCTTAACCATATTGAGCCTTCTGACCCATGAACACGGTATATCCTCCATTTATTTAGGTCTTTAATTTCTCCAGCACTGTTTTATAGATTTCAAAGTACAGGTCTTTCACACCTTTGGCCTGATTTATTCCTAAGTATTTCATATTTTTAAAGATATTATAAATGATATTTTTAGAATTTCGATTTCCAGTTTATTGATAGTACATAGAAATAGAACTGATTTTTGTGTATTGACTTTGTATACTGTAACCTTATTAAATTCATTTATCAGTTCTGGTATCATTTTTGGGGATTCCACCAGGTCTTCTCCATAGAAGATCATGTTATATATGGGTAAGAACAATTTTAATTACTTCTTTCCAATTGGGATCACTTTTATTTATTTACTTATTTTTACTTGCCTTATTGCACTGGCTAGAATATCCAGTACAACCCTAAATACAGGTGGTAAGAGTAGATATCCTTTGCCTTTTCCTTGATCATAGAGGGAAAATATTTAGCCTTCAAGTATGAACTCAGAACATTTGCAGACAGAAACCAATTGTGCTCTGCCATTTCTATAAAGCTCCAAATGTATACATTTGCCCAATTCTAATGAAGATTGCTATAGAATGTGGAATATCATTACAAAAAAGTTGGAATCAGCAGCTGACACTAAATCAGATGATGAAAAACAGGATTTAAACAGGGTAAGGACAGAAATGCTCCCCTCACAAACAGAGGCTAGGAGCCTGATGAGAAGGGACTGCACATTAACATAAGAACCACACTTTAGATGATTTATAACTTGGTATTGTCTATGTGATATTAAGTAAAAACACTGATCAGGCTTACACATTGTTACAGCCAGTGTTGGTCTGTGGCCAGAGCCATACTGTATGGGAAGGAGTTTGAAAATAGCTCTGGATTGACATTGGTGCAGTGGTATTCTGGGGCCAGCTTGTACAGCTCTCTTAGCCAATTTTGCTCAGCTCTTCCCAACTTACATTCAATGATGTCTCCTTGGTAGCTTGGAATTGACCATGGTAGGAGTATTTACACCATGAAAATTTGGCAGTTGCTACAAACCAGGGACTTTTTTCCCCTAGAGACCTGGTTGTTAAACATATATCAGCACACCACTATATAATTAGCACTTATCAGCACACCACTGCATAATCAGTAGTCCGTATATAATTATTATTGATATATTAATATATTCATATGGGATATAATTCCTTGCATCTAAGAATAAGACACAACATAATTTTATGTATAATCTAAGAAAAAATGCTACCAGTTGTAATTTATAGACTCCACTGATAGAGGACACATCCTATTCTCAGCCATGCTAAAATGTGAAAAACTCTGACCTTTAACATTGAAGAAATGGAGCGTTATTAAAGTTTATTGTATAGGAAACACCATATAGTTTATTTTATGCATTAGTCATTCACATAAAATGTTTAGTTTTTATTACAAAGTCCTGTTAAACAAAACTTCATAGTCTGAGTCCAGATTTTGAGAGCTCATGCAAGCAAACCAAAGAAGCAGCCCTCTTTCACCTAATCTCACAGAATACTTACTACCTTTTATTGGTGTACTCTCTTCATTCATTTATCTGTCTTTCCTATCTAGATAACAGTATGCTTGAGGGTAGAACACTGGCATGTCTTGTTACCCTTTGTATTCTGTGTTGAGTTAGTTAACTATTTCGTTGTGAGTGACCAAGAAATGTCAAGTGAACAAAAATCTGTCTCTGTCTGTCTACCTACCTACCTACCTACCTACCTATCTGTCATAGCTCCTAAAGAAAGCATATCATATCTATACCAGCCATGTGTGTACCACACAGATAGGAACACACATGCAGATGGCAACACAAAGATGCTATTTTTACAGATCTTTCATTATAACTTAGAAATCAGATATATTGTTGAGTAACCTCTTTCCTCCTGAAAATCTCCCCAGAGACCAGCACTCAGTATTGACTAAGTAACCTAACTGGTAGGGTTGGCTATTTCTGAGAGATGAGATGAGTACGAAGTTAGTCAATGCCCAAGCATATTGAATGTATCATTGGCCTGGTATGGTGGCATTCGGGCATTCTGACATGAGTAGATCTGTCCTTTCTTGCTCTTCTCTTAAGGACTGAATGCAGGTGAGAGTCTTTAGTCAGCTTTTATATGTCTGTTGCTTAACAACCTATGAGAAAGTCTTAGGGCAGCTCTTCTCAGGCAGCCTGGTTGAGTATGTGAGAAGTTGACCATTACTATCAGGTACCAGCCCAGCACATCACTCTGAATAGATCCATTTGGACATGGTGGCTTCGTTCCTTTCCTTTTTCCAGAAGCTGAAAATATCCTCTGATAGCTCAACAGAGAAGAATAAATTGTCCTCGTGTATTTACACAGAGGAGAAGATTTTCCTCATTGTATTTGCAATTCTGTCTCATGCGATGACCCCCATTTTCATAATCCTTCATGGAGTATCATGATTTAAAAAGCTTTCTCTCCCTGCTGTTTCTGTTAAAAGGTTTTCTGGTGCGATTCTTGGAAAGTCAAATTCTGCATTTAAATGCTGTATTTTCGCAGCTATAATTTTAAAGAAGCCATACTTCTGGAATGTTTTTCTTTCTGGGAGAGGAGCAAGCAATTCCACCCTTCTGCATATATTGTTAACCAAGCCACGAGAGCGTACAACAGCTTTAATAGCAAGGCAATTGTGATTACATCTCACTCGTAATTACATTTATTTGCTCACATATGTCCAAAAAGGCAAGCATTAGCCAGACCGTATGGGTATGTGTTTGTGCAAGGAAAATCATCTGGCAGATTGACGGTGAGGAAAATAGCCTTTAGCCACTTAGGCCTCTCCTGTCACAGACACTCGCGAAGACTGTCAGAGCTTACTTTGTTTTTGCTTTCATGCTTCTAAAATCGATTGCATTTGGAAAGCAGGGGAATTTATTATGGGTGATGGATTTGCATCAAAATAATCAAAGTATTAGGGGCTGCATCTAACAAGATACATATCTGTGATCCCAAAGAGAAGAAAATTGAGGTGCACCATGGTTGAAAGCAGCATTGGGAATGGCCACTGTCCCATCTGAGGAGAGGATATATGTACCTTCTGCGAATTTAGAGGAAAATGGGAGGGTTATACATGTGAAGGAATTTTAGATGTGCATCACCGAGCTGTCCCTATGGAAGATGAGAAGGTGGTGAAAAAGGCATTGGTTTGTTTGTGAGACAGGTGAATTTGGATCCTGGCTGGGCCATTTGTAACTCAAAAGACTTTGGAGAAGTTACTTTACTCCTCAGTGCTTTCAGTTTCTTACCATTAGAATGGGTGTAGCAATACCAACCTTTTTGGGTTTTTTCCCTCACTGATGACTCTCTGGCCTCTAAATAAGTTCCTGACTCTTTGGGCCACTCCTGTGCCCTCAGAACCTGGCACAATTCCTGGAGCATCATATTTACTCAGTGAATATATTTTTTGAACAAATGGATGTAAATTACTTGCATGACTCAACAAATAGTATTGTATTAGTTTGCTGTTGGTGCTCTAATAAATTACCCCAAACTTTATGGCTTAAAACAAACACAAATATATTATCTCACAGTCCTGAAGGTCAAAAGTCTTAAAATCAACATGTCAGGGGTTGTGCTTCTCCTAGAAGCTCTAGGGAGAATCTGTTCCTTGCCTTTTCCAGCTTCTGGAAGCTGCTTACATTCCCTGGCTCATGGCCCCTTCCTCCATCTTCACAGTCAGCTGTATCTGCCTCTGCTTCTGCCATTCCTGCCTCCCTGGTTTTTTTTTGTTTTTTTTTTTCCTGCCTCCCTGTTTTAAGGACCCTTGTATTACATTGAGTTTACCAGATGGCCTAATCACATTTGCAAAGTGCCCTTTTGCCATGTAAGGCAACATAGTCACAGATTCTGGGATTAGGACGTGGACATCTTTGGGAGTGCCATTATTCTGTCTACCATGAGTTTCTGTTATGGAATAAAACCCACCTGATTTAGTACTACCACTTCTTTTTATTACCTGTTTGAAAGCTCCTGTTGAAGGCTCTCCTAACAAGTAACAGTCAACTTTCAGATTTGTTTTTTGCCTCCATGGCAGTGGCTCAAGGATGCTGGACACCAACCATGTCCCTTTAGGCCTCAGTTAATGGTGATTTATCTCACTTATATTTGGAGTTAGGAGGGCATATTGTTGGGTTGAAGAAAGTTCTCTCAGCAGCTAAGAGGGGATTTGGCATTCAGTAAGTGTTTGTGGAATGATGAGTAAATCAGTGTCAAAAAGGTATCTGCCTACCTTCCAGGATCATCTCTAAAGACAAGGGATGCCTTAGAGAGAATTCTTTGTAACCAGCAGAAGAGCAACACATAGCAGTGAGCATGTATCTCCTGGGACTCACTTATCAAGAAAATGTTGTGGTGGTTCACATGCCTCTCTTCCCTTCAGCTGAGAAATTGTCAAACATAGGGATAGAGACCTCGGGGCCTGAAGCTGGTTGGTGGCCACCAAATACTGTGGAATAGAATTGTGTGAATAACCAAGTAGTTCGGGGAAAAGCCAAGATCTCATACACGTTTTGGGCTGTGAGAGGGTTAAAGAGCCATCAAATTTAACCTTTTATCCAATATTTAGAATTTTTCTGGTCATGCGGTCTAAAAATAAGCCATTGAAATCCTTCTAGGATGATGTCAGAATAATTGAGTTTTCTATCTCTGGCAAATTTGGTGGGAAGTTCTTTCTCATACTGAACCAGAATTATCTCCCTGTGGTGCCTTTCATGTGTTCTCTGTGTCATACATCACCTCCTGTGGACTTCTCACGCCAGACGGATGTCTGCCTTCCCATGCGCTCTTCTCCTGTACATTCTACATGACTTCTATGGTTTCTGTAATGTCAGATTTCAAGAGGCCATTTTATATGTCTTCTGTTAGGCTATAAGCTTCTTGAAAGAGCATTTGTTTTATCTTTATCTTTGAAACTCAAAGCTTCGCAGAGTGCCAGGTTTATAGCATAGGCAGAGTCAAGTTAGGTTGAATTAACACTACCAGTAATTGAGCATAATGGCCCGAGCCCAGGACATTCAACTGAGAACTGGGTTTGAAGTTTGCCCATGTTGCTTCTGAACCCTGTGGATTGGGCAAGGCGAGTCTCCTCTCTGAGTCATAGATTCCTATCTCTATGGCAGCCACCTGGGGTTGTTTTGAGGATAAAATGTATGAATTATGGGAGTGTATTATGCAAATGTGAAGGGTTGTCTCAGTGCCCTTGAAGGCACACATAACAGATCTCATCCTCTTCTGTTTGGCAGCCCTTCAAATATTCAAAGGAAGAGATCTCACACTCCATATCCCAAGCTGACTATATATATATATATATATATATATATATAATAACTACCTGTGAAATGCCCAGAATGAAATTTCTGGATTTCAGATATCTGCCCTGCTGCTTATTAGCTCTGTGGTCTTGGGAAAAGTACTGCTCCATGCCTCAGTTTCCTCATCTATAAATGTGAGATAAAGAAGGTGGATGTGAAGACTGGCCAAGATATTGGGTACCAAAGCTTAGGACAGTGCCTGGCATATAGCAATTAGTCAATTGGTTATTATTATTGCATGATTATTGTTATTTTCCCCGAGCCTTCTTGTCCCATATTTTCATGCATCTGAGGATTGAGAAGTTGATCATTTTCTACTCTTCAGGCATAATCTTCCACTGACCTGGGGTTCTGTGTTGCCCCCCAGTGCATAGGCTGAGGTGGCAAGAAATGAAAGAGGGAGGTTCATAATAAAAAGAGAGAGAGCAAAGGGTGGAGCCTCAGCCCTCCCTTTTTTAAGATAGGATTTTTAGCTTGGTATCAGTGTCTTCTGGTCCTGGCTGAGACCTGAGCTCAGGGATTGTTTCTTACCCTCTAGGAGGTGCCCTGTTACCTCTGAGGGAAAGCATTTCCTTGTTTTTGAATCTTGTGAAAGTGCCATCAGACCTCCATTAGCTCTCTTTCCCTTCCTCCCCTCTTCCCAGGCTGCACGTCGGGTGCTCCAGGCGTGGAGCCCTGTCTCCTGCGGCAGAGAACCCTGGACGAAACCCATGCTCACAACCATTTGAAATGGCAGTGCCAATGTCAGCATGAGCTGGACGGGGATTTGCAGCAAAGCACACGGCTCATGAGCCTTAGACCCTAGCTTTATTCATGCATTGCAAGAGCAAGCCACATCCTGCGATCTGTCCTCTGATTGTTTTTTTCCTCCTCCAGAAAGAATATAATAAATTAAACATAGTATGAAATGCAAAAAAGGTTACATTGAGACATATACTATTTGAAGGTTTAATTCATTTTTCTAGTGTATAAGACACAAGGCTATTAAATTTTTAAAGCCGTGATCTCCTAAACTCTCTACTTTATGAGGGCTTTCTTCATAAAGATAAATGGTTTCCTTGCCAAATCAAATGCAGATTTGAAACAAATTAAGTTAATGTTCAATGGTACAAGGTAGAATGGATGAGGGAGCTGTTTTATTTTGCATTGTAATAACCATACACACCTAAATCAATAGCTGTGGAAAAAAGGCAATAATATCACGTAACGGCAGGAAATGAAATATAGTGGCTGGGTGGGGGGGAGCAGGTTGCAAAAAGAAAGGGTTTGTATTGGAATAATGACATTTCATTAAACAGGGAAGGAGTAGTATTGAAGAGAAGTCCATAGCAGTAAATTCTATTTCTTATAATAACACTTGAAACGAGTTAAAGTTGGCTGGGTATTGTGATAAAGGATAATGCCGTCGTCTGTCCATGCATTGTGCTATAATTTTATGTTTAAAGAAAACCTGAGATATTAAAGAGGCCGTGCATGTTTTCAGAGTGCGTCCCCATTCTCCTAATCTTTTGCTTAATTTCGTACAAGGTCCAGTAATCTGTCTGAAAGTCAGTAGTTGGATAAAAATGTTGGCCTACTTTTTTTTTTTTTTAATTGCTTTTGAATGAAGCCAACAGGTTTCCTTGTTTTCTTTTTCATTTATGATTATGGTAGGGGGGCAGGGCAGGGACAAAGGGATTTGCTATTAAAGAAAGGGCTTTTTCAACAGTTATGAGAAAGAGATACATTCTCAGAGCTGGTATTTTCCAACATATACCTAGCTACCTGTAGGCTGTGGGATAGCTCCCTATGACATATCCTGGGAGACCCAAACTCCTTGGCCTTCACAGGTGCAGGGACTTGACTCTGGGATATCACTGTGTGAAAACCATTTTGACTAAACCATTGCTAACTTCTCACACTGGCTCTGAAAAAGGCTGCACAAGGTCCACCATTCTCCTCTCCAGCCACACCTCTAATGGTGTGTTCTTAGATCTCCCCGGTGCTTTGAAATCAGCCCGTACGTGCTGAAAACTTGAAGCTTTGGAGTTGCTGCTGTATGTTTGTTCCCCCTGGACCTCATTCTGCTCTCTTCACTGGAGGAGACAGGAACACCTTTTCTATCTGCCACATATATGTCTATCTGGAGTAGGACCTACAGGGATGCTGGCAAAGCAAGCAAGATACTAGAGGAGTCACCTCCTCCAGGAAGGCTTCCTTGCCCTTGCCAGTTAGGTGAACTTTTAGTTTTCATTTAAAGTGCTGCTTTAGAGTGGGAAGGCAGTACTGTACATTTTTACTGTATTATCTCAACTAACCCTGCCTGCATAATGGGAAGCAGGTATCACAGTTAAACACACAGGCTCTGGAAGACAGACCACTCAACTACAAAATAGTAGCCCTGTATAGCCTTGGGCAGTTCCCTTAACTTCTCTGTCCCTTAGTCTCCTCATCTGTAAAGTGTTTCCTACCCTTCAGGGATGTTGTAAGGATTAGATGAGAGGATGCACATGAAGTGATTAGCAGTGTCTGACATGCAGAATGGCTGGGCTATGAGACCATGATGTCAATACAAGAGATGGTGGGAGGTGGGATGATGAGAAATTCTCTCCTATGCCACGCGCACTGGTTGAATTTTTGCCTCTTGCACACCTGGTGAGTCAGTCTTTAGCTATTAATAATAATATTTATTACACATGTGTTATTTGTCCAGCACAATACTAGATCTTTTGCATCTGATTTAATCCTCAGATCATCACCATGATGGGTCTCATACAGTTCAGAGGGAAACGAAAGTTCAGAGAGGCCAAGTTATTTTCCTGAGGCCATACAGCTATAAAGTGGTAGGTTTTCGACAGGAACAAGGTAGGGGACTCGAGTGCCCATGTTGAACCACGTCACTACATGTGGCATCACAGACAAATGAGCTGGGGAGGTAGGACTCTGGCCTGGCAGGTTTGAAGGCCGAGGGAGTTAGATAGACTCACCCTCACCCTGTGCAGACCCAGGCTGTGCCACTCCAGATGGAATGAAGAAAGCTTCTCTCCTGGTTGTGCCAGCAGGAAAGAGAGGCTAAGTGGTGCATGGTGACAGTAGATCACGTGCTCACCTTCTCTAGCCACACACTGCTGCAGAATTTGCAAAGACCGCTGTCCTTATGGTGCTCCCACAGATTGGTGTCTGGGAACCGCATGTTCCTCCCAAACTTTCTTCTGCTGTGCCTGCTCTGGAAGGTGGGTGCCCATGCCTCCATTCAACTCTGGGCACTGGACAGAACAACCTCTTCTACTTTTGTGTGTCCCCCACAATGGCCCCAGCCAGTCCTTTTAGGGCTGAGGCTTCAAGTGCTTCTCCAGGAGAGGGAGAGTGGAGAGTGACTTAGAATAGACAGGACCAGAATAACCGTGAGACCTAATTCCAGGAGCTGTGTTCTGTTTATACCCTTGGTTGTCTAATCAGAGCTCTTTTATTATAGTTTATGTAATGCTTCCTAGTCATTATAGCAGCATTTGGTAAATGGGCTTACATTGGGAGGCTCAGACACCCAGAGGCATTGAGGCACCTATCTGGGGTGGAGACAGCTGAGGCATTATTTACAGATTTTTGTATTAAGCAAACAAACCTAACATTCCTTTCCTGTTTAACAAAGCAACCTTTTTTATTCATCAGCTTGGGAGAGGGACCCCTTTTGCGCATAAAAACCCTACAGCACTGTGATCACTCCAGGGAAGAAGGAAGGGATGATAGGAAGGAAGTTTTACTGAGTGCATTCTATATGCCTCTTGCACTGCTGAGCTTCAAGTTCCTGAAATAAAACAGGGGAGAATAATCTGTGATGAGCTTCTTACTAACAAAGATAATGGCACCAATACCAATACCAACCAACACTGAACAATTACCGAGACAACGAAAATGAGACAGAGAGTGTGCCAGAGACTGAGGAGGCAGAGCTGAGGTTAAAACTCAAGAGTCCAAATGCTAATCCCTAGGCTAGGCCTCACTATGTGCATCTCCCACACAGCACTGCAAGGCGTCTACCCTTCCTGGGACTATGTTCCCACTGCTCTAGAAGCCCCTTGACTGCTGAGACCAGCCCGTTAGCCATTCAGTCTTTGATGGCTAGACCGTTGAGTAGCAGGTAGTAAATATCATTTGGAGGGAAGAACTAAAGAAAGAAGGATGGAGGAAGTGAGGGTGTTATCTTTGGTTGGCAAAATTTAAAGTCATGTTGATTTTCTGTTTTTCTTAAAATCTTTCCTAAAATTCAAATGATGAGAATAGCATAATCACATAAAAAACAAGTTAAACCATAACTGTTTGTAAAACCAGGATTGATTCTCATGTTTTCTGGGCAATGCAAAGGTCTGGAGCTTTGTAACCAAGAGACACTGAGTTTGAATGTTGGTTCAGCATATTACTAATATCTCAGTGTACTCACTAGTAAAATAGACATTCGGATCACCTAGCCTATGAGGCTCTTGTGTGAATTAAAAATAAATGATGGGAATGTGTGGTCTGTGTAAGTGGTTCAGTAAGTGGCAGTCCTGTCCTCAACATCCTCAGTGGTGCTGCTGTGGTTTCTGTTGTTTGTCTTAAGAGCAGAGTGCCTTCTATCTCCACACATTTCATTTTTCAATGAACACATGGTCCCAGCAAATTTGCAGCTTAGCCCATCTCTCCAATCAACATTTTTTTTTAACATATAATGTATTATTTGTTTCAGAGGTACAGGTCTGTGATTCATCAGTCTCACACAATTCACAGCGCTCACCATAGCACATACCCTCCCCAATGTCCATCACCCAGTCACCCCATCCCTCCCACCCCCCACCACTCCAGCAACCCTCAGTTTGTTTCCTGAGATTAAGAGTCTCTTACAGTTTGTCTCCCTCTCTGGCTTTGTCTTGTTTCATTTTTCCCTCCCTTCCCCTATGATCCTCTGTCTTGTTTCTCAAATTCCACACATCAGTGAGATCATATGATAATTGTCTTTCTCTGACTGACTTATTTCACTTAGCATAATACCCTTTAGTTCCATACACGTTGTTGCAAATGGCAAGATTTCTTTCTTTCTTTCTTTCTTTTTTTTTTGATGGCTGCATGTTTCTTAAACAAGTTTTGGACCCTGCTCTGAACAGAGCTTGGTACCAGTTTCTGTCCTGGCATGGAGGAGGTTATGATCCTAAATTAAGGAATAGGAAGTCATACTGAGCTCGGTGGCCAAAGAGCCAGGCTGAACTCTTCAGTGCCTTTGTTCAAAGAAACAGAAGACAGATGCCTGCAGGGCATTTGCATTGTCTGGCCTGGCCACTCTAGTAGTTTATCTTGCTGCTATAACAAATTACCACAGACTTGCTGGCTTAAAACTACACACATGCATTATCTTACGGTCCTAGAGGTCAAAAGTCTGATAGGGGTCTCACTGCCCTAAAATCAAGGTGTCAGTTGGGTTGCATTCCTTCTGGAGACTCCAGGGGAGATTCTGTTTCCTTCTCTTTTCTAGCTCAGAAGCCATCTGTATTCCTTGGCTCCTGGCCTCGTCCTCCATCTCCAAAGTCAGTAGTGCATCATATTCAGATCTCTGACTCTGAACCTCCTGTCTCCCCTCTTCACTTATGGGGACCCATGTGTTGACATTAGGCTATCTCCGACCATCCAGGATAATCTCCCCATCTCAATAACCCATCAAAGCATCATCTCCATTCTATTCAAGGCCCTGTAGCTATTGTACTGTGAAGCTGAGATTTGAATCCACGTCAGTCTGACCTGGAAGCCCCAGTTTTTTTCCCATAGGACACACTAGTTCCTGGAAAAGAATTCCTTACTTTTTCCATGGACTGAGCTACTGGTCAGCAGTCTCTGTTTCCCAGCCAGATGTGGACAGATGCAAAACGAGGGGGCATTGATAACTTCTTTGCTGGAACACCAGCTCACTGGGGAGGTCTGGGCTGGCAAGAGCTCAGAGTCATCTGCTCTCTTCTCACTGCCCTTCGAGAAGCAAGCCAATCAAGAGAAAAGGATTTCCCGTCCAGCCTGACATCAAAAGGTTCCAGTCAGGGGCTCCCTGGGCCGGGATGCTGTTAGCCTGGGATATTAACCAAACACACTTCACCCCAGTGTTTGTCAGGGGTGGTTGTGTCTTTGACACAGCCTCATTCCTTGGACTTAATTAAAACCCAGTTCCCTCTTTTATTCAATTTATGAGGCCTAGCCGGCAGGATTAAGCGATTACAGACAAAAAGCCCCATTTGTGAAACACTCCTAAACTCAAGCTGTTACGCTGCTTACTTGTACTCCATTAAATTAATAAGGAATGAATCGGCTGATCCATTATGAATAAAGCAGTGGGGAGTCTCTGCCCCGGTTCATACTTCCTGCTCCCTCCTCAGAGAACATTTGTGTAAAATGATTATGTTCATATTCATTCAATTGGAATTCTCTAAAAGTGGAATGCATAAATTACTCTAAAGACGCAGAGTTTATCTTAAACATTAACTACGAAGGGTGAATTAATAAGACCATTATAAAACCATTAGCATGCAGTGTATTTACCTACAACTGCAGTATACCTAAAGCATATTCAACCCACAATTGCCATTTGTGTTGGGTGATCAAGCTAGTTTATTTTAGCTCACAGTTCATTTAAACTCATAACACACCCTTGAATATCCAATTTTTCTGTTAGCTTTTTTTTTTAGGAGTTCTCTCAGTTGGAAATCGACTTTTGTTGTTTCCTGATTCAACCACAAACCTCTATGCAGCAATTATTATACCCAAGTGTTTCCAAATATTGGTTGTTAAACTCTGCAAAATAGGAACCAAGAGGCTAACCTTAATCAGATTAAATGTAGTTCACATCTTGAGGTCCAGGGAAGTTAATTTTCTAAGAGGTGTGGGGAACACAATTAGAGTGAGGGGCCATTCAAGGATTTTTGGTGGACCACAAGCCCAGGCTGTTTTGAGAGGGTAATATGGTTTTGTAGAAGTCAAATCTTACTTTATCTAGGGTTTTTCAACCTGAAAACTCTTGGCATTTGGGGCTGGATCATTCTTTATTGTGGGGCTCTCCTGTGTGTTGTGGGACGTTTAGGAGCATCCTCGGTCCTATTCACCAGATACCAGTAGCAACATTTGCTCCCTCCCTAACAGCTATGACAACCAAAAATGTTTCCAAATATTGCCAAGTCTTTTCTGGGGATGAGAATAGCCCCAAATAGCCCCTAGTTGAGAGCAACTACCTTAATCTATATAACTCTCCAAATACTGGTTTATAAACCTGCTTAATGACAGTCACTTCTCTGTCTTTGGGTGGGGACACAATAGCTTGGAAAGAGGAAGCAGTCTATGCTCTAAAACCACTCTCCTCCCTCCTCCCCCATCCTGTCTCCTGGTCACAATTTAATTTCTCATTCCAGCCTTGAATGATAAAACAGAAGCCAGCAGGAGGGAATTTCCACAGGCTTTGTATCTACTTTCCCACCTGTGGGTTCCTCCAAGCACCCTGCCTTCCCCCCCCAATAGCGTAACCTAGAATCAAGTCTAAATGCCTTGTTGTCTGACTCTATCTTTTAAATTCTTTATTGTCACCCAAATGGACTTATGTAGGAGATGATTCCAAACGAGGGCCTGAGTTGTCGCCTCTTCCCTGCTTAAGATTCCCACATGCACACATGCCCACAAATATACACCTCCTATCAGAGGTTCTTGTTCCGGGGACCCCACAGCCCTCAGGAAGGGACTCAGATGCCCTGAAATTCAGGCTGTCTCTGCTTCAGAATGGCAAGTCCTCTCCCTTTTGTCACAGTGAAATCCGTACCGCAACGCAATCCTCTCTTCCAGTTCCCACTCCCATACTCAGGGTCGGTGGGGGAGGGCGCGTATCTTCTGACTCAGGCAAACGTGGTTCGGAGCCAAGCTAACAGGAGGAAGTACAGTACATGGCAGCAGACACACATATCAGGGTTGACTTCCATCATGTGGAAATTCTCTTCTGCTGGCTTCTGTTTTCCTGCTGGAGGCTGGACCAGGAATTTAGTCTGATCCTAGGCAGTGCTATCTTTGTCATGGGCACAGAAGCCAAGACCAAGAGAGAGACACATGTTAACTTCCTCAGTGACACCTATCTAGTGAGAGACAGGAAGAGGTATAAGTGCTGATTGCCTGCAACCCAATCTCTTGACCTCTGACCTCAGCAGTCTGCTTTCTTATTACCTTCAAATTACCATGGTCATTACAACCTATCAAAAATCAACTTCATTGCTAGGACTGAGCACTGAGTAATTAAATGCTTTAAAAGTCTTCTTTATACCCAGGGTTTGAGCTCTTACACTGCCATTTTTCTTCTTTCTTTTAAATAGTATAGTAAGCACTTTTACCATTGGCTGGTATCCTCTTGAATCTCTAATTTTTTCCCCTTTCCTCTCTGCGACAACTATCAGCTATCACACCCTGCATATCATCAGGTTTTAAGAAGAAGGAGGAAGGAAGTCAGGGAGATGGATAACCAACAACCATGGATTGTTGACCACCAGCTCATTGGCTAAAGGCAGTATCGGGCATCATTCAGGACAGAAGGAGCTGTCCTTGTGGGCTGCCTGTCCATGCTGCTGGGCCTCTGCCATCATTGGACAGGGTCTCACCCCAGCTGACATTTTATTAGCTGCATGCACTAGGACAAGTTACTTAAAATAAGTCTCAGTTTTCTCATCTGTCTAAAAAATTCATAATCTGTGCCCTCAGTGCTGCCGTAGGTAAAGTGAGCACACTTATTAAAGTACCCTGGTAAGTGGTCCTGGCACAGCCTTTAAACCTATAACTGAGGTCAGGAGGCACCCTCCTCTGTGAGGCCCCTAAACTCCTCATCCCCAGCCCAGTGGGAAGGATTAATGCATTCTTTCTTGAAAGAACTTAGATGTACATATGGAATTGGCGAAAGTCTGCCTCTTTGGTCTGATTCCAAGCAAAACTAATCATCAGAAACTTCATGCAGATTTACGATTACTATTTCTATAACAGGGTTAGGCCCAAGCTTCCGAGACAGAATTAAAAAGGGGCTGCTATGAGAAGAGAAGACTCAGGTCTTCAGAAAGAAGGATTTTCACACAGGGTACCTTATGTGGATCTCTGACTCCAGGATGGCTGTAAATTAATAACAAATGTTAAAACAGCCCAACGCCCCTTTCTTAAAATTGTTGTGATGAGCCCTCACAACTGGGATATGGGCTTTTATTTAAGGCTAATAAAGAGAGTCACATCAGACCTTCTCAATACAGGATGCTTAATCCAAGACATAATTTAATTTTGTCATGGCTGGTTTATCTCAATTAAGCCAGATGTGTACATAGAGGTCTTTCTCATCATGAATGGAATGGCAATGGCATGGGCTATAAGCCCAGGTCCCAGACCACATCTGGCCACATACTAACCATGAGATCTGTAATGAGCCATCTTCTTTCTCCACAGCCCCAATCCCCTCTTATAAAATGGCAGATTAAGGTCAGAATGGAAGACATCAACTGCAGGCAGCCCACAGAAGTAGTTTTTTGCTGCACCTTGGCCACACACTTTTAGGAAACATTAAATTTATTGCCAGTACTAAAAAAATGACAGAGTTCACATACAAAGATGTGCACCTTTGGCCTCCTCTAGAAAGCAGGGGGATTGGGCAGCAAGCTTTGCATTCTAAAAGGGCAGCAGGTGGATAGTGCTGATTAGCAGTTACCACATTACCACATGTTGCTTGGTCATAGGCTGGCTTTTCAATTTGCCACTGTCCCCACCACCCCCTATTAGTGCCATCTGGCCTCCATCACTCATTCATATATGTTCTGTTCCCTGTGTTATAGTTTGAAATCCCTGTATTGCAAAATCTCTTCTAATTGAATGACTTAGGATTCTGAGGATTCGTGTGATCTGTGGAATTATCTGAGTAAAAGTACTGTTGCTGAGGAAATATCTTAGAAAAATCTAGCATCTTCCACTAACATACCTAATATGCTTTTGACTCAATTTATTCAGTAACTTAATTTTGAAATCCTACTATGTGAAAAGTGTTTGCTGGCATTTACGGGAGATACAAGGTGGAACATAAATTTGGTGAAGAGAAGACAGAAAATAAATAAGCAAACAGTCAAGTTAATGTTAATGAAACTAATCTGAGAGAATTGTAATATCACCGAAGAACAGTTTTTATGAAAAAGAACCATTTAGGAGGAAGATACTTCAGGCTGAGGGGTTGCCATTTAAGCTGAGAACCGGGGATGCAGAAGAAGGCAGGAATAGGCTGGTGTGGCTGGATGTCAGTGGGTGAGACAAAAGGGGTGGAGAGGGGGCTGGGTGGTAGGCAGTGGCTAGATCAGCAAGGCTTTGGAGGACCTGACTGAGAGCCCCACTTGATTTTTCAAAGCTTTTGGAAAAACGGCTGGGGCCATCAATGAATGCCCACTTTGGCATGGATCAGGAGTCTCTGCTCAGGGAACCCACAGAGGCTTTAAACAAATATGTCCTCCTCACCACCTTCAACCAACTTTCTGACTCTGCCTCTATGCCCTTTCCCCATATTATCGGCACCCCAGTGGGTTGATGTCATTTAAGACATCATTTACAGATGGAGGTTTCTTTTCTTGCACAAGTCATGATCGAATCACATGAGGAAAGAAAACTAACACTTATTGAAAATGTTCTACATGCCAGGTGCTGTTTCATATAATTAAAAAAAAAAAAACTCTTTGTATCAAAAAAAACCCTTTGTATCAAAGTGTAAATTTGTATTAGAGTTCACAGATTGTGCGTGTACAGGTTGATGGATTTTGTAAACCGAACTCCTTGTGAACAGCCCCCAGATCAGGAAAGAATGTGGCCAATACTCGAGGTACATCCTTGTACCCCCTTCTAGCGCCCTCTACTCCTGCTAAGGGTAACCACCAACCCAGATTCTAATCCCATAGGCCCGTGTTTGCCTGTTTTTGAGCCTTTTATAAACAGACCCATGTGGTATTGATGGGCTTCTGTTGCATTGGTATCCTTTGCGAGATCCCATTACACTGTTGCCTGCAGGTGTACTTCCGGAACCCCAGTGGTTCCATATGCAAATACAGAGCAGTTCGTCGGTTTTACCGTAGATGGACATTTAGGTGGTTTGGGGTGATTGCGAATAGTGCTGCACTGGACGTCCTGGTAGCTGTGTCTTCATATGCGTGCACATGCATTTCTGCGGCCGAATACCCATGCATTTCCCACTGAACAGCTTTCCCTACACCTTTTCTGTACGTTTATGCTTTGAGTTCTCAAGTCAACCGTGTGATGTGGATATTTCATCACCTTTGGCAGATGAGGGAACAAGGACTCAGAAAGGTGCTATCTGTTCCTTAAGATCACAGAGCCAGTGAGCGGCAGCGCCGGGGCATGAACTTGGATTTGTGGGGCTCCAGTGTCCGTGTGTTGTCCATCACACATGAGCCCCCATTGATTCATTAGCTGTGTGGCCCCACTCAAATGCCACCTCTTCACCAACCTTTCCTGACCCAGCCTGGAGGAGTTAATTGTGCTGTTCTCTGCTCCGCAGGCACCTCTGGGTGTCTGTAGGGCCACAGTCATGGATAGTATTGCAGGTGGTAAAAAGGCTGGCTTCGTGGTCACACAGACCTGGTTTGAGTGCCAGCTCCATCCCTCAGCTCATGGACATTTGTGGCAAGTTTCGTTTATTCCTTGGTACGATGAGGACAATAACAATGCAGACCTCACAGCTGTGGTGTGAAGGTTGAAGCCATGAGATACACAGGGCGTTTAGACAGAACCTGCACATAGTATCGGCAGTCAACAATAGAGACGATGGGCAGGTGGACAGACAGAGGGGTGTAGCTATTCCCACAGATGATCAGTCACAGCCACAGCTTTGGGTATACATGTATTTGTGCCTTGTATGTGTGCAGTTACATCTGCATTTACCCCCATTTCCCTTCCACTTGGCGGGGTTGGAATAACCTTTCTCCTTTTAGGGGTCTGGCTCTCCTCCTCTGTCACTGAAGAGATGCCCGCAGATTCAGATTAAACAAACATGTGTTGATCAACTACTCTCTGCCAGGAACCTTTGGAAGTTTTGTACCCATTAACTCCATTATTTTAATTAAGTAAACCTGAGGGATTTCATGCCCAGTTTACAGCTAGGGAAAGTGAGACTCAGAGAGGTAAAACAACTTACTTAAGATCAGCAGCTTAGGGGGTGCCTGGGTGGCTCAGTCGTTAAGCGTCTGCCTTCGGCTCAGATCCTGATCCCAGGGTCCTGGGATCGAGCCCCGCATCGGGCTCCTGGCTCAGCGGGGAGCCTACTTCTCCCTCTCCCACTCCCCCTGCTTGTGTTCCTGCTCTCCCTATCTCTCTCTCTCTCTCTCTCTGTCAAATAAATAAATAAAATCTAAAAAAAAAAAAGATCAGCAGCTTAGGAGCAGTAGGGATAAGACTGTGTCAAGTCTCATTTCCAGAGCAGCATGTTTCTCTCATTTCCTGCATCCTAGTGTTTCCCTCCAGAGTCTTCGGTCCTCTGTGATTCTTCAAGGGTTTTCTGTGTTCCTGGCTAAGGAGAGGTCTGCAGAGAAGTGAGGAAAGAGAGAAAACTGAAGGGAACTCGGCGGGAAGCCGGGAAGCTGGGAAGCCAGAGGTGATGTGAGCAAATGAGCACCAAGCAGGCTCACATCTTCTCTGTGAGTGGCTTTGCACTCAGAGAGGTCTGGTTCGGCTCCTGCCCCACTGTCTCCACTAATTACAGTGCTGGGTTGAACGGTGTCCTCCTCAAAGCATTTATGTCCACACAAAAAAATTAAAATGTGATCTTTTTTTGGAAGAGAGTCCAGACATAAATAGTTGAGGATCTTGAGACGAAATCACCCTGGATTTAGGGTGCGCTTTAAACTCAGTGACAGGTGTCTTTATCAGTAGAGGCGAGGGCACAAAACACCGAAGAAGAGGCCACGTGGAGGTGGAGGCCAAGACTGGAGCGCATGTGGTAGCTCCAAGCTGTGGACCACCCCGGGCTGCCAGCAGCCACCAGAAGCGAAGACGATGCCGTAAGGCCCTGTCTCCCTCAGAGCCTCCGGAAGGGCCAGCACTGCCTCCGCTTTGATCTGGGACTTCTGGCCGCCTGGACTATGAGCGAATACATTTCTCTTGTTTTCAGCTACCCAGTCCCTGGTGATCTGCTCTGGAGCCCCGGGAAGTCATCCGCCTACACACGGTGTCCTCCCTGGGAGCCACTAAGCCCTCCGAGCCTCGCTTGCACACCTGGGAAGTGGGGCTAGTGAATGGGATCCACCTGGTGGAGTTCTGAAGCTGACCGAGCATGTGCAGAGCCTACACCTGTTGGAGGGTCTCACTTCTGTGCTGCTTTGCCGGGGCAGCTGCCTGCCAAAGTGCCAGACCAGCTTATCCCTCCTGAGAGGACCCTCCCTGGGTCTGGCCACTCTTGGGCCTGTGGACATTATCAGCCCTCTCAACCAAGTTCCCAAAGGCAATCCTCGTAAGCCCTTTCCTTAGGATTTTGTAGTGGCTTCTAGAATCAGCACCCCCTGTTGCTTTTAGATGCAAGCATGTATCGCCAAAGACGCGTATCCCCCTTAGAACCATAAATGCTCTAATAGCAGTAACGGGGCAGCCTCGATCATGACCAAACGTGATTACATTCCACATAAAAATATAAAAGCTCATTTGAGCCAGGCTCCCTCTGGGCCCATTGCCTGCACTTTTATTGAAAACCCCACATTCCTGACTTCGTGAGCACTGATGTAAGGGCCCAGTGAGGCTGGATCTCGAGAAATCTTGTAAAGCCCCAGGGTGGCCTGGTGGGCTGGACTTAGCTGGAAATCCCTGATGTCTCTGAGCGTTCACAGGCACAGAGCCTCACACCTCATTGTCTGGTGACTCCTATCTGCTCAGAGCTCCATAGACCCTCTGTGCTGGCCCATGTCTCGTACTTTGCTCTGCTAGAACGTAAGGCTGTGGAAGCAAGGAACTGGTCCGGTCTGTTCCGTGCTGTGTCCTCAGGCCCAGCCTAGTTCAAGGTGTGTGAGTGAGTAGGCCTCAGAGGACACCCCTCCCTTCTCCATGCCTGGCCCTCTGGAGTCCCCTTATTTACCTCACCCCCATCTCACCTTTCAGCCAAACCCTACGACCTGAGGGTCAGCCAGTTAGCCCCTGTCGCTTTCCCAGGTGCCATGCTGTTCACCTCTTGGCTTTCACTCCGGTGTGGCTCTCCTTCCTGTGTGCCTCCCGAATCACCCTGACTGGCCAGCATCCCATCACCTGCTCACCTGTCTGGACATGTCTCTAGACTCTAAGCACCGTGAGGTCCTCACAGTGTCTTCTTCACCCTTCTCTCCCAAGCCCTGGCACGGCATCTAGCTGTGGCTGTGGATGTGGCTATGCTTGATCAGTAGTGGTCAAACCAGTTGGCAAATCACTGAGAGAACAACACATCTCCATAAAGTAGACACCAAAGGGAGAACAGAAGGCAGGAGAAACAGACCCCTCAGTCACTGTGATGGCAAGTACCGTGAAAGGTACTTCTACAGGCATTGTCTATTTGATCGCTACAACAACTGTGTGAGGAAGCTCCTGTTCTCCTCCCTCTACTACACATGAAGAAAAAGTGGTCAGAGGTATTCACTTGGCCAATGTCACATCCATAGCAAGTGGGCAGAGCCAGGATTTTAATCCAGATTTGTTTAGACTCCAGATCTAAATTCACAGCATGGTGAGGATATAAGAAACTGTAGGAACAAAATCTTAATAAACGTTTCTAGAAAGCCTGATTGTTAAAAGCACAAAACTAGGTGTCAAGGCACTGGCAGGCCTGGGACAAATCAGTTCCCTGCTCTGGACCTCAGTTTCCTCATCTGCAATGAAGGACTGGAGACATTTGTGAATTGGATTAGGTGATTTCAGTACCCCTCTAGCTCCAAAAATATTCTGGAATTATGTACAATTTGTGGAAAAACATATATTTTGAATTCAGTGATTGAGGCAACAGCTATCAGCATGAGATTTTTGTTTTATGCCTTAAAAATAGATTGTACAGAAGTGTGTGTGTGTGTACACATTCATGTATACAAGCCCATGAGCTGACCAATGGCAGCTCTGGCTCATGGCTACCTTTTAGAGTGTTGTCCCCACTCAAATCCTCAGCAAAACAGTAAGCAGCTTGCTGACAGTACTGCTCTGGAATCAGAGCAAATACTGTGGGTTCTGTTAACATGTTTGTCTTGATTTACCTGGATTTCTGTTCAAGTGACATCTCTAATTGAAGGGGACAATCAGGTCGACATGAAAAGCTATCAGTCATGGTGGGCAGGAGGTGATGTCAAATGAGCCTAGTGGAATGGGAGAAGACAGGCCACAATCAAGACAGATACATTGACAATACCTAACAAGACAGGAAGGCTAGGTGGTATCAGCAGTACCATTTCTGCTTCTACCTGGTGTGACATGAGTCACAACTGTGGTTTCCAAAAATATATAGGCTAAACAAATGCTTAATAAGCATCTCATAGATTTTTCTGCAAGGTGATTTTTTTCTGATAGAGGAATTACATTGTTCATTCATTCAAAACACACACACACACACACACACATTCCATCAATGTGCTAGATACTCTACTTGGCAATGATGAGCAGTCCTTGCTATCACAGAACTTACAATCTAGTTGGGGAGTGTGGTAGACAGAAAAGTACCCACCTCCAAAGATGTCCACGTCCTATGCCTGGAACCCATGAGTACCTTGCATGGCAGAAGGGACTTGGTAGATGTGAAGGATCTTGAGATGAGATTAGCCTGGATTATCCAGGTGGGCCCAGTATAATCATAAGGGTCCTTAATATGGAGGAGGGAGGCAGAAGAATCAGGAGGCTTTGAAGGTGAAAGAAGGGGCCATGAGGCAAGGGATGCAGATGGCCTCTAGAAGCTGGAAAAGGTGAGGAAACAGACTCTCCCCTGGAAATTCCAGAAAGGAATGTGGTCCGGCTGACACCTTGACTTTATTCAGCTCTGTGAGACTTGACTGGGGCTTTGACCTCCTGAACTGTAAGAGAATAGATGTGTATGGTTGTAAACCACTATGTTTCTGGCACCTTGTTAAGCAGCAAGAGGAAACTGGCACTCTCTTTAGGAAACCAGAGGGCTAAGTATATAAATGCACAAAGTGGGGAGTGATAAGAGGGAGAAGAACAGGGTGACATAAGAAGGACCAGTGGAGGTTCAGAAAGCTATTGGTTGGGAAGGCTTCCCTGAAAGAGAAGGACATTGGTGCTGTGGGGATAGTGCTGGTGGGGAGGAAATTGCACATAGAGTATTTTCTCTGTGTGTGGGGCTGCACAGGGACGGACTGTGACACAAGTTAGGAAAGGCAGGAGGCCGGGGGCCTGGTACGCAGAGTGTGAGCTGGAAATGATGCAAACTCAGGGTAGAAACCGCCCATGGGAGCTGAGTTGTGCAGAGCCTTTGTGAACTGAGTCAGGGTTTTGAGTTCTTAAGCTAAGGGAAATGGGAATGTTTTGAATGGCGTCGAGTGGCAGTGAGATTTGGTCAGATTTATATTTTAGATTTGTCCTGTCTAGTTCAGTAGCCACTAGTTATGTGTGGCTATATGAATTTAAATAAATAAAACATACTTTTTAAAATCCAGCTTCTAAGTCACACTGGAGCATTTTAAGTGCTCAATAGCCACATATGGCTGGTAGCTACCACATCAGAGAGAATAGATCTAGAACGTTGCCAGCATTGCAAAAAGTTCTATTGGACAGTGCTGCTTAGAAGAAATACCACAAGTCCAGAGTGGAGCATGAAGTAGGGAGGGAAGCAAGAGTGGTGGAGGGACAGCAGGTAGGAAGAAACTTCCCAATATTCCAGGTGGGATTTGATGGTAGTTCACCCTAAGATGGAGGCAGTGAACATGGGCACGGGTGGACAGATTGGAAATCTGTGTAGGAAGTGACCATGGATTTTGGAACTCAGATATTGGGAAGTTTCTGCCTCATTTTGACCCTTCGTTAGAAGTATAACCTAAGATAAGTTGTTTAAATTCATGGAGCTTCAATTTCCTTACCTGTGAGTAGAGTCTTAGCTACTAAAAAAGGGATATTGTAATATAACATCTCTGACATAATGAGTGTTCAATAAAGGGTATGTCTGATACCCTTTATAAATCTCCAAATTAAAATGGTCTTTGGATGTTGTTAAGATCCAGGTAGAGTCACTTTGGAATTATAAACACCTGCTGTCCAGGTGAGCTATCTCTGTCTTGAGTGGAGTCTGATCACGGTATCTTCCACTGAGATGATCAAGCCCTTCCTCTAGAGCTGCCCTTGGGTGTGAAGGTCATGGGGAAAAGTATGGAAAGGAAAGAGCCATATGCAGAAAATGAGCAATTCTGCTCCCACCATGATGGCAGGGCGCTCAAATGGAGCTATTTTGTAGTCAGAATACCACGTAGGACCACACTAGGAGTGCGAGCTTGGGGGAAGCAAGGAGAAGAGTGTGCCATCCGTGTAGAGAAGATAATTGAATCCATGGGAGGTTGACTGGGGCTCATTTCACACAGAACCGCACAACAGCACATGGCTCGCTCAAAGACAATACAGGCCTTCAAAGAGAACTGCTAAGGGGAGTACATTTCTATATTAAGGGCACAACATCCTCTAAGTGAGACACATTGTTATGCCGCTTCTTCCCAGCCACAGCCTGGAAATAGCCATAAAAGAAATGGAGTATATTTGCCTTGTTAACACAGTTTGTATTACATATTCATAAACCATTTCGTGAAACTGCAAGGGAAAGATTCAATTGTCTTGGAAGCTGATAATGGCCAAACAGCCATACAGAGAGCAGGCAGCATGTTATGGAATTAGCTGCACAATGAATGAAATGCAATGCCTATAATAAACCCATTCAGATATAAATTATGGCCAAGTAGATGCAATGTTTGTTAAGCAATAAAGCTTGCCACCCTACATGGGAAATTGAACGAGATTTATCATAAAATATGGCGGAGAATGTGCTAAGAATCTGGCTCCTCAAACTGGGCTTAATCAAAACAATCTAGAGAGCAGGCTTCCAGGAACAGGAAACCAAAAGAAAATGATAGCAGTGGGTCCAAGGGGCATTTTGACATTGTGACCCGAAATAGCCTTGGTCTCAGCAATTCCACCAAGGATATTTGTATTTTGAAAAAAAATCTGTTTTGATTTTTCCTTTGAGAATTTATCAAAATGCCTTGAGCTCTGGGAATATGAAATGTGACCAATAATTGGCTTTCTGGTTGGCCGGGGCAGTAATTGAATTCAGGGACAGGGAACTTGTCCAAGTGACACTGGGCTCTTGGTTTCCCTTGGAAATGGTTGAGGCTAATGATCCTCAGGGAGGCAGCTGGCTTGTAGACTGCACTGTTGGATGTTTTACTGGGTCCTTGAAGGGCGTGTGTAGACTGCACTGTTGGATGTTTTACTGGGTCCTTGAAGGGCGTGTGGCTCGTTTTCTCAGAAGACCTCCCTTGAATTTTCCACGCACGGCGCTAAATGAATATGAGGGCATGTTGTGTATCATCTCCTGGAGCTGAAGCTTAGGTTTATCTCCACTTTCTGGGAAAAATAAAATGAAACCAAATAAAATAAAACAAGAATTAACCCAGCATGATGCAGGCTTTCTGGTATTGTTACTTGAAAATAACTGCAAATATTTTATGGCTTTACAAGCCGAAGTCAATGTTTTCAGTGTATTGAGAACAATGAAAAATACCTGAGGAATGTATTATAGTCCCAGAGTTGGATTAAGAGTGTTCAGAAGCGGAAAGGAATTTTCTGCCTGCTAATAACATTACCCTGAAATCTAATGAAATAATCTCCCTAAAGCCAAGTTTATGGCATAAGCTGATTTCCCATTTGCTGTTAAAAATAAAACAAACAAATGTCTTCTTTGGTCAGCTCATCACTCAGTCTGCGTACTGTCAAACTGTGCTTCAGATAGCCAAGTTGTAGGACTTAAGTCACTTATGATGTTTTAGAAATAAAGATTATTATTGACGTTCAATGAAGTGACTGTAGAATTTGAATTTGACAACAAGCTTCAACACATTCCCAAAGAAGCTGAAAAAGCACACATTTTAGAATTGCTGCTGGTGACTTGAGCTATGTCATACATACTGTGTCCTCACAGTGAGTGTGTAAATATAAATATGCATACATATATACCTGTATATGCAAATATACACATGTGTACACACACATATCAACAAGAAAAGCTAGGTATTAACAAAAAGATTGGAAAAATCAGAAGTCATATTAGATTCTAAAAAATTGATAACAAATCTTTTCTTCCCTCTCTTCATCAAAACATGTTTTCCACACTCCTTCTCCAACTAAGATGAAGTAAGTGCCAAATATTTGGGAAGGTAGTCAGAACAGCAAGGGACTAAAACAAAACATAAATATGAGAGCAGTCCTTAATGTCGTATCTAGGAGCATAATGTCAACAGCCTGCATTTCTATTGGCTATTTATTTTTTCCTTGCTATCATCTCATTCAGACCTCACAAAAATCTCTGCAGGACTCTCCGTCACCATTTTGCTGGTTAGGGAATCAAGGAAGCTTGTGTATCATTAGAAAACATTCTTTCTGGACTTGAAATGATGACAAGTTTTATCTGTCCATTATAACAAAGGTCTGTTGGTAAACCTTTCAGAATAGAATGTGCCAACAAATACCTAGCACCCTTTCTCTCTCTCCTTACCATCATCCTAAAGACTTTCCAGAATGAAAAAAAGTGAGGGGCAAAGCGGCAAGAGTCACACTCCCAGAGTGTGTCCTTTGTATTGCCAAAATCACAGCTCCCCTGAAGTCCCATCCTGCAGACTTCCACTTTTATTTCATTGATCAAAAGTATTGCTTAGCCACCTGAACTGGGAAGTAACCAGGGAGGTGGGGGGGGGAGGGGCTATGGATATAATATCATGCATGAATTAAATGTAAAACTGAGTTTACCCAATTGGCATTTCTATATAATGTAGATTACACTGAATTTGATATGAATTGGCCAGATCCACATGCTGAAGATTTCCAAGTTCTGGTTTATTATTCTGAATTAGTTTAACCAGTAAGGATAATTTAGCGTAATTTCTGAACCATTTGGTTTTTATGGGAAGATTAGGTAAGGCAGCTGTTAGGGCTGGTATTTAAAGTCTCGTAAGTACTAGGGGCTCTAATTCTAGTTGAGAAGTCTAATGTGCATTATAGTCCTCCCTGAAATGAGCATTATATAGTCCTCACAGTAATGTGCATTATAGATTGGTTATTATATAGTATCATAGTGATTGTGTAACTAGGGTATCAGCCATTTTTTCTTACCCAGAGAATGATCAGAATTTGATCTGAGAGTTGCAAAATCTAAGAGAAAGAAATAATTTCCTTTCCTTTTAAAAGCCTTTTAATCATCCTGGTTGGTCTACCCAACCATCATCACTTCTTTGGGCACAACCAGTTCAGTATGGATGTCATTCAATTTCCATGACCCAGTGTGGCTATATTCCTCATCACAAACCCTTCCAAGCAACATGCATGTGGGAGGAAGGAAAGAGAGGAGCAAAAACAAACAAAAAACCCCCCCAAAACCCAACAAAACCCAAAAAACGCACTATAGACTACACTCTCCTCTAAGACAATCTCCTGTGAAATGTAGGAACCAAATGTTACATTCCATACTTAAATTACCAACTCTTATTCCAAAGCACAAGGTCTCTCTTTTTTTTTTTTTTAAAGATTTTGTTTATTTATTTGACAGAGAGAGAGCACAAGGAGGGGGGAGCAGAAGAGGGAGAGGGAGAAGCAGACTCCCCACTGAACAGGGAGCCCTACCCTGGGCTGATCCCAGGACCCTAAGATCATGACTTGAGCCGAAGGCAGATGCTTAACGAATGAGCCACCCCGGCGCCCATCACAAGGTCTCTGTTTTAACAGAGTTTGGTTGAGGTAGAAACTTTCTCAAAGTCTCAGTTATCTATTACCATGAGATAAACCATCCTAAAATACAGTGACTTAATACAACACCCATGCCTTGGCTCATACTAGTGTAGTTTCAGCAAGGTTGGGTGGGGGTGGCTGATCTCTGTTCCAGGTGATGTTGCTGTCATGTGACTCATTCATCTGGGCGCATCTGGGAGTCTAAGTGTGAGCTTTTTTATGTGGCCTCTGGATCCCAAGAAAAGGAACATGGAAACTCCCAGGCCTCTTGAGGACTAGATTCCAAAACTCACATATCACTCTACCATACTGCACTGATTACAGCAGGACACTGGCCAGCCCAGATTCCAGGGAAGGGGAGACACATTCAACTCTTGATGTAAACAGTGGATGTGCTCACGGGGACGGGAGGAGCTCTTAGTGGCCCTCTTTATGGACACCCGCACACCTGGCGTCAGCAACTCTCTGATGCTTTTATTGATTACCTCAAGGAGTCATCCCTGCTCCCCCAGAAGCCTGTGCACCCCTCAGATTGAGCAGCAGTATAGTGTGGAGAGTTTCAGAGTGAAGGATTTAAGGTCATATTGCTGGATTCTAAAACTGACTGTTCTGCTTGCTCACTGTCACATCTCCATCAAATTACTAGATGTCTTTGAGCTGTAGTGTTCCCCTTAGTAAAATGAGGATCATAGTGGTACTCTCTCCATAAGCTATTTGAAATATTTTACAGAATTAATCCATGTAAGCCATTCAGGGCAGTGCCTGATACATAGGTTCAGTAACACTGATTCGTACCTGCCTCCTCCTCTATTCTATGAGTTTCTGAGGGAAGGACTGGGGGTGTCTCCATCTCTGTGCTCCTGAGATGCTATAAACATTTTAATGTGGCAGCTACTCAGTGAAAATGCGATAAATGAATAATGAACCAGGGCTATCCTTTTCTTTAATTGTGCCTATCTGAAGCAAATATTTATTTTTTAAAAAGATTGGGGGGCGCCTGGGTGGCTCAGTTGGTTAAGCAGCTGCCTTTGGCTCAGGTTATGATCCCAGGGTCCTGGGATCAAGCCCCACATTGGGCTCCCTGCTCAGCGGGGAGCCTGCTTCTCTCTCTTTCTGCCGCGCCCCCGCTTGTGTTCCCTCTCGCTCTCTCTGTCAAATAAATAAAATCTTTAAAATAAAATAAAAAGATTGGGACAGCATATGTCATGTGTGCCAGAGGCATTAACACTTATTCATTCAGAAAATATTATTGAGCACCTCTTATGGGCTAGAAAGTCCACTGGGTTCTGGAGATATCATGGTAAATAAGCCATGGGTAGTTCCTGCCTCATAGTCACTATATTCTAGTAAGAGGAGAAAATTAATAAACTCAAGCACAGAAGATAATAGTATATAACAATATGTGTTTTGAAGAACAAAGCTATAAGGTAGAGTGTTTGGTCAAACCAGGAGAAGGGTAAGATGCAGCTTTGGGATAGTGATACAGCTGTGGCTTGCCAAAACTTTCAGAAAAGTTGGAATTTTAGAAGAGACCTCAAGGAGAAGAAGTCCATCATTTGTGTGGATGGAAGAGAGAAGAACAAAAAACAAGATCTGTGATGGAAATGAGAATGGGGTTTGAAAAACACGAGGAAGCCCCATATACCCTATATCTTGATGAGTCAAGGGGAGAAAGGTCAGCAGGGGCTAAATGGTGGGGCACTTTTGATTCAAATTTTACTCTGTGTGCAGTGGAATACCATTGAAGGGTTTGAAACATGAAAGATGGAAATAGCTTCCCTTCCTTGTATTTCATTCTTGGGTTATATTTTTGCTGACAGTCACCCAACACAACTATGGTGCCACCCAACACAACCATGATCCCACATACACAGAAGTTGGGAAATCCTGTTCTTCTGAGATCTGTGTGAAACTATGTGGTGGTGGTGGTGGTCTAGGGTTGGTGGAAGGTCCTCTTCCAGCAAATTGGGAAAAATCCCCATTTCCCTGAGAAAAATCCAGATTGTCCAGATTCTTTTTGTATCAAGAATGAAGTGGTCATGAAGTGGTCATGACACATGACAATGGCAGCTGCTTATCTCACTTTTACTATCCACCAGGTACTGTTAAGTGCTCTACAAACATCATCATGTTTGATTCTCACAAAAACTCAGGATATCACTGTCATTGGTGTCTGAGTTTTATAGACGAACACACTAAGATCTATGAGGTGAAGTGCCCACCCAACATTAACCCAAGGAGATCTGAGTCTGAATCTCTGGACCTTCACTTCTCAGCACATTTCAAAGTTCTGCTCATCCGCATCTCCTCCCAAGAAGCCTCCCAGACGGTGCAGATAGACGGCAAATGAAACTCAATGATCAGTTACAAGATGTTCTCTAGAACTTGCGGAAATCATAGGGTGGGAGAGCTGCGCTGGTTTTGCAACAATGCTCCTAATGAGCAATTTAGCAATGAGTGGTGCACATGTGTGGGGGAGTCTAAAGCACAGCCTGCCTTTGGCACACATTTGTGTCATTGTTTGGTGTCTGCATACAACTCGAGATTTCCAAAATGTTACCCAAAGAAGTGGATGAATGGCATTTCTCCGATTCTATACATTCCAGGCTGAGACAAGCTAAATGTTGGCCTCAAGTCACACAGCAAGATGATGGAAGCTTCAGAGGCCTGAATGGAGAAGCCATATCCCATGTCCTTCTATCTAAATGATAAATGATTTGACCTGCAGCTGGGTCAGTATTTCCAGGAAAGGTTCACTGGCTCATACTTCACCAACTTCTTTATTTTATTCAGCCAACATTAAATAGGTCTCAGGTGCTCTGTTAGGCATGGGGAAGGCTGGGATGAAGAAGGAGTGGTCCCTGCTCCTGAAAGGTGCCAACCCTTTCCACTTGGCCTCTGCCCTCCTCATCGTGTCCCAGCCCAATTCAGAAGGATGTGGATCATGATATCTGACTGCCTGGGTTCAAGTCGTGACTCTGCAGGACTTTGGGCTAGTGACTTAACTTTTCTGCCCCTCACTTTCCTCACCTGTAAAGCAGTGAGATTATTAGTACATAGTAGTCCATAAATATAACACTGATATGGAAATAAAGTGACACAGCCCAGCTTCCCCCCCCCCCCAAGTTCCTTAATGATAAGGTTTACTTGGGATGCTTACTAAAAATGCAGCTTTCCATGCCTCTCCCTTGGAAATTCTGATGCAGTGGCTTTGGAGCCCAAGACCTTGGTTTATGTTGTCAGTGTTGCTTATTGTTTTTAAGCAATATGCTGGTGATAGTTGTCACCAAGATAATCAGGGAAACATTGATATGATGTGTGGGAAGCAGTGGTTCTCACCTTGGTTGCATATTGTCGTTAGTTGGGGAGCTTTAAAAATACAGATGCTTGGGTTCCCCTCAAGGAACTGTTTTAATGGGTTGGGGTGAGGACTGGGATGTTTAAAGACTCCTCAAGTGTTTCTAATGTGCACTAAGGCTGAGAATACCTGCTTTAAAGCACAAAGTGCCACTAAATGCACTATCATCATGATCATCTTCTCCATATTCTCCAAAGGAAATAATAAACACACAATTAACAAGAAAATTAAGAATGTCAGCTGGTATGTAAGAAGAGTGAGAAGAGCCATCCTGAGCTCCTACAGCACTTAATATGTCATTATGGCATTTTGGCTCTCTCACGGTCTATGAACCTTAAAGAGTTTTGTGTCTTTTCCCTCTAGACTATAAGCTCTATTAGGAGCAAGGAAACATTCTATTTTCATTTTTTAATATTTCTCCAAAGGTTTACCCATGCCTTATGTATGTAGTAGGTACTAACCAACTATTTGTCAGATAAATAAGATAAATGCATTAGTGGAAGGATAGCAGAGACCAAATACTACAGGAAAGGTGAGGAAGGAAGGATTTCAGACTGGGAGATCATGTGAGTGAACCCCTGAAGAATGTGTGGAATTGTTTTGAGTAGAGTGGAAGAGGGGTTTCTGGTGGGAGAAATGGCTTGAGCAAAGTTGGGGAGGAGAAGCAAGGAAACAGGAGTAGCCAGACTCAGATCTCCCTGAGCTAGAAGGGCACGTGGAGGAAGATCTGAGAAGCTTGTTGGTACTGGCTCCTGGTCACTTAAGGACGAGGAAGGGGCACAGGGAGGCTGAGTCCCTTTCCTGAGGCCTATAGCAGTGGATCTGGGACTCGAAGCTTGGCTGAGGCAACTTCGACACTCAAAGCTGTTACACCCTACTGTCTCCCAGTGTCTTGAACAGCAGGAGGATAATGAAGACTTTCCAAGCAGAAACATGACAGCCTCAGACAGATTTTGTAGAACAGTCATCTTGGCAGCCGTGAGGAGCAGTGATCGCAGAGCATGAAACCAGAGGTCAGGACATCAGTTCTTTCCAAAGTCTTTCCTTCTCAAATAGGGTGAGTGACATGTGTACTTACGGTGCACACACACACACACACAGCATTGAGGTCAGCACACAAAGTCTCTAAGTACCCATCATGCGTCTTTGTCTCCTGGATAGAGGTGGGCCACAAATTTGTATCTGATTGTTCAGGAAGCCAACACAAAAAGGGCACATGATTTACGGAGGCTATAAAACGAAAGTAAATGGTCACTCAGGAGATGTCCAGCCCTGGCTCTTTCTGAAAGCAGAAAGCAAATCCTTCCTTTGGCTCTCAAAGTGGGGACCTCTTGCAAAATGCTGGATGTTTCCCTCAACAGGAGACACAGCAGAATCCATAGCATTGCTTCCTGAATGGTCTTTAACAAAGGAGGCCTTGCCAGTGGGTAGCGCTCCATGTCAACCCTACAGCATCTATTTTCAGGACTTGGACATTTTCATTTTTTATTGTACACCACTCCCTGTGCCCCCCCCACCCCAAAAGTAAGGGTTGCCTTTTCTAAGTCAACTAAATGATTGATCAGTTCCTACTATATTCCACTTTATTTCCAGTGCTGAGAATGTAAGACTGGGCTTTTAAATATGTATATTGTAATTTCTTGCTGTCATATCTTCAGCATTTATAATGAAATGTCAATAGCTGTGGTGGTATATTAGTTAGGAATCTTCCTAATGATATATTAACAGAACAGAAGCATCCCGCCTTTCTCCCTTGATACTTTTATGCAGATTTTAAAACTCTTTGTACCCTGTTTGTATACAGCCATAAGTTCTCATGTTCAAAGTCACCTAAATCTTAAGCAGTCACTAACCTTTCCCTTCCTCTTCCTACCACTTCTCAGTCACAGGATGTTGCAAAATCAGTTTGAACATGGCTTCTCACACTCCAAATACCACTCCCATCATTGCTCTGGGAGAGCAGAATCAGGGAGGCAGACAGGGAAAGGGAGGTAATAACTGAATAGTAATTAAGTACCTGCTCTGTGTCAGGCACTTTGCACATTTCCTATCTGAGTGAGACAACACCCTTAGTGACAGGCATTCATCTCCTTGCTTAACAAGGAGGGGACATGAGTCTTATGGAGACCAAATGACATGTCTAAGTTTACACATCTAGTCGTAAGCATCAGAGAAAAATTCTGTCTCAAATCTGACTTCAGTACCAAGTTCTGTCCATGACAATATCCCTCTCCAAGGCTAAACCTGAAAACATAGGTGCATAGGTTTCAATTCCAGGTAAAATGATATAAACATACTCCATCCTGTCTGTTCCACTGAATGAAGCTATAAAAGCTCAGTAGAATTGCATGGAGAAGTATTTGAAGACTCTCAAAGTAACAGTAGCTGGCAGACTGGGGACAAAGATCAGAAATCAAAGTGCCACTGAACCTGTGGTGAGTTTACCACTTTTTTTTCTTCCTCTACCCCACAGCCTGGACTCAAGTCAGCTCAGAACACACAACTGGGCATCACTGCATGCAAAAAGTGCTCCAACAGAAGCCATCTATCTCTGGCTTGAGGAGCAGGAAAGCGGACTCCCAAAGCTCAGAGAGAGTGGGGAGATTCTCTTTTTTGAAAAATAGCTCTACTCTCCTGAGCCCCAATGCCCAGGTAATCATTGCATAATGGTGACAGTATAGTGTTATTGGTGAAAATGGAGGGGGGGGCACTAAATCTCTGGGGAAAGTGAACCCTCCTTTTTAATTGATCCCAAGAGGGTGTGGTGTATCCCCACCACTTTTCTCTGCTCCTGTCTTCCCACCACTTGCCTCTGCATGCGCGTGCAGATGTGGGAAAGCTGCAGCTGAGCAGGGTAACAAAGAACCCAGCTTTCAGAGGGCGGGGGGAGGACCAGAAAGGGAGCCTCAGGAAAGTGGAAAGTATTGGGGAGATTATGGAGAGAGAGGAGGTTAGCCCTCTAAAGTAAACCCGCTAAGTTGTGTATGAACTGAGCTCCTTCCACACTGAGCATGCGTGTTTCTGATCCCAAAGAGCATACCAAAGACTTTAAGAACTGAGCTAATAGACCACCACCTAGGTTCCAGACAGCCTACAGGGTGGGACCCATGCATGGGAATTCCACAGAGACCTGAAAGGGCTTTGAAAATGGGACTGAAATTGAAACCACAGCCCACAAAAGGCTGGGGAGAATTTGCACCCTGACCCAACAGGGTTGATTGCCTGGTAAAACAAAAATGTGAATATTCCCCGTAAGATTTAAATAAGATCCAGTGTCTCCTAACTTAAGACTCAAAATATCCAGGACACAATCCAACATTACCTGGCATGCAAAGAGCCAGGAAAATATCAACTTGCAAGGGAAAAAATAATCAGTAAAATATCAATGCCAAAATGACACAGATATTTGAATTATCTAGCGAAGCCTTTAAACAGCTGTTTTAAAATGATCCAAGAAGCAAGTTTACACTTTTTAAAAGAATGGAGTAATAGGACATTCCACCAAGTAAGGAGAAGAGATATAAAAAGTGGAAATTTTAGAAGCATAAATGAATAACAAAACAAACCAAACAACCCCTCACTGAATGCTCTCCATAACAGAATGGAGATTTAAAAGAGGAGAGAGTCACTATATGAACCTGAAGATGGATCAATAGAAATTGTTCAACCTGAACAATGGATAGAAAAAGAAGGAAAGGAATTGAAGAGAGCCTCAGGGACCTGTAAGGACAATACCAAAAGATTTAATATTTGTGTTAGAGGAGTCCCAAAGGAGAGGAGAAATAGTGTGCTGCAGGAAGAAAAAAAAAAAAATTTAAAGCAATAACAGCTGAAAACTTCCCAAACTTAGGAAAAGACATAAATCTGCAATTCATGAATCTCAGAGAATTTCAAACAAAATAAACCAAGTGAGACACTCTCACATGCATTATGATCAATCTATTTAAATCTAAAGATAAAGAATAAAATCTTGAAAACAGCACATTACTTATAGGCAAATAACAATTTGAATGACGTGGTTTTCTTCCTAGAAATCAGGGAGGCCAGAGGAAATGGCACAATGCTTTTCAAGCATTGAAAGAAATGAAGTATCACCCCTGAATTCTACAACCAGTGAAGATGTCCTCTCGGATTAAAGGTAAAATTTAGATACATCAAAGAAAAAAAAAAATCCTGGTTTCCCCAGGACTGAGGGGCTTCTCAGGATGCAGGACTTCTAGTGCTAAAACCAGGCAAACCAGGACAGTTGGCCACTGGAACATTGTGAGATTAAAGAAAACCAGAATCTATTGCCATTAGACCTGCTCTAAAGGAATGGCTTAAAGGAGCTGCTCTGGTCAGAGGGAACTGATACCAGACAGAAACCTGGAACATCCAAGAAACAAAGGAAGGGAAATTAAAATGGTAAATATCTGAGTAAATAAAATGGTGACTTGTTCTCCCTCTAAGTTTTGAAAATGTGCTTGATGGTTGAAAGCAAAAGTATGACTATAGTCTGGTGAAGTTTTCATGCTGTCTAATAGCATCACATTTAATGATGAAAGGCTGAATGTCCTCCCCTTGAGATTTGGAATAAGGAAAAGAGATATGCTCTTAGTACTCTTATTTAACATTTTTGTGTAAGTTCTAGCAAGGATAATAAGGCAAGCAAAGGAAATAAAATTTGCATGGACTAGAAAAGAAATAAAACTGTCCTAATTCACAGAAGACGGGATTAAATTTTTAGAAAATCCTAATGAATCTACAAGCAACAGCAACAACAATATAAACTCTTAGTACTAATGAGTTAGTTTAGGAAAATTGCAGGATACAGAGTTCACATACAAAAATCAATTGTATTTTGGCATACTGGCAGTGAAGACTTGAAACCAAAATATAAAAAACAAACAAGCAAAAAATATCTTCAACAACAGATCCAAAGAAGAAATACTTACACATAAATCTAAAAGTCACATACAGGATCTATATGCTGAAAGCTACAAAATACCGATATAAGAAATAAAAGAAGAGGGCGCCTGGGTGGCTCAGTTGGTTAGGCGACTGCCTTCGGCTCAGGTCATGATCCTGGAGTCCCTGGATCGAGTCCCGCATCGGGCTCCCTGCTCGGCAGGGAGTCTGCTTCTCCCTCTCCCACTCCCCCTGCTTGTGTTCCCTCTCTCGCTACGTCTTTCTCTGTCAAATACATAAATAAAATGTTTAAAAAAAAAAAAAGAAATAAAAGAAGACCTAAATAAATGGAGAGATATGCCATGATCACACATTGAGAGACTCAACATGGTAACATGTCCATATTCCCCAAATTGATCTAGAGATTTAATGCACTTCCCATCAACATCCCAGCAGGATTTTTTAAAAAAGATTTTATTTAATTATTAGAGAAAATGAGAGAGAGAGAGAGAATGAGAGGGGGGAGGGTCAGAGGGAGAAGCAGACTCCCCACTGAGCAGGGAGCCTGATGTGGGACGCAATCCCGGGACTCCAGGATCATGACCTGAGCCGAAGGCAGTCGCTTAACCAACTGAGCCATCCAGGCACCCCCCTCCCCTTTTTTTTATATCTAGAAAAACTTATTCTAAAATCTATATGGAAAGACAGAGGAACTGGAATAATCAAAATGATTTTGTCAAAGAAAAATGAAGGTGGAGAAGTCACTCTACCCAATAGAGTGAGTTACTGTCTCCATAGTAGTTGAGGCTTGTGGTGTTAGTTTAATGGAGAGACATCCAGACCTGATGGAACCAAAGGGAGATTTTGGAAATGAACCTACACCAACATGGAGATTTGAGTTTTGAAAGAGGAAAAAAGAATTCAATGGAGCAAGAATATTCTTTATAATAAGTGGTGTTGGAAAATTGGACTTCTATATATGTATATAAAAGAACATCAACCTAAACCTAACATCCTATAAAAATTAACTCAAATTATATAATAGATGTAAAAATAAATGTGAAACAATAATACTTAGAAGAAAATGTAGGAGAAAATATTTATCACCTGGGGCTATGAAAAGAGTTATTTGACATTCCAAAAACATAGTTCACTAAAAAAAAAAGTTAAAATTTAAAATGTTTGCTCTGTGGAAGACACTGTTAAAAAAGGAATAGATAAGGTGCAGTCTAGGGAAGAATAGTTGCAAACTGCATATCCAACAGAGGACTTACATCTATGATGTGTAAGGAACTCTAAAACTCAACAGTAAGAAAGCAAGTAATCTAATTTTTTAGAAACGTCCAAAGACTTGAATAGATATTTCACCAAAGAGAAAGCAAATCAGCACATGAAAAGATGCTTAATCATTAGCAGTTAATTAAATGCAAACTAAAACTATGTTGAGATACTGCTACACACCTATTAGAGTGTCAAAAAAAAAAAAAAATACCGACAATACCAAGTGATGGTGAGGGTGTGGAGCAACTGTAATGCTCCTTTGATGTTGGTGGGAGTCTAGATGGTACATCCTCTCTGGAAAACCATTTGGTAGTTTTTCATAAAGTTAATACACACTTGCCATATGATACAGCAATTCTACTCCTGTGTATTTACTCTAGAGAAGTGAAAACTTATATTCACACAGAAACCTGCTCGTGAGTACTTATAAGCATAACTGGTAAATATGGGAAATAGCCTAAATGGTTTTCAGGGGATAAATGGATAAACTCAGTGTGGGCATCCACCCAAAACAGTATTCTCAGCAGTAAAAAAGAATGAACTATTGATACAATAACTTAGATGAATCTCAAACACATTATACTAAGTAAAAAAGCCAGTCTCAAAAGATTATATTATAGCTCATTCATATGACATTTTCAAAAAGGCAATATTATAGTGGTTGGCAGGTATTAAGGATGGAGGTGGCTACAAAGTGAGAGCACAAGGAGTATTTTGAGGGGTGATGGACCTGTTCTGTATCTTGATTGTGGTAGTAGTTATATGAATCTATACGTATGTTAAAACTGAGAGAATTACGCACATGCACGCACACACACACACACCCCAATTTTACTACATGTTAAGCTAAAAGAATGTTTTAAAATGTTTAGTTGTAATTACAAATGTATTTCCTAGATAAATTCTCATTGCAAAAATGATAATACTAAAGATGCAGGTAGAGTTCTTTTGCCACCTTGACTAAAACTGCCAATCTCACTCTTCTCCCTTGGGGTGGAACCTCTCTTATCAGTTCAAATATGTTCTTCTAAAAGGAGCAATGGTTTCTAATGTTTGGAATTTTATCTCAAAAGTGCAACTCTTTAATTATAAAATAAGTGAAATTAAATAAGTTTGAATCATTTAAATCCCACACATTTAATATGTGGAAAAGCTTGGCGCACAGTAGGTGCCAATGCTGTTGTTATGACATTGTGTGACACACAAACATGTATCTGTGTTCATTGAACTTGTTTATAAATTATTTTCTATTCCCATCTACTACACTCACTCGCACCTCAATTCTGTCAGTGTTATGTTATTCATTTTAAATGGCTTATTTCATTCCCTTTAAACTTTCCCATCTAAACTCTTCCCATCAATCATGGACGATCACAAAATCAATCTTAGGGCAGGTGTTATGAACAGACACTCAACAGATGCAAAATTACAACAGAAACAAATCACTCCTTGTTGATGTGCCAGTCCCCTGTGCTTTTTCTTGGTCTTTGTGCCTCAGATAGTCTTCATGCCATCTTTCACCTAGTGTCTGTGACTGAATGCACAGAGTTCCCATGTTTCTGGTTTCAGATCTGAGTTCCATTTTCCAGGTCCTGACCACCTCTCTTGTTTTAGTGTAGGCGTCATTCCAGACTGAGCCAGTAATGGCATCTGTTTGGTGCACCACTGGGGACCCCCTTATTGGTTAGCAAATTGCCCCCATGCACAGCTAGTTGCCTCCTGGGCTAATATAAAGCAAAGCTTGGGCCTAGACTCCAGCCTCAGACACAGTCCATTTTTGTCCTGTCTTGCATAGCCACATTCTGGATTGTTTTTCCTCTTTGCTCAATCATAGATAGTATCTCTATGCTGCCACTAACTCAACCATATTTTAATCACATTAGTTAGTCCAATTGTCAAGTGGCAAAAAATAGATTAGTAGCTTGAATAGTTGAGCTGAAATGGTGATTTCATCATCAGTGGTTGTAATGGTTCAGTGATCATAATGGGATCAGATTGAATATTTAGAACCCAATCCATTGAATAGAAATTGACCTAAAACAGTCAATTCCATCTTTTGGTGAGAACCAGACTCAGTTCTTATTTTTAAGCATTATCTTTCTCAATAGGATCACAAGACCACTTTCCATGATCATTTATGTTTTGATTTGTCCTAAATGGGCAATGTGCTAAGTGATACTTTTCTAGTTCTCAAAGTCCTGGATATCCACTATATTGATTTTGAAACAACAACCCAAAGAGAGGCCAACTTTATGAACCTTTATGAATGGATCTGTAAAGAGAGAAGCTTCCTACATATTTAACCACACCCCACCCCCCGCCCAAAGGAGATAGCTTCCTCGTCTTCTACTCTATGTCCTGGCACCCAGGACAAGAACTGCATATAACAGACACTGACACAGGGAATGCAAGAAATGTGGTAAAAAAAAAAAAAAAATGTATGTAGTATGTCAGGCAGTGTGTTGCACACTTGTATGATATTTTAAAAATTCCTGCGGTAATTCTGTGAAGTTCAGTATTCTGTCTCTATTTTAGAGGTGGGGAAACTGAGGCTCAGAGTCAGGGCCACCATAAGCTTATATAGTGACTTTGTGTAAATGAAACCTCTGGAAGACATAGCTCCATGAGTTGGCTAGTGAGGCACAGATAGGATTTCAGTCTTGACTCCTCAGCTGGGAAATGTTTTGTAGTTAGCAACCTGTACAACTGTACATGGTCATCCTGCTCAGAAAAGTCAAGAAACTTATCCAAGGTCACAAATTAGAAATCAAGGTTTAATCAAGGTTTGACTCTGAAGTTCATGTTCTTGCTATTTTAAGAAACTACTTAGTGGTAAATGAATAAAAGTCTTGCTGTCTTTACACTGAGGATATTCAGTTATCCAAACTCTCAAACTAAAACTTTTAAAGAACGGATGTAACAAAATACATATAGCTTTGTTTCCAAATTCAGCTCAGATTGCCTTTGATCAGGAATCTCTTTATTTTTGAATGTTGTGGTTGACTTTAAATTCAACTTAATCAAGCTCCAAAACCACCCCCTGCTCCAACCACCTCCCCACCTCCCAACTTCAGGAGCCAAGTTCAACAGTACCCTTGCTTTATGTCATAGACAGGGCCCTGAAATACTGGCAGTAGCATCAAGGAAGGACACAGCAGCATTAGAGGAATTCAAAGAAACCAATTTCCTTTTGGTATCTCAAATAGCCAACTCTTTGCAAAAATATCTGCAGCTTTGTCTAATGCAAATTTATAATTCCACTCCTAATAAAGCTTTATATCCCCCAAGTTGTGGTGTTTAAAATTCACATGATGTAATGCTGTTAACTAATGTTGCAATTTATTTCTACTTAAGGCATTATGCAGGGGAAACATAGAAGAATAGCTTAACGGGAGTGATTCAGAATGATATTAAGTGTTAATCAAAGCACAATAAAGTAATAATGAGCTGGATTTTCTGACCCAGGTCGGAGGTAAATTTTCCCTGAATCTTACCCACCTCCTTATTAATTTGTCATGCTCTACCCCTCTGAACTTCTCCTCTACTTCTGCCTCATTGAGATTTGGGTCCATGATTCACTACTTGTGCCTTCAAAGAGTTCTGTTTAAGGATGTATACAGCCAGATGAAACACAATACATCTAGTTTATTAATAAATGGGCAAGTGTCTAGCATAGACATGCAAACTTTCTGGGATAAAACAAATCTGAAGAAACAGGTACATGTGTTCACTGAGAGACATACAGTATAGAGCTCATAGGGACACTTTTTGTAATAGCCCAAATCTGGAAACTACATGAGTGCCATCAACAGTAGACTGTGCTACTGGAGGGCTCAGACAAGTGGTTGGCACTCAGTGTATCTCCCATCCCTTGCCTCATTTCAGCTGATTCCAAACTGATGGCCACATCCTCTCCTAGTTGCTCCATTCCTAGGGTGCTTGTTGGGTGCTCCTTGCATCTACCCAAATGCCTTGTGACTATCAGGAAGCACGGTGTCTTTGAGCCATTGATCAACTAGGTGCACTGCAGAAGCCAACTCTGGTTGTGGATGAAATAGGAAAGGCTGATTTTTCCACTCCAAGCCCATGGAGATACATGAAGGGAAAACATTAAATCTTGCTCTGGGGCTGCTGTATTCAATGAGATGTTGTAAAGGAAGCCCTGGGAATCAAGTAACCACTTGATAAAGACCGATGATTGGTTTTATTAGCTTTTAAAAGAGAGGAACAGGATATAATGAAAACATCTTGCTTCTTGATACTGCCTCAGAAGTTTAAAATAATGAAAATCCATTCCGTTCATATTTTCAGTGGTTCCCTAATGCTTATAGAATACATTCTTTATTAAGCCATTTCAATCCCAACATGATTCGTTAATTAATTAACTATTTTTTTCACCCTAGATCAGACATTGGCAAACTATGGCCTGCTAGCCGAACCTGGCCCACCATCTGTTTTTTGTAAATAAAGTTTTATTGGAACCTAGCGGTGTCCATTTTGTTTACATATTGTATGTGGCTGCTTTTGCACTTTAATAGCAATGGAGGTTTTATGACATTGACAGTATGGCTAACAAACCCTAAAGTGTTTATCCTCTTGTTCTTTACAGAAAATTTATGCTGACCCCTTTCTAGCCTTATCTTCCTTCTAGGTCTCACCCCAAAGGGGGTTTGTTATAGTCCTCCTGGATCAGTGATTCCTTCCTGCCTCTAGCTACTCCCTCACATGGTTCATTCCACCCAGATTCCCCTTTCTACTGTGTCTTTCTTTCAGAAACTTATTCATTCTTTCTCCCCCAGCTTTATTGAGATACAATTGACATACAACATTGTATAAGTTTAAGGTGTATAATGTGATGATTTAATATCCATATATATTGCAAACTGATTACCACAATAAATTACTTAACACCTTCATCACATTACATAGCTACAATTTATTTTTGTATGGTGACAACATTTCAGATCTATTCTCTAAGTAACTTTCAAGTATATAATGCAGTGTTGTTAACTATAGTCACCATGCTGTATATTAGATCCCCAGAACTTACTCATCTCATAACTGGCACTAGGTACCCTTTTACCAACATCTCCCCATTTCCTCCACTCCTTAGTCCCTGGAAGCTGACATTCTACTTTCTGCTTCTTGAGTTCAGCTTTTTTAGATTCCACATGTAAGTGAAATCATGCCCTCATGGTCCATTCATGTTTTGCAAATGGCAGGATTTCCTTTTTTTTTTTTTTTTTTATGTCTGAATAACATTCCTCTGTGTGTGTGTGTGTGTGTGTGTTAGTCAAGTTTTCTTTACTCATCTGTTGATGGACACTTAGGTTGTTTCCATATATATCTTGGCTGTTGTGAGTAATATTGCAGTGAATGGTTGAAGACATCGAGATACTGATTTCATTTCCTTTGGATATATACCCAGAAATGGGATTGCTAGATCATATGGTAATTCTATTTTAAATTTTTTGAGGAATCTCCATACTGTTTTTCATAGTGGCTGTTGATGTTTCTTTTGCTGTGGAGAAGCTTGTAAGTTTGATGTGGTCCCACTTGTCTCTTTTTACTTTTATTGCTTGTGCTTTTAGTTTCATATTCCAAATAATCTTTGCCAAGCCAGTATCAAGGAGCTTTTCCCCTATGTTTTCTTCCAGAAGTTCTGTAGTTTCAGGCCTTACCTTTAAGTCTTTAATCCATTTCTAGTCAGTTTTTGTGAGTGGTATAAGATAGGAGTCCCAATTTCATTCTTTTGCATGTGAATATCCAGTTTGCCCAGCACCATTTATTGAAAAGACTATCCTTTCCTCACTGTATATTCTTGGCTCCCTTGTCAAATATTAGTTGACCATATATGCATGGGTTTATTTCTAGGCTCTTGGTTCTGTTCTGTTGGTCTATGTGTCTGTTTTTGTGCCAGTATCATACCATTTTGGTTACTATAGCTTTGTAATGTAGTTTGAAATTAGTACGTATGATGCCTCCAGTTTTGTTCTTTATCAAGATTGATTTGGCTATTCTGGGTCTTTTTGATTCCATACAAATTTTAGGGTTGTTACTCTATTTCTATGAAAAATGCTATTGGAATCTTGATAGGGATTGCCTTGAATCTATAGATGACATCAGGGTAATTCATGCTGGCCTCATAAAATGAGTTTGGGAATGATTGGCATTAATTCTTCTTTAAATGTTTGGTAGAATTCACCGATAAAACCATCTTGTCCCAGCTTTTCTTTGTTGGGAGGTTTATGATTACCACTTCAGTCTCTTTAGTCTTTAGCCTTTTGTTTGTTCAGATGTCCTGTTTCTTTATGCTTCAGTCTTCGTAGGCTGTATGTTTCTAGGACTATCCATTTCTTCAAGATTATCCAATTTGTTGGCATATCATTGTTCATAGTAGCCTTTTTGATCCTTTGTATTTCTGTGGTGTCAGTTGTAGTGTCTCCTCTGTCATTTATAATTTTGAGTCCTCTTTTTTTTTCTTGGTTAGTTTAGCTAGTGGTTTTTTGGTTCCGTTTATCTTTTCAAAAAACTAACTCCTTTTCTTTTCTTTTCTTTTTCTGTTGTCTTTCTAGATCTATTTCATTTATTTCTGCTCTAATCTTTATTGTTTCCATCCTTCTGCTAAGTTTCAGCTTAACTAGTTCTTTTTCTAATTCCTTGAGGTATAAAGTTAGGTTATTTTTTTGAGTAATTTCTTTTCCCTTGATGCAGGCACTTAGTGTAATAAAGTCTTCTCTTAGAACTTCTCTTGCAGACACCATAGTTCTTGCATGTCATGTTTTCACTTTCATTTGTCTCATGATACTGTCTGATTCCCCTTTTGATTTCTTCTCTGACCCATTGGTTGGTTGTGGGTGTGTTTAATTTCCAAAGATTGGTGAATTTTCCCTTTTTTCTTCTGTGTTTGATTTTCTAGCTTCATATATTGTAGTCAGAAAAGATACTTGATATGATTTAAATCTTCTTATATTTGTTAAGGCTGGCTTTGTGACCCAACACATGATCTATCCTGAGGAGTGTTCTGAGCATGCTTGAGAAGAATGTGCATCGTGGTGTTGTTGGATAGAATATTCTATATGTCTGTTAGGTTAATTTTTTTCTCTAGCGTTATCTGGGTCTGTTGTTTCCTTATTAGTTTTCTGTCTGGATTATCTGACGTGGAAGGTGTAACATTGAAGTTCCCAAATATTTACTGTATTGCTGCTTGTTTCCCCTTTGAGTCCTCTTCATACTTGCATTGCATATTTAGGTGCTCTAATGCTGGGTGGATATATATTTACAATTACTATATCTTCTTGGCAAATTGACCCTTCTATCACTATATAGAGACGTCTTTTGCTTCTTGTGTCTGATTTTGACTAATAGTCTATTTTACATGATATAACTGTAGCCATGCTTGCTCTCTTTTGGTTACCATTTGCATGGAATCCTTCTTTTTCCATCCCTTCACTTTCAGCGTAGGTGTGTTTTTAAAGCTGAAGTGGGTCTCTTATAGGCAGGCATTGTTGGATCTTGTTTTTTGTTTTGTTTTGTTTTCTTTATGCATTCAGCCACTCTGTTTTTTTGTTTGGGGAATTTAGTCCATTTATGCTTAAAGTGGCCTTACTATTGGCATTTTGTTCATTGTTTTGTGACTTTTTTTTTAGTTCCTTTGTTCCATTCTTCCTCTGTGATTTATTTTTTGTAGGGGTATATTTTAATTCCCTTTTCTTTATCCTTTGTGTATCTACTGTAGGTTTTTGTTTTGTGGTTATCATAAGGCTTACATAAAACATCTTATAGATAATAATAGTCTATGTTAGCCCAGTAATAACTTACCTTCAGTTGCATACAAAAACACTTTTGTTTCTCCTTCCCCCACATTTTACACTATTGGTGTCACACTACATCTTTTTATATTGTACATCCATTAAGAAATTATTGTAGCTGTTGATTATTTTTAAACTTTTGTACTAGAGATAAAAGTGATTTACATATCACCCTTACAGTCTTCAGGTATTTTGAGTTTGACTATATATTTACCTTTACCTGTGAGTTTTATACTTTGATATGTTTTCATATTGTTACTTAGTGTCCTTTCATTTCAACCTGAAGAACTCCCTTTAACATTTCTTGTAAGGCAAGTCTAGTGGTGATGAACTCCATAGCTTTGTTTGTCTGGAAATGCTTTTTATTTCTCCATCACTTACGAAGGATGATTTTGCCAGGTGTATATTATTTGGCCATGGTTTTTAGATGGATGTCCTCCTCGAGTGTATTGACCCCAGGAGTCTTGCTCTGAATAGGTACTCCCTCTAGGTTAGTGCAATCAATAAATGAATGTGCATGGGGCTCAACCAGCTCATGGAAATCCAGCCCTAAAATTCAGGCCTCAGATATCGAGACCTTTTGCTTTCAGAGACCATCTCTAGATTGATGGTTCCTTCAGTGCAGTGGCTTCTGGCTCACTACCCCAGGCAGCGAGCAACAGGAGTGATTGGATTGGGGTTGTAAAAGTCACATTCCCTAATGAGAAACAACGTGGGGACTAGATCCAGGAAACCAGCCCAGTTGGTAACACCCTTGTAAAAAAGACTGATAAATAAATAAGCTAGCCATCCAGCTTTTCTTCTCCTCAGCAAATGAGATGAAGCAGCTGGCCTTGGAAAGAGGCCCTATGCTTTGTTAACTGGAAACAGATTAGCAGACTCAATCTGCCATCCGCCTTTTTGTCTGTGGCCTTGCAACAGTTGAAAAAGGGGAATTTTTGTTAAAAGTTTCTCTGGCAAGGGCCAGGCAGCAAATGACACTAGCCTGGCCTGAATGTTTCATGCTGGTGGGTAAAAATACTTTTTTTTTTTTTTTTTTTGGATTCTCATCTTTAACTTTCCTGTGGGTCTTTGACAAAAACCTCAGGGAATTCTATAGAGTGCATGTTGTCAGTATTTTAATCAGCTTCAGCTGTCAAAACTCTTGTAACCCGCCTCTTCTATTTAAAATGTGTCTTCTAGGCATAAAATAATTAAAGGTGCAGGGCCATACAGTAGGCTCAGAGCCATTGCAATGTGACAAAACCCTATGGATGAAAGGTATTATTTTAGGAAGTTTTAAATATAAATTTTGTTTTGTCAGAAGGCTGCAGGGCACACATTTTCTATATTGTCAGGCTTGATGGTAACAATATTTATATTTCAAATAAAAAGATTAAATTGCAGTCTTATGTGTTTCTGCTTTTTGCCCTTTTTTTTTTTTACTAGTTTATCATAGTGCTGCTTTCCTGGTATGTCATCATACTTTTTTTTTTTTTGCTGACAATACTTTTATTTTATTGAAACATTCTGCCTTTTATTGTCAATCACAGAGTTGAAATAATGAAGGCAGACAGCCTTGCCACTTGGGTTTGGTTGTTTTACAAACCTCTTGTTTTACACCTTGTTGAAGGCTTTATGAAGAAAATGCAAAACAACAAAACCAAACCAAATAACAAAAAAATGCTCAGGCCAATGTGTTTAGTGCGCGTGTTGGAAAAAGCTTTGAGCTCTTCACCTGGAGTCATGTGCATGCATTTTCATCTTGGTGTCGGAAAGCAAACGGTGCGCAGGCAGGGCCAGTGAGCCCCAGGAAGAAGCGTGTGCTGTTTGCTGTGAATGGCTGGTTTGGCCGCTTTGTGTCATAGCTTGTTAGCTGTGGCAGCTCCAGTGTCTCCAAAGGGGCCGGAGATTTTCTGAGCCATGGGGGCTGATGAGTTCCTGAGTTTCCAGGCTGGCTCAGAGTCAGCCCTTCAGTATTGCACCCGACAGAGCTGTTTGGGGACAGTGTGCAGAGTGAAGGTCTCTCACACCTGCTGGACCAGAGCCAGATGGCTGCTGGGGGCACTGGGCTCCCTGGTGTTGAGATGGAGGGACAGTGCTTGTCTTCAGATGGCTGCTCCCTCTTCTTCTCACTTAGTAATTCACTTGGTTGAGGGAGAGTCAGCTGGTTCATTGGACTCTTCTCCCCACCCCTGTAATTTGTCTTTTACAGGTCAAGGAAGCCCAAGGGAAGTACCCTTATCTCTGAGATGACAAGTCACATGGGAGCAGGAACTTCTCATTCCCTGCCTGTGGCAGACATCACTAATCAATCTCAGTGCTTTAACGCTCAGCCAGCTGCACCTCAGAATCCCTTTCCACATAGTTTCCAGGTCCCCAGTCACAACCAGTTGGGTGACAGGCCATCTTTGCACCACCAGCTCCCTCTGCAGGGCACAGGGGCACCAGTCCAGGCACACATGTTCCTAGCCATCTCATGACTCAATACTGTCACTTTAATGTTGCAGGTCATAGACCCATATAAATCCCATTTTAACCATACTTCAGTTCACAAAGTCCTTTCACATCCTGATCTTACATGGCAGCTTGGCACTCACAAAAACCCCAAAGTGAAAGCTGCCAAGCAGAGAGCCGCTTCTGCCACATTCTATTGGTGAGAGAGAGAGGAGCAGCCCAGATTCAGCATGGGAGGTGAGCTTCACTGGAGGCCGTCTTTGGAGTCTGGCAATCACAAGAACGCTCGCTATAATCTAGAGCATAGCATTTGACTCATGTGGGAAGGATTTTCTATTTCATCAGTTCAAAAGTAACCTTTTGCTTTTGAATTAAAACCCATACCCTTTAGTATAACTTTCAAGGCCTCACACAGTCTAGCCTCAGTTTGTTGGGTGACAAGCTGCCGTGCTTTCCCAGTATATGAAATTATGTCTGTGAAGCACTTATTTTCTTCAGTTTCCTCATCCCCGTGTGATCCCCTCTTTACCCTGGATGATCCAGTCCAGTGGTCCCTACTGTCTGCAGCTAGCAGAGCCAGAATGAGTCATTATTTCCCCTGAGCTCTTATAGGACCATGGAAGGGAGCTCCTCCAGAGGTGGAGGAGGAGGAGAAAAAAGAGAAGGAGCAAGAGTTATTTGTATGAGTCATAGACGAGAGGGAAAGCCCAACAGTTTGAGCCAATGACTGGATGGGCATAGATTATAGGAACATTGTTTTCAATGTGTCAGCACACACACACACTGAAGTTAAAATGACAGAAGCTGAGTCAGACTTTATTTTTTCCCGTCTAAACTGCAGTGGCATCCTGGAAACCTATTGATAATATCACTCCATTTAAATTCATATTGCTATAACATTTTCCAGGAGACAAACCCTGTCTGTCATATGCATGTCACATGTCAGCCTGTACATGGAAAGGGAAACAAAGTTTTGGTTAAATCTGAGTCATTCACTGTACTAGGCAGGTTAGATGCCTATCTCCTTTAACCTTATGTCTTGTGATGTTCAGTGTCAAAGAATAGCTTAAGCAAAAGCAGAAGACAGTTAAAACAAAATGAAACAAAACAAAACAAAAAACAAGATACAGAGTGGGATCTTGTGGAAGCCAAGGAGAGGAAGTGTAAGCAAGCCTCACTAGTGATGAGAACATTGTCTGCAGAAATAAGAAGTCCCCTTCTTGGGTCCTATCAGCTTTTGTGTCTAATTCTATACAGGTGTCTCTTCCCTTGCTCTCATCCTCCCTTTCTTTCATTTATTGCAAACCAGGTTTCTTTACCTCTGTGTGTGGTGCAAACATGGCCATGCCATGGTGACCTTTACCTTCTTCAAGGACATGTCTGAAGACCTGGTATTTCTATGTCAAGGGGGAGAATCTGATTGATCCAGCCAGCTACCAAGTATTTCTGAGAAAAATGACCACTTTTGGTCCAAACAGACATGGCTACTGTGATGGGGAATGGGGACTTCACTTTCTACCATGTGGTTTTAGAGGCTTCTTCATATATGTTGTGGGGAAGATGTTCTCAGATAAAGGCTTGGAGGTGAGTGGGAAGAGATCTGAAAATGCTTATTAGAGTTTATAATTCTTATTTTGTAGGCAAGAAAATGGAATTTCGGAAACTTTATTTTTGGAGATACAGACTCTTTGTCACACCTTACATTTAACACGGAGGCTATCTTCCGGGACCACACCCAGTAGCTCCTTCAGCCCAAATTTGGCATAATCTGGTCATCTCCAAATACCAGCCTTTCTGTCTGTCTTCTTTCTTTTTTTTTTTGGTCTTTCTTTCTTGATCACAGAGGGGACCATCATTATGACACAGACCACAGCCCATTTACTTCAGGGTTGACAGGGCAGTGGCATGCCTAGTATGTAACAAAAGAAAAGGCACTCCCTAAAAATGCCGGCGGGGATATGGCTAACCTCCAGTTTCGTGAGCAGAAATCCGTAAGGATAGAGTCACTAGGAAAAAGGTGATTTTTTTTTTCAATAGGTGATTGATAGCTTTTGAATAGTTTTTGAATAGGTAGTAGACCTGAAATTACTGGCAAAGGAGGGTTTCATTATCAAGAGTCAAGAGTCATTCTTAAACAATAATGTGTCACAGGGTGGTTTTCAAAGTTTTACTTCATTTAGAAAATGTGTGACAGAGCCCATTATAGTTCACCTCAGTCTATCAAATAACTTTTAAATCCTCAATGAGAAACTTAAAGTCTCTGTTGTAAAAACAAAAAGAAAAGAAAAACCAAGGGAAAAAAAACAAAAAGCAAAACCAATACTCTAATTGTGTGAGAACATGGAATAGAGATTTATCATGGATATAACCCATTTTCAAAAAAAAAAAAAAAGATGTAAGGGGAATCCCTGAAACAGAGAGAGGATGAGACTATGTCAGAAGCTATAAACAAACCATTTAAAAGCAACAGAAAAAGACATAACGCATCCCAGGAAGCAGGTTAATAGGGGTGATCTTTACTCAACTACCTACAGAAAGCCTGGTCTCGAATACTTAACCATTTGCAAGTAATCCCTAAAGCAGTTTCCCAGGACCTGCTAAAAAGGGGAGACATTCTGAGTCTGATTCTTCCTGAATTAAAAATAAACACAGCACAAGCTCGAGCAAAGAGGCAGCATTCTACCTAAAGTCAGGCTTACGGGAAGAATTTATCTATTAGGGGCATGTAGGACAAATAACACCTAAAATGTGGGGAATTGCTGTAGAAAGGGGGGGATTCAGTCCTTTTTGGGGGAAGAGACTCAACAGGGAAGAATGAAGTGGGAACAATATGCTCATATCCAAGTCCGCCATGAACTGTTATTGACAATACCAGCAAATTAATCAGGAAACTTGCTGGTTTAGTGATAAGGAAGCTGTCACTTTTCCTGCTGAGATTGACATGCCTCACGCCATCAGTAGAATTGATGTCTGTTCAATAATACTCAGATCTGTCCCAGAATCTGTGCAAGAACATCTGATAGTTACATCAGACTTAAAAGTGAAATGCTAGAGAGGAGCTCATCCAGATGGACACAGATGTTCTCAGACAAAATAAGATTAAAAAAAAAATTATTCAAAGCTGTTTAACAGATGCCATGTTCAACAAGGGAATGAATGGTTCATGGCACACATGTTGGTTTGGGAGTAAAGTATTTTATATCCAGTTCAATGGCTGTGGCTTCATTGCCATTGTTCTTGGGCAACAATGGTAAAGATTGTTTTTGGTAATAGCTGACGGTTATTGAGCTCTTGCTAGATGACAAACTCAGCTTGACCCGCATACCTCACTTACTCCAAAACCTGACACCATCAGGTAGCCATTATCACCATTCTGCAGATGAGAACACCGAGGTCTAGAGATACTGTGCCGTTTGTCCGAGTTGCGTAATCAGAAACTGAGGGATTGTTAATTGGAACCCAGTCTTGCTGCAAGCATAGTTCATGCTTTTAAAATGGTCAGGATGAGAACCTGAGCTTCAGTTCTACTCAAGACATATTTGATTTGTGCCTGCTCTTCCCCTGACCTGGCTAGACACAGGGAACACGGAAGGATAATCGCCACCCTAGGAATCATATGCTTTCAGGTTCACGATTTTAACTGAAACTCTGCACTGCTCTGGACTCAGGCTCAGAGACTTGATGCCTAATTCCTGTTTCATGAGCATCAAGTCCTTGCCATAGCAATGCTCAGAGAACCATCCCAAACTCCACGACCTGCTGCTGTGAGTCCCCAAATATTTGTCTGTCTCAAGGAGGTGAAAGTAAGAAAATGGAATTTAGTGGCTTACATTGAACTAATGAACAACACAAACCCATTTGTATTCTTTTATCCATTACTTTCTTTTACTCATTACTTTCTTTAGGAAATTAAATGAAGTGACACATGCAAAGTACCTAGTGTGTGTTTAATTATTGGTAACCATCACTATTATGACCTCATGCTCAGACTCTTGGTACTTTTTAGCCTCTCTTATCCCCAGAAGAAAGCATTTGAGTTTCCATTTGGAGTATCCTTTGGATACTAAGGGCACAGAAGTTGCTTAAACAGCAGATAAGATTTATTTGACAAAGCAGTTTTCCACCCAAAAAGGCCCACTCAGCCCCATGAGGCAAACAGCTCTTAAATCAATCTCTGTGGAGTTGGACGGCAAGATCTGTTACATCCCCGTCAGCTTTCTATCACCCACCGAGGGGAAAACCTTCCCCCAGCCCTCCCAGATCTCTCTTCAGAGGAAAGGAGTTTAAATCAAGGATGGAATGGGCCCTCAAGGATAGAGTGGGCCCTCAAGCCAGGAGTCAGTAAAGCACTCCAGCGGAGGAGCCAGTCTGTTGTGAACATTGTTGGTGGGTTACCCAGGATCCAATATACCTCCTACCATTAGGAAACTTTTTTTTTTTTAGATTTTTGATTTCTGTTTTATGTTTCTCATCTTCATTAAATGGCTCATGTGCCTCAGGGGGAAATTACTCTATGCACAGCATCAAACATGAGCTGGGTTAGTTGTTAGGAAATCATCTCCCCTGTTAGTGATTGTTCTCTGAAGGGTATAGTATCCCACTGGGCCAATGGATACAAGAAGCAGTTTTCTGGAGGATTCCTCATTCTTCTCGGAGAACTTTCTAGAACTGTGATGTGCAGTAAGATAGCCACCAGCCACATGTGGTTACTGAGAACATGACATATGGTGAATCCAAACAGACATCAGGTCTCAAAGACTTAGTATGAAAAAAGAATGCAAAATCCCTTATTGATATTTTTACTGTTGATTTCATATTGAAATGCTGGTATTTTGCATATATTGGGTTAAAGAAAATGTATTCTGTTAAATTTAATTTCACCTGTTTCTTTTTACTCTCTTTTTAAAATTTATTTTTTAAATTCAGGTATAATTAATATACAGTGTTATATTACTTTCAGGTGTGAAATATAATGATTTAACAATTCTATACTTTACTCAGTGCTCATTACGATAAGTGTACTCTTTAATCCCTATCCCTGATTTCGCCCATCCCCCTACCCACTTCCCCCCTGGCAACCATCAGTGTGTTCTCTAGAGTTGAGTCTGTTCTTTTTGTGTGTTTGTCTCTTTTCTCTTTGTTCATTTGTTTTATTTCTTAAATTTCACATATGAGTGAAATTGTATGGTATTTGTCTTTCTCTGACTTATTTCACTTAACATTATACCCTCTAGATCCATCCATGTTGTTACAAATTGCAAGATTTCATTCTTTTTATCACTAATATTCCATTGTGTGTATGTGTGTCTGTGTATATATATATCACATCTTCTTTATCCATTCATCAGTCGATGGATACTCAAGTTGCTTCCATATCTTGATTATTGTAAATAATGCTGTAATAAACATAGGGGTGCATATATCTTTCCAAATTAGTGTTTTTGTTTCCTTTGGGTAAATTCCTAATAGGTGGAATTACTGGATCTTTTTACATTTTTAATGTGACTATTAGACAATTTAAAATTAGATATATGGCTTGCATTTTACTGGACAAAGCTATTTTAAAGTGACTCCCTTTAGTCTTCGGGACATTGTTGTATGCAGATAGGCCAAGAAGTGCTGTAACCATGTTGCTATCAGCCTATGGGTAAAGCCAACACAGGGAGAAGGTCAGAGTGAGGGACAGAGTGAAGAGACAGAGCCAGAACATGATGTTCAAAGAACCTTTGCACTTCCAGTTATGCGACCTACTGGGTATCTTTATTCAAGCAAATTTAAGGTGAGGTTTCCTCTTACTTGCTATTGAAATAATTTAAACTTACACATGGCCTTGGAATCTTACTTTCAGAGATTATAGGGAAGGAGGTACAATGAGGTGTGACTGTTCAGACCAGAATGAGGAAGAGAAAGCCTTTATCTCCCAAGTCTGGTGACCAAGCTCTGAAGGAGCTGGGCAGGCCGCCTCTCAGAGATGGGATATGAAAATGTTTCCAGAAGGTTGAACTGTCAGTGATGCCTTAGAGCTGGGAGACCATTTATGAGGATAAGCTCCAGGAGGAAGACTGTGGGACAAATACAGAGCATGGGCCTCCTGGCCTTCCACACATCTCCAGCAACACTAGAATGAGAAGATGAGGCTTACACAACCTGGACGAGGCAGAAACATTATGCTGGTCGCTTCCCTTGGCCCCTGCAAGACATTCTTCACCCTTCTACATCCTGCTCCCTCCCTGTGTTATCAGGAGTTGGCAATGTCCCTCAACTTGAGATCACAGTTCCTGTCAGGTGGTCCTCTCCTTCCAGCTACCGTACCCCTCCCCTTCTCCCTTGTCCACTCAGGTCTAGCAATAGTCATCTTGCCCCTTTGCTACTGGCCCCAAGATTCTAAATCTGATGGTTTCCCTGTACCTGCCCATATAATTTACCAGTAGTCTTTATTAAACTCTCTGCCATTTATCCAAGTTGACTGTGGTATCTTTTTCTTTAGGGACTCTGATACCATGGTGCTTCTGTGTCTCCTATGATTTTCTTTGACCAGGTTATGGGACAAGGTTACCAAGGTCATGGACTGCCAGATTCCAATATGCAGAGTGTCCAGTGATCAGAGAGTAACAGTGTGACTGGTGGACTGGGGCAGGAAGGTGAAAGGAGTTGGCTCAAGGAATGAGCCACATGAGGCAGGGGAGAGAGACCCTCCCAGCTGATGATGACTTGGTTTGGACTGTTGACATGGAAAGCCAGGAGTGCAGGTCAGATGTTCTGATCTTCCCTCTTGACTTGTGACCTACAAGATCATCTGCAAACCACACTCATATTTGGATTTTTGAGGGTACACATAGACTTTCTAGAAACCAGTTCCAAAGATCCTACATATACCAGGTGTTCATATTGAATAAACTTCCTGGAAATGCCATGAAGACTGAGCTTATGGAGCTATGGAGCATGTATTGACTATTTATGGCTCAGGTGGATGGCCACGTGATATGGTCTGGGTCAGCCCAGAGCAAAACTGGAAGGTTAGAGAAATTCAACTCACACATTCTTACCTCTCTTCCTCTCTGTTCTGCTGTTCTTTTTCTTCTTTCACTTCTTCTTAAACTTCCTAACCCTTGCGGTCTATTGGCTCAGTATTTTTCAAACACCAGTCATCCCTTTGTATGCTACTTCAGGATTTTTGGCAACTAATTACAACCAATATTGATTTATTTAATATTTTCTTAAACTGACTTGCTCATTTATTTTTTTAACTTTAACTGCCTTGTCCTAAGCATTGACATGTGCGAAATCACAGATTTGACCACTGAGTTGTAGTAGTCTTTTTATACATACACACAGATACCTAATGATAATCAAAAAATCATGTGCCAATTAAACCATCCCAGGGACCACCAGAGCTATGGGTGCCCCATCTCAGGAAACATGAAACTGTCTGACAGATTCTGGAAGAGTGCCGATGATGGGACCATCTATGTCGGTGCTACCCGGTACAGCAGGCAGTAGCCACATGTAGCGACTGAGTACTTGAAGCGTGGTAAATGCGACTACGAAACTGAATTTTTAGTTTATTTAATGAATTGATTTAATGACTGTAAGCTTAAATTTGAATAGCCACATGTGGTGAGTGGCTGCCATATTGGACAGCACAACTCTAGGGTATCTGCACTTAAAAATAAATCTTGGCAGAAGGGATGAACCTTGGGCTAGATACTGTATAAGCAGTTTCCATTTTTTTTTTTTCCTTTATGTGTTCCTAAGGACTCTGTGCAGAAGGTATTACCACATTCGGGCAGTAGGCACAAGTCAGCGATGGGAGGATTTTCCATTGTATTCCTTAAATACACAAACAATGAAGCTGTACTCTGTTATTTACAGAAAGAGAGAGAGAGAGACCTGTAAGTGAGCAAATTGTCATCCAGTCCCAGGCACATTCAAAATTTAAAAGGTTGACATTCCTTTTTTCTTTCTCTCCCTTTTTTTTTTAAACATCCAACCCTCCTCATTAACCAGATATCTTTATTCTCTAAATATTTACCACCCAAACGAAATTTACAGTTTAATTTGCTGTATAAAATCATTTATTGACTGATAAACCTCATTACTAAGCTCTAGCACAGCCCCTGGTACTCCCGACAGTTTTAATTCTTGTAACAGCAGGCTCCTGCAAGAGAAAAACAATCCTGTCAAATGAACTGCGGGGGTCTAAATTATTCAAATACACTAAATCCATGCAGAACCCTTTCCCTTGCTCATAATTTTTCTTTCAGAGCCAACAATTAACTGGCAATATTCTAACTTGAACAATGACAGCTATTCTAACAGAATTCTGGGAACAGGGAACATCCCACCTTCCCATGTGTCCTTCTGCTCCTGGGGGCACCAGAGGAGTGACCCCTGCAGGAGCCCCTGTGGAAAGGGGAGGTGTTCTCTACCCACAGTCCCCACCTCTTCAGAGTATGTCATTCTCTCTGCTTCTCTCTCCTGTCCCCAGGTCAGAGACTGTTTTGGATATCAAGGTGGGTGTGTGTGTCTGTATTTCTAGCATTTATACCAGATGAGCACCAGTCTGCAATTAGTTAATTGCACGTGTGTCTTTCTGCCTATGGGGGAAAAAGTGCCTCCAGTTTCCTACCTGCAAATGCAACCAAACTAATTATTGAGCTCCTGATTGAGAAGGCAGGCCTATCTAATTGAGCCTGCAAAACAGAAAAGAAAAAAACAAACCTCTAAAAATGACAGTAGCTTAGAACAACAAATAGCAAGAATCTGTCTCGCATTTGAGAAGGAAAATCTTTTCCACCATGTTGGACATCATTCATGATCTGCACAGTGAATGGCCTTGAATGTCAGTGGATGCTGTTTTATGCCTAATTTCCCATAGCTCATGGCCCCCTAACAGTGATGGATCCTCCGCATGACACCCAGTGTCAAAGTTCTTAAACAGAAAAAGATATTTTTTAAATGTTGGTCTTGACAGTTCACCCATGCATTTATTCTTTTATCAAATATTTATTGTCAACTCTCTGCCAAGCTTGTAGTACCTAGGAAGCATCATGGTGCTGGATGTGGAAGGAGAAGCAATGACACTTAGCCAAAATGGTGCTTAGTATTGCCCTCTAGCTCAGGGCTGATGTCAATGTGTGAACCACAAAAACCTCAGAGGTTATTTAAAATGCAGATTAATTGGACTTACCTCACACACAGTGAATCAGAATTACTGAAATGATGGAGCCCAGGAATCTGCATTCTTCCATGGTTCCCCAGGCAATTCTGAAGTATTTTGAAGTTTCAAAGTGTTGGCTTTGAGCTTGCCACTTACACCTGAAAGCATCAGGCACCAATGGATGACCGTGAAAGAAATGTCGGCATCAATGGTGCAGATAACAAACCCAGAAAATATCGGTAAGGGGCATACCCAGGGTCTGCTTTGAGAGCTGGCTTAGAGCTACAGAGGTGGGGCATGGGGCAGCATGTGGAGGTGTGTTTGCACGACTGCAAGGGGCAAACTGTCATTGTAACAGTGGTCTTGCCTGGCAGGGTGCCTGGGGCTTTTTGTTTTGTGTTTTACTGTTGTTATTTTCTCCATGGCTTTATTTGTTGACTATATTAAACTTTTAGAATGATTTTAACTTTGGAAAAGTTGCATGAAGAGTACGAGAGTCTCCGTATACCTCACACCTAATTTCCCCTATTAGTAACATCTTAAGTTAGTGTAGTACTAACTGTGGTATTGGTCACAATTCCTGAATCAGTACTACTAATACACTGTTATTCACTAATCTCCATATTTGAACCTAATTCCCATAGTTTTCAACTTAATATCCTTTTTCTGTCCAGAATTCCACATTACACTTGATCATCATGTCTCTTTAGGCTCATTCTGGCTGTGACGGTTTCTTAGATTCTCTCTGTTTTTGATGACCTTGATGGTTTGGAGGTATATCCTTCAGATGTTTTGTAGCATGACCCTCAATTGGGATTTGACTGATGTTTTTTCTCATGATTAGACTGTATTAAACTGTGGGTTTTGGGAGGAAGAACCCAGAAGTAAAGCACTACTTTCATTACATCATATCATATCCAAAGTGTATGGTATCAACAGGTCTTATCCCTGTTGATGTTGACCCTGATTACCTGGCTGAGTATGTTTGTGAGGTTTCCCACTGTAAAGTTACCTTTCCCCTCCCTTGCCATACTATATCCTTTAGAAGGAAGTCACTATGAGCAGCCCAAACTTAAGGGGTGGAGAATATGCTCCACCTCCTTGAGCACAAAGTATATACATAAATTATTTGAAGTTCTTTTATATGGGAGATTTGTATATTCTCCTTTATTTATTTATTCATTTACTTATTCATTCATTGATTTACTTAAACATTTATTATGTCGGTATAAACTTATGGATATTTATGTTATACTGTGGGTTTTAACCCAGTGTACTACATTATTTATTTTTCTTGCTCAAATTCTTCCAGGTGTGGTTATTGGGAGCCTTGACAGCTGGCTTCTGTGCTCCTCTGGAACACATATGCACAGAGTTTTGTCTTTGAGAACTTCTTTAACTCGTAGCACTACAAGATGCTCCAGGCTCATCTTGTGTATGCCCTGTCCTAACCCTAGAATCAGCTATTTCTCCAAGGAGCCTTGGTCTCTTTTATCAGAGAATGGTATTTAGAAACCAAGATCTGGATGTTGTATGTGCTCAGTTCTGGCCCTCCCAGAACTAGGACAAAACTAGGAAATATGTATGTCTATGTTAATGTATCTCTGTATATACACCTACCTCCATCTATATCTGTACCTGTATCTATATATCCATAACTGTATAACTACATTTAGCATCTATTTATATCTGTATTAAACTAAACATGCGTTCATACTGATGTCTCTAATTCTAATCCATTACCGCATGGATTATTCTAGCCTTACCCCCTTGCTTACCAACAGTGAGACACTTGGCTTTCACTATCTGCCACCAATTTATTTATTTGTTCAACCTCAGATAGATATATATTAGTTTCAGAATTAACCTGAACCCTAACGGGGATTCTCTTTTTATGTAATGTCCATTTACCACCAAAGCAATGTCTGTTACCTGCAGCATACTTTGGGACACTCTGGCTTAAAGAAACTCCTTTCTAGGACTACTTCCCTGGAGACTCAGTGAGTGCCCTGGCCTATGTTTCTTTTCTTGGTCTGTCCTTCCAGTTCATGGCTTAGCTCCCACAGGCAGTGACTCCAGAGCTTGCCCAAGATACTTATGCTATACTGTGGGTTTTAACCCAATACTATGTTACTTATTTTTTCTTGTTCAAATTGTCCCAGCTGTAGTTATTGGGAGCTGTTTCAGTTGTCTTCTGTGTTCCTCTGACAGACATATCCTCATAGTTTTGTCTTTAAGCACTCTGTCACTGCATTTCTAGGTCATAGTGGAGTTACTAATATCCATTCAAGAAGCACTTGCTGAGAGCATGTACTATATACCTAGGTCTGTGCTAAAGATAAGGATATGGAAATTAACAGGGTCCTGTTTCTGGGAGCTCTGTTTCGAATGGGGGGGCTTGACCCTTGTTCTGTTTTGCCACTGTTGGTTTACTTCTCTAAGTGCCACCATACGAAGGAGCATGGGATGCTGCTTAGTGTCTTCAAGGAGAGCACCTTCATTTAGGTTGGAATATGGGGGAAAACTTTTCAGAGTAGGCAACTCTTTAGCTGAGTCCTGAAGAATTTATCAATATTTTTAATATGCATCTACTGAGTGTCCTAGTACAGGCTGGGTGTTGAGAACATGAGGGGAGAAAACCCCAGATAAGGTTACTGGTCTCATGAAGACCCCCGTTAGGTGAGGAATTCAGGTATTTAGTAGCATAAGTGATACTGATTCAGAGGGGGGACTTGGTGTTGCAGCCCTGAGATTTTGTCTGCAAAGTTTCCCTTCAGTTCTCGCAGCTCTGCATCCATTGAGTTCCTCTGGGAGCATGCTCTGCAAAGATTCCAAATCCCCTGGCTTCCCCGGAGCCCTGTACTGATTCCTGTGCTTTGCATCAGGCACAAGGAGAGGGGAGGGAAGGCGGGGGCCAAGTGGGAAAACATCCATTTGATCCTTTTTATATGTAAATGTGACTTTAAATAATATTTTGTAATGACCTGCATTTCTGTTAGGAAATATCTCTTGATGATTTATCTTTCTCTCTGCAATTATGACAGCCTAGTGATCTTGTTAATTAATGCCAAAGTGGGTTTTTCAGCACCTCATTAAAGGTTTTCCCTTTCAGGACACCGACACTCGTGCACAGCCAGGGGCACAGAAAGTCATTTTCTTGTGGGTGGAAACAGATCTTTTGATCCCCCACCTTTTCTTTTCCCTCTCCTTTGCCCTCTTATTATATTCTGTTTTTCGCTGTTCTGTATCTCCTCGTCTTCCTCTTCACCCTCACCTACTACTCCTCTCCTAGCTTCTATTCCAAAACACAGTTGATTCTTATTGCTTTGAAGCATTGTTTTAAATAGTTCAACTATCATCAGTATGTTCCTTGGGAGGCCCTCTTTCTTCTGGAAGGATTGTTTTATTTTACCATGTAATTCAGTATTTCCTATTCAACAAGTTTTGGTTCTCTTACAGACATCGGGGAAATAGTAACGAACCAGAGAGCGTCCTGCATACAAGACTCTTAGTTCTGTCCCATATAAATAACTAACATGTTGAACAAATGAATGAAGGATTCTGTGGTCCAGTAAATTTTTTAATCTTATCTCAGGGTTGGCAAACTATGGCCCGAAGGCCAAATACTTGTTTTTGTAAATAAAGTTTTATTGGAACACAGCCACACCCATTCACTTGCATATTTTCCATGGCTGCTTTGCTGCTACAACTGCAGAGTTGAGTTGTTGCATATGCGTCATGTGGCCCACAATGCCTAAAATATTTACTATCAGGCCCTTACAGAATAAGTTTGCCTGTCCCTGCTCTGTTCCATTACTGGAGATTCTGAATGCCCATTATATATTCAAAAGTCTGAAAAATTCTACAGTCAGAAAATGTAGTTAATTTCTTTACCTCATTTTCCCCCAAATGTATTTGATCACAGAACCCCCTTCCAAGCCACTTTTTTATGAATTGATTTATAGACCATTGCCCCTGGAGAAAATGCCTAGCCGTCAAGTTTGTCCTTCTCTGCCTGATTTCAATTTGGTCACCATTGTGGCCGCCTATCTTCTGAATGGACTAACTTGGCTAAACCCAGCTTCTCTCTGTCTCTTTGAAAATATCCTTCCACTCAGGCATGAGGGCAGGGATTCTCCTCCACTCCAATGAGAAGTTTCTCTTTCCAGGAGCAATGATGTGTAAAGCCCAAGTCACCACTAATGGTAAAACAAGTCATACTGGTTTTCTGTCCATGGGGTTTCCAGTCTTGCCTCATCTGACTCATCCCAAAGGATACTCATTTTGATTTGTGGTTTATTTTTCTGAGGCACTGTTGAAGCTGAGATTAAACTGGGATGCCTTGAAGATCAGCCTAACCTGAAGGAAGGGTCATGGTAGTATTGAGAAGTCCCAGCAGGTATACGTTTTCCCTAAGGTCCTGAGAAAAACTGGGGAAGTTACAGCAGGGGAGATATCCTTCCTACCTATCCTAGAAGACAGGGTGTGGTGGTGGGTTTTGGAAGAGAAGACTCAGATTACACCTTGGCACTTGGAGAGTGCCATAAAAGTAGAAATGGGCAGAAAAGTCACTTCCCAGTCCTGCCACTTCTTTCCTTCTCATAAATAAGCCTGAGGAAGGGAACAGAATGTGGGTTATCGCAGGTAGGGTGTGGGAATGGTTGCTTCTTCACCAGCTTGAGGGCATGTAGTCAGTAGATAGCTTCCAGCCACAGACACTGGAGAAGGGCATTTCCAGAGCCAGATAAATAACCATAAGTCTAAAGGATGAGGTTAAAGTCAAGGGTTGGTGAAAAGTGTGGCAGGCAAAATTATAAAAGAATATTTTCTCTCAGTCCCAAATTGCCTAATCTATAGGAAAATGAACATAATGTTGTTACTCCTGTGATTATTTTACATGGTGAAACAGATTTTGTAGTTAAGGTGCAATTAAGGTTACTAATCAGTTGGCCTTAAAGTAGAGAGATTAGCAGTTTTCTTCAGCTGGTGGCAGGAAGGTAAGTGAGAAAGATGCAAGGCACAAGAAGGATTTACTGCACTGTCTCTTTGAAGATGGAGAGAGCTGTGTCCCATGACAAAAGCACAACCGCTAGAGGCTGAGAGCAACCTCCACTGACAACCAGCAGGGAAATGGGAACTTCAGACCTACAACTGCAAGGCACTAAATTCTACCAACAACCTGAGGGAGCCCAGAAGCGTGTTCTTCCCCAGGGCCTTTAGATAAGAGTTCAGCCTGGCTCATGCTTTGATTTCAGCCTTGTGAGATTCTGAGCAGAGAACCTAGCTGTTCCATATTGGACCTCTGACCTTCAGAACTGTGAGCTACTAAATGTATTTTGTTTAAGCAGCTACATTTGTGGTCATTCATTACATAGCAATAGAAAACTAACATAAGCAAAGCGTTGAGATGGTTAATAATTTAATGAGAGTGTTAAAGGGGGCATATAATAGTGCTTTTATAGCATCCCTGACATTAGTAAACTAACATTTTTCCCTTCCATAATAATCCTGGCTAGTCTATATGGTTTTTTAAAAATTTACTACATGCCTCTACTCTACCCCAGGAGTTAGTACCAGATCCTACAGGATTCTACCTTCCTGGCCATGCTAATAGGGTCAGGAGTAAGTTTATAACATAAGTAGAGCAAACAAAAATTATTGGAAAGACACAGTCTTTATGAACTCATGAGCCAGGAAGACTATGTGAGCTTCTTTCCTGGTACTTGGAGAAAGTCTGCCTGGGAATGAAGCAGTCACAGAGGAAAACAAAACTGATAGATGGTGAAAGAACACAGAACCCTGATCTAACCATACCTGAGGCCAGAAATATATTGAAATTCTCGGTTATATGAGCACCCTCCCTTTAACTTTGCTTTAATTGCTTTAAATTTGGTTTCTACAATGTGCAGCTAAAAATAACTCCCAACTAGTATTCATATTAAAATTAAGGGATTTTGAACCCCATACCATTCTCTGAGGTTGGGCTAGTCTTATGTAATAGGTTGAATCCCTAAAACCATACCAGATATCATGGAATGGGCACACACAGCCCTCATCTGCCGGTCAGGATGTACTCATGAGTCTGCCACTAACTCACATGTGACGTTGGGCCAATTGCTTCTCCTCTTTTATTTATAAAATTAGGGTTTGATTAGAACTGGTAGAGTTCTTGAAGGCCAGCTAACACAGTGTGATGTGCATAATTTCCCAGATGCACACCTACAGTCAAATTCTCTAATGGGTACAGAACTCTGTATGTGAACATCCAAGATTTGAAATCATTTTTTATACTTATTAATATAACAATCATCATTCATAGTTTCATGGTACCCAAAGATCTTTCATGGGTATGAGGCTCTTTGCTTTCTCTAATTACCCAGTGAGCATTGTTATCCGCATCTCATGGAAGAAATAACTGGTTCAAAGAGGTGAAGTGACCTTCTCAAGGTCATGGAACTGGTAAGTAACAGAGCCAAGATGTAAATCTAGAGAGCCTAGCTCTGTGGCACTGCCCTTTCTGCCACACTCCTTGACATTGCTCAAAGTACTCAGTGAGTGTGGTTCTTCTGCATGTGCCTGCACGTCTCTGTTCCACACACACATATTTGGGTTTGTGTAGCATGAGCCGCTTGCATTGGCCTAGAAGCTATGACTGCCCGTGAGAAGACTATCAGAACAAGTCTATAAGCATTCTCCACAGAAAACCTTGAACAAACCAAAGTGTTACACTTGGTTGGAAGAACCTTAATGAAGGATTGATTTGTATTCCTGAGCCTGAGTCTAAACAAATTGAAGAAAAAGATGGAGTAGCAGATAAGAACCACCGATGTACCTTTATTCTAGTGTCTTGTTTGAAAGCCAAGTGGGCCTGAAGACTGCACCAAGAATGACATTCACTCGATTACAGGCCATGCTGAGGGAGGTGGCTTCCCATGTGTGGGACTTGCAAGGGAAGGTTGACAGGATGAAGGTGTGGAGCAGACCTCCTACTTCCAGGAGGGCCCTGAGCCCAAGAGGAACAGGGAGGAGCTGAGCTAACCTATTCAGATTATTCTCCCCGACTTTAACATCCTATAAGCCACTCCCTTCTTGTCTGGGGCAGAAAGAGGAGGACACGATATGCTAACCAAATTCATTCCAAGTGGAAGGAAATATCATGACTTAAGAAGAAGCATTTCTTGTCAAAATAAACATAATTCTTGCACAAGCGTGTACGTTTTCCTGGACTATCAGCCAGGAGAAGGGCATTGTCCTTTGTGCTGTGATGTGCCATCTGCCCATCCATCCTTCCTTGGTTCCCAGCAGTGTCCAGGGATCTATTTGGAACAGAGATGAAAGCTGAGTGTGCTCTGAAATCTTCCCTTCCTTTTACTTTTTTTGCCTGTGGTTAACAAGATAGAACTGAAGAGCGACCCTTAGCCTTCCTGCTTGGAAAGTAACTTCCACTCTTTACGGGTCTTTAATCTCTGTTCCAGAGACAGAGAAAACTTAAGTAGCCATTTTCAGGTTTTATAAAGAAAAGCAAAATAAACTAGTCTGGGAAGGGTATCTGCAGCAAGTCCCAAATTCTCCTCATTAGGTACTAACATGTAGGAAAAGTGCTCAGGGCAGAAGTTCCTAAACTCTTACAACTCAAATGGTGGTCCACGGACCAGCAGCATCCACCTCACCAGGGAGCCAGGTAGAAATGAAGAGTCTCAGGACTTGCACTGACTCATCCTGAACCAGAACCTGCATTTGGACAAGGTCCCGGGTATTCAGTGTGCTGATTACAATCTGAGAAGCACCTGCCATGAAGTCCTTCCCACCCAGGGGAAAGGAGAATACAGTTGTGAATGCCTCAGTACAAATCCATTCCAACCTCCAGGAAAAAGATGGAAAAATACTATTTATCGGGAGAGAGTCATGGGAAACATGTATTTATTTGGGGGGTACCTCTGGTCCTCCTCCCTCAGAGAAAGTTGGTTGTCTTCATAAAGGTTGAGCAGATAGTCACATTCATTCACTTTTTGTTTGTTTTGAGAGATGACCCTGTGCTACACACTTTTCAGTAATCTTAGTATACTCTGGTGAAAAAACAGACATCAGTGCTCGCTTCGGCAGCACATATACTAAAATTGGAAAAAACAGACATCATCACCGTGCACATGGAATTTGTAGTCTGCTGGGAAAGATGTTTATTTACTTTTGTATTTGCTTGCAGTTGTGTTTGGGAGGAAAAGAACAGGGGGCAAAAAAGGAACTACTCAATTTTATTGGTAGGAGTGAGGTGACTTCAGGGCATTTTGGAGGAGGAATCATACAAATCATCTCTACCAGGGACCGGTAAACTAGAACTCATGGGCCAACTGCAGCTTGCCACTTGTTTTTGTAAATGAAGTTTTAATGGAACAAAGACACTCTCATTTACTTAAGTATTTATGATAGCCCTTGTGCTACAATGGCAAAGTTCAGTAGTTGTGACAGGGACCATGTGGCTCTGCAATGTCTAAAATAATGATTTTCTGGCCCTTTAAGAATAAGTCTGCTCATCCTTTTAGAGTTTTTTGTTTTGTTTAGTTTTGTTGTAGATGAGTGAAATGAGACCCAGGCAGGGGAAGTTAATTACCCATGATCACATAGCAAATGCATGCAGAGCAAGCATAGGACTCCCCCTTCCCTGATTATCCCAGCAGAGGGACATACTGCAGCAGAGGGACAAGTGAAGCCAAGGAGCTGGTGTGGACAGAGGCCCCAAACAGCAAGCTGTGGACTTAGAAGCTGGCTTTGGGTAGATTAGGAGAGACTGTCCAAGGCCCGTTTGAAGAGGAAGTCACCATCCACCCAGGCAGGAGGGAGGAGTTCAAGCCCTGAGCTGATGGGCAGACAACCAATCAAGGAGAAGTGGGGTGAAGATTTATATAGCAACAGTTCAGAAAGCATACAAACAGTATCTCCCTCCAGAAAAATCCATTTCTCCAGACCTGAAATGCCAACCCCAGCAGAATGAAAATGACCATGTTGGGGGAGGGGGGTGCAGGGTAGGGACATAGGGGGACTGTGGGCTAACAAGTATTACAGGCAAGGAGAAGAACAGATATAAACCCCAAGGCCAGCAAGGGCATGAAGCAACTAAGGAACTGTAAGAAATTCGATGTGGATTGTCCAGTTTGCACATTTTCTGAAACTGACCTCACTCTGGGTAAGTCCCAACTCCCTGGTCATCCCCAAGATAAACTCTTTACTGGGGCTTTTGAGCCACATGCATTTGAGCAAAAGCCTCCTACATACAGGAAGAGGTGCTAATTCATTGTTCTTCCTCATGCTTAAAACAAAACAAAACAAAGCAACAAAACAGAAATTCCTAATGCTAGCTGTCTGATACCATCAGGTTCTGCTTCTGAGGGAGATTATGTTTGCCTATGTATTTCAATGAAGAGAATTTACTAGAAATAATACCGGAGTCATTAGAGTTAAGCCACATTCATCAATGTATATTGATTGATCTTAGTCATATTCAAATAGAATAATGGTGACTAATGGGGGCTATGGGGGGAAGGTGTTTTTTTTTTGTTTTGTTTTTTTCCTGTGAAGTCCAGTTAGATACGCTTAAAAGTAGAGACAATAAAGGCATTAAGTTCACTCTTCAGCTTGTCAAAGAGATCTAATAATTACTTTCAAAAAGAAAGAAACTCAATGCTGGCTTTCCATTTGGCTGTTTGTTGGTCTTTTGCTCTTCCTGTGATATGGTTGAATCTCATCCTTAGGGGCAAGCCACTCTGCTCCTGGATTAAGGGACTCTTCTGAAACTTGTATTCAATAATTATTTGGGATTTTTTTCTGCCTAATATTCTCATTTGAACAAAAGCTTAAGACTAGAGTCTCATTTATTACAATGATTCCTCTATAACAGGGATGAATATGGAATTTAGACACGGCTGTCTTCTGAAAGCCATGCCACTTGCTCACACACAGAAATGTTCACTGAGTATACTGAGATGTCAAAAGCAAGACTCTTATGGAATCTAGTAGCTATGTCTGACATGCTCTTGACATTTCTCCAGTGTAGTGGACAGAGGGCTCCAAGGCTAAAATTTAACTCTTTTCCCCAAAAGTTTAATTTCCATGGCTTGATTTCATAAAAAGCAATTTTCATCATGGTATTTAGGTGGTCATAATTGAAAGAGAAATTTCTCCCCTTGAGAGGGTCTCTGAAGATAGTTGTCTTTGACACTGATGCATCTCCCTCTTGGCCAGAAGCCACAGAGATGGGTACCCCCTCATGTTAGATCATTAATTGTTCTTCTCCAGGTCTGCACATACTAAGCTGAGAACCAAGGCAATTATGCAATTAAGTCAAGCAAAAGAACGATGCTCGTGCTCCAATGAGCCACAATTTTAGTTGACCGTTGCTTTGACTTGACTTGTCTTGATAATTGCTTCAAGTCCTCCATGACCCTCCAACAGAATGTGTGAGCTCCTTTAGAGAGAGTGTGATTTGCAGGGGATAGTGCCACCATCTACTTATGATAAAGTGGGGAATGGATACCGATGTCCTTTTTTTAAGTCAAATATAATCTGTGTTGGGATTTGCCCAGAAGCTGACCCTGAGACAAGAACCCAAATGAAATGGTCTATCCTGGAAGTGATTCCAGGAAGCATTGGTAGAAGGATGGGAAAATAAGACCACAAATTACCTCTGTGGGTAATGAGTTTACTCCTACAGGGCAAATCTTAGAACCATCGTAGAACTCTGCTTAGAATTCCCACCTGAGGTTAGATACACAGACTCCTAACAGTCATTGTTCAGTGCCTTAACCAGGAGCATTTACTGTTTAGCACTTGGGACAGATTGAGCTCCGACTTGCAGGGACAGCCATCAAGCAAGGAGAGGCAAATACTGGCCTGGAAGCCTGGCTGGCAGGTACTGCAAAGATAGATCCCAAAGGGATTTGGATGGGGCACCAGCTAGACTTCCAGTCCTCATCAAGCCTAAAGACTGCAATTTTTGTCATTCCAGATCTGACTCCACCTTTCTTTTTTTCTCTGCTTTCAGAACAATTCCAGATGTTTGGACATGACCTTGATGAGCGTTCACCTTGTTATTCTCCTGGAGAAGGTAAGTCACCAGCAGACGTGTACATGACTTTTCAGTCTATTTGCAAAACTCAAGGTGTTAGGGACATTTTCAGATAAAATAGCCCTATGATATATTTGTTTGATGATTCCTCTTATAAAACAAACTGTGATGTTCCCTATTTTTACTCTCAGATACCTTTCTTTCTTTTAAAAAGAAAAAAATTAAAACTGTAAAACTCAAAGACCCCACTGTATCTGGTCTTTTTGGACAGCCTTTGGCCCAAGGTAGTGTAATTCTGGCCAGGCTATTTTTTTTGGTAGGCTACCCACATAGCCAGGCCAAGCCAAATCAACATGTATTTATTTAACACTTAATGTGTATCATGATTACATAAGGTAAGTACTTGTAAACCACATACTGTGTAACTAAGTCAACTTTTCTTCTTTGCCTGTGGTATTATTTGCAAATATAGCCAGTAAAGAAATGGACAGAGAGATAACAATGGGTTTGTGGGATAGAAAGCATAATCCATTTTTAGCATTTTGCCTCATGGAATGTTCTTAGAAAACCTGTGTACATAGAACTCAGGAATTGTCCCTAAAAATATTTATGATGGGCTTCTATATTCTTTCAATTACAACTTCCTTTAAGAATACTTAAGAATATTAGATTTGTCTAAATGTCACATGCACAGTAATTTAGGGTAATCTTTCGGCTCTATAAAAGGAAGTCCACATGTACAGATAAATACCCAGAAGAGAATTTGTAAGGGAGTAGCCCTTGTACATCATTCTTATTAACTGTCCCACTTATCTCATCTGTTGAGCCCTTCCTGTAATGTTCTGTGTTCTGAGAGCCTTCACGAGCTCCCCTGGACAGAGTGAGTTGTTTCCCTCACCACTCTGTATGGTATTGACCTATTTTACATCCTACATGGTGAATTTCTCAAAGCAAGCATAGTGTCTCATCCAAAATGAGAATTTAAAATTCTCCTTTTGCCTAGGACAGTGACTAGGACATAACAGCAAATGCTCGTTAAGCTGACCTGAGGAAGAGCCTTCTTTATTCTGACAAAGAATATCTACAAACAAAATCTGCACCGAATATCATAATTAGTGGTGAATATTTAAAGCTTTCCCTTGAGTTTGGGAACCAAACAAGAATGTCTACTATTGTCACATCTTTTTAATGTCACATTCCATGTCCCAGCCAGTTCAGTAAGGAAAGGAAAAGAAATTTTAGAATATAAGGATAAGAAAGGAAGAAATACAATTATTGTTAGCAGACAACATTATTGGAAAGTAGAAACCTAAAAGGGCCTATAAATAAACTATAAGGATTAATAAGTGAATTAAGCAAGGTTGCTAAATATAAAGTCAATTTGTAAAAATGGGCTGTGCTTCTACACACCCACAACAAATAATTAGAAAATGAGGATAACCAGGATGCATTAGCAATAGCCTCACATACATTAAATATTAGGGGAAAAGAAAGATGTCAAAGACTTCTACTCAAAAAACTATAAAACATCATTGAAGGAAATTAAAGGATGTGGTCTTCTGTCTCATGCTTCCCATGTTTGTAGAAGTAGAGAGTACAGAGTGACCCGGGAGTAGAGTGGCCAAGAAGAAATCGCAGAGCAAACGGGAGGCCAGGTCGTATGGAGCCATGTAGTCTGTTTTAGTTATCATTTGCTGTGTAACAAACCACCCCGCACTTTGTGGCTTAAAACAACGTTCAGTTGCTTGTAGATCTGCAGTTTGGGTAGGGCTCGGCAAGGTTGGCTCATTGCTACTCCATGTTGCATCAGCTGGAGTGGCTGGATGGGGTGCTGGGGAGTTTCAAGATGATTCCGATATGTGGCTGCTAAGTTAGTGCTGGGTATTGGCTGAAAGCTCAGCAAAAGTGTGTGCCTCCCTCTGCGCAGCTTGGGCTTTCTCCTGGAGTGGCAGCTGGGCTCCAAGAGAAAGTGTCTCAAGAGAACAGGAGAGAGGTGCATGGTGTTCGCATGACCTAGCCTCCAGTGTCACACAGTGTCACTGGCACCACACTGTGTTGACCCAGGAAGTCACAAAGTGCCACCCAGTTTCCAGAGGAGGAGCATAGACTCCACCTCTTCATGGGGGAGCAGCACAGTTCCAGAAGAACATGTGGGGCAGGAGATGTTACTGTGGCCACCGTAGACACCTTAGAAAATAAAATCTGCCACGTAGACCATGGTAAGCTTCCTGAGTTGCTCTTTTATTATAGGGATTGGAGCAGAGGGGTGACATGACCTGACCTGGGATATATTTTGCCTTATTTTTTTACCTTATATTTTTATGTGGGCTTTGATACCACGGGTACCACGGGTACCACTAAAACACATGGGTAATTGCGTATATAACTGTGACCCTACGAAATTCAAGTGCAAGCATATTATAGAATATCATCAAATACTAGTATCCATTGGATTTTTGTGTGGTCCTATCCAGCTGCCAGACATGGGCAAACGTAGGAGCTGTGGACAGATTTGCCTAGGACCCCCAGCAGTTCCGTACACACAGGCATCTGTGTGTGCCAGGGAAGGGGGGGAAGAGACCAGTTTTCTCAGGCTGGTGTGCTGGCTTCCTGAGTGAAGACCCAGACTGCCCAGAGAGACAGCTGCCCCATCGAGGCAAGATCCGTTAGAATGTGTCTTGACTATGGTAGACGAAGTTCTTCCCCTCTTGCTTTGGAGAGGTATCCTAGTTCTTACACAGAGGTAGATGGAGTCTTTGGATGAAGGGAGACAATGCACCTGCTTTCTGTCCTCTCAGACACTGGGGAGAAGTAGGTCACAAGATCACCTCTCACTTCGAGGAGAGGAGCCCTAGAGATGGAATTTCTAGGGGAAAACTCACCAACTTGAATGAAATGTTCTCTAGATTACTTTTACAGGTCAGTATGGCATGGAGAAATCAGCGGCAGGGTAGTCAGAGAAAACAACATATGAATCTTAACCTCCAGCCTGTGCTAGCTGTGTGCTGGGAGACCTATAATGAAGTCACACCTCAGTCTGTCCATTAAAATACTAAAGATAAGAATAGCTCCCAAAGAGCATTTGAGGATTAAGTGAAATCACATAGGCAATATCCCTGGTACAGTTACAGTCACAGTGGACTCTGAAAATGTGAGTACCTTCCCCTCTCGCTGTTGCTTACATCCATCCTTCCTTTCCATTCTCTGGCCTGGCATAGCTAAGATTGTGCATATTCAGCCAACACCCCTGGGGATTTTGTCTAGAAATGAGGTGTAAAATGCATAAAGGAAGACTTCTTGAAATTCCACCATCTTTTCATGGGATTAAACAAACTTGGCAGGTATTTTGAGTTATTTAGTAATTATGAGCAGGGACGGTAGTGGAAGGGAGGAAAAGGAACTCACTTCATTTGACTTGTAGCAATTGTAAGCATTCATTTGATTTTGAAAACAAAAGAAAAACATAAAGGAAAAGTGGATGGATTGATTCCACATAAAGCCAAATAAATACAGTTTAGTAGACCCTGATAAACCAGAAATTAGAGGTTTGAGGTTTTTTGGTCTTGTTTTGTTTTCTTCTTTTTAACCTAGTAATACTCTATACCTAAGTATATTGTTTGGGTCAACACAGTGATCACCACTGTCATTGTCAAGAAACATTTGTTATGTATCTCAGTGTGCATGTAGCACAGCTGGCAATGAGGTGCATATTGTTGCCATCTTGTTGGTAATATTCTAGATGGACCATACTTGCAGATTCAGACTTACAGAGGAAGACTCAGTGATGTGCCAGAACCAGCTCAAACCAGCTTGTGGGAGCAGATTGTGCAATTTCTTCCTAACTCCGCATTCATTGTCATGTATCACTTTAGTAACTTAGAATCATGAGCCATGCTGGGGTATGTACATCATGGAACCTGGCAGAAGTCATCAGTCAGTATGTACCCCCTCCAGGACCAACGCTTGTTACTAGATATCTACTAGCACATCACTGGAGAGACAGAGGATGAAATGAAACTTTTAACAGCTTCATTAAAAGACAAAGAAACTATATTACATATTAAGATTTTGTTTTTGTTTTAAATAGGCAAACATTTATGTACTAGAAGCTATAGAAAAATCTCGACTTAGAACTTATATTTCGAGGGTTTCCTGGGTGGCTCAGTCTGTTAAGCATCTGCCTTCGGCTCAGGTCATGATCCCAGGGTCCCGGGATTGAGCCCCAATTAGGCTCCTTGCTCTGCGGAGAGCCTGCTTCTCCCTCTCCATTTGCTGTTTCTCCTGCTTCCCCTCCTCTCTCTCTTTCTCTCTCTCTCTCACCCTCTCTCTGTCAAATAAATAAATTAAAAGAAAAAAGAACTTATATTTCGGGTCTCAAAGGAGTGCAATGACTACCATCCCATTTAATTTAAAAAAGAATTTCATTGGTTTTGGATTCAATGAAAGGGGGATTTTTCAAGAATTGATTTTTGTTTTAAAGTTCAATAAAATTTTATTAATTTAATTAGTTCCTATCAATTTTTAAATAAGCAGTGGCTTAGATTAAATTTGTCTGCTCTCTCTCTCCCTCTCTTCCCCCACCCCCTCTCCTTTTTGAACCCAGCGTCCTCTGAGCATATTAATGGACCTAAGCCATCATTTTGTGGGTAGAACACTCTGGTGTTTGTAAATCAAGTAGAAGTTTTGGGCCAGGATTTTGAGGTGTTGTTTCCATTAGGATGTATATTATACAATCCACAAACCAGGAAAAAAGAGTTTGGGTAGATATAGGACAGGGGTTCTGTTTGTGGCAGAGGTGAATATAAGCCAGTCACACTGGCCTCACATTCAGAAGGTTGATTTAAGTGCAGGAGTGGTATCAGCAGGCATCAGATCCACAGGATGGTCTGAGTTCATCTTCCCAGTGCATGTGGACATGGGGTGAGGGAGGGAGGAGGCAGAATCCTGCAGCGTGATCAGAAGAGGACCCCGGAGGAAGATGAAGGGCCCCCTGTTCACAGTTCTTTTAAGGGAGGATGAATAACTTCAGATCAGGATTGAAATCACAATCCTGAGGAGCTAGAAAACGGAATTAATAGGTAACAAGACTGGAGTTAAATTCTGAGGAATGAGAATCCACGTGTGATCAAGCCTTTCTCTAAATGCTTTCTTCCACCTTCTAGTCCCATGTGATATTTTCTAAAACCAAGGATTTGCATTCAAATAATTTTGCAACTTCATGGGGGCATATTCTTGGAAATGCATGATGGGCATTGGCATATTTAAAGTTCTGGCAAGTCTTGCAGTTCATAAAGCCATTTAGGTTTGTGGAACTGACTCCTTTGAGCACAGAACACGTTTTGGGCATCACCATGTGTGCATTCTGCTGACCCACGTTCTGCAGAAGATCAGTCTGAGATGTGCTATGGCAGAAAGAGCTTGGACTCTGGTCAAATACTCCTCGACCCAAATCCTGGAGAAAAGGTCTGTAAAGCACCAGGCACCTAACAGACCCTCAACACACAGTGGCCTGAATTCTCCCAGGGCAGAGGCTGGTGTAATTCTGAAAGAGGGAGTCAGGTGGGTTACTTGCTCTCTGCAAGGTTACCTGTCTGGAGTGAGGATGTGAGAAGATCCAGAGAAGTTTGTGGAGTCCAATAACCTGACATCCATTCCTGATTCTCCTGTATCCACAGCTTGAACTTTTGGCATGAGCTTGAGTTCAAGCCTTATGTTCCTCAAGAAGAACTAAGTTTTTCAGTGGCAGGGGTTCAGGGGCTCAGAAAATCAAATTTAGGGCGAAATATGTACCCAGGATTAGCGTCCTGGGTTTGTTAAAGGCAGTATCTGTTGAGTATCTTTGTTCTTCCGTTTCAAACAATCTGCAAGGAAAGAATAGTATCTTCTGGAGGCTCGCAAGATGTGAAATAAGAGGAATAAAGGAAATAATGTTTATAAAAACCTGGGTATAAAAAGTAGGGCTCTGGAAGGCAGGGGGTACTATTTGCACTGTGATGATCATCAAGACTTCTTGGATGGTTTTACTTCCTGCTTTTCTCCAGGGGTGTGATCCCCTGGGGGAAATGCACCATGGCATGGGATTTTCATATAGCCAGTCTTTTCCAGCTCTGCCGTCATTTTTAACACAGCCCTAAATTGGCTGAGTCATAAGTAGAGGGTGGGTTCAGATACTCATTTCTAAAATATTTGCCGTGCCAGGCATTGTGCTAGCTACTGGGAGTACAAAGAAGAAGACGGGGCAGCCCCCTCCCTGAAATCACTCATGGTCTGGGCGGGGGAACAGATGTACATGCTAACTGATCATTAAGCCACAAAGCAGTGAATGCTGGGATAATCCATGAAAAGTGCTTAGAATACTGTCTGAGCACATGATAAGGGCTCAATACATCTTGATTACTATTATGATCGATATAATTATTATTATTAAACAGGCAGGTTGCAGTGGGAACATCGAGGAGTGTGTGTGTTGGGGGGCGGCTCATTTTGCCTGGAAGCTCAGAGAAAGCATCACAGAGAGAAGGTAATACTTGTCTTGAAAAGATAAGAATGTGGCCATGTTCAGGAGAGGGAAAACATACCCCTCTGGTCAAAGAAGCATGTGCAAAAGCCTTGACATAAATATCCATGCATATTGAGATAAGTGCAAATATTTTAGCATGGCTGAGTCATGAGGCGTGTGTGTGCATGTGTGTGTGTGTCTGTGTGTCAGTGTGTGTCTGTGGCCAGAGACAAAAATGGGAAGATGAGAGGGAAAGAGTCAGCTTGAGCTTGAAAAGGTGATCACTTTTCTTACTTCAAAATTTGGATTAAACCTGTTTACAACAGGAACATAGCTATTGTTTTTTAAGAAATGTAAATTAAAATAATTAACTATAATTGATAGTGTAATGCATATTTCAAATTTGATAAGAGAGTAAATCTTAAAAGTTCTCCTCATAAGAAAAACATTTTATGGGGTACCTGGGTGGCTCAGTCATTAAGCGTCTGCCTTCGGCTAAGGTCGTGATCCCAGGGTCTGGGATCGAGCCCGGCATTGGGCTTCCTGCTCAGCCGGGAGCCTGCTTCTCCCTCTCCCACTCCCCCTGCTTGTGTTCCCTCTCTAGCTGTCTCTCTCTCTCTGTCAAATAAATAAATAAAATCTTAAAAAAAAAAAAGAAAAACGTTTTATAACCATATGGTGACAGGTATTAAGTATACTTACTGTAGTGATCATTTTGAAATATATATTAGTATTAATAATATTGTACTAATACATAATATTGAAATATTACATTGTACCCAGAACTGATGGAATGGTATAATGTCAATTATACCTCAGGGAAAAAAAAATTAAATGCTCTTTGACCAATTGATTCCAATTCAGGGAGTCTGTCCTCATAAAGCAGAATTATTTATATCAAAACATTAGAAAAAATATGAATCAAGAGGAATTGTGAAGTAAATTTTGATATGTTTCTGATTCCATTAGGTAACTATTCAGATTGTTATTAAAGAACAGAATTAAATAGTTTGGGAAAATGCAAATAATGTATCATCAAGTGGAAAAAGTCTAGAAATAAAAAGGGACTCTAAACAAGAATCTGAATTCTGTTACAAAATGTGCTTAGCTGGAAGGTTTGAAGGCAGTATTTTGAAAGGTTAAAGTTGTTATTTGTGGGTGGAGGAGGTCAAGGGAAATTTTTGTTTTCTTTTCTGTATTTATTCCAACCAGGGAAGAAAAGGAGGGGTTTTCTTGTGCCCCAATGGAGAAAACAGCAGATACAGCTTCTTCAAAGCTGCCTGGTTTGTGACATGTCTCCCCAAGCCAGGGGACACTGAGCCATGCCTCTGGGGTTCACAGTGGAGCTGAGAGATAAGCCTTTGTGAGCATGTGGGTGGACCAGTACCCCACAACTAACTGCACACAGTAACCATGAGGCTGAATCGTCTCCAACAGATGCTACTAGAGTTCTTAGGGGAGAGATCAGGGTGGCCAGGGTGAGGGAAAAGGCTTCTTAGAGAAGGTAGGATTCAAGCTGGCTCTCAAAGGGTATGAAGGTTTAGATGGGTAAGAGGAAGGAAGCTTCACCTGAAACCACTTGTCTTTTCTAGCTCTTTAATAAGTAAACCCTCATTCTTGAAAATATGCCTCCCACTGGTGCCTTATCTAAATGTTGAGGCCTCTTTGTGGGAAGTGAGCTAAACTGAGCCAGTTGCTCATTAAGAAACATGATTATAACTGCCAATTACTGAGCACTCACCTAGCACTTTACCTGCCTGGCTTCATTCATACTCACCGGAGCTCTATTATAAATTGATGTTTTTACACATTGGAAAACTGAGGCTTGGCTAGGTCACCTAAAGCAATGCATAAGTGCTAGAGGCATAATTGGATCCAGGCCAGTCTGGCTTCAGAGTCTGTGAGTGTAAGCAATGGACACTTTGCACTGCGCGAGTCTTCCCTTGTGACCAGTAGCACTGTGCCTCCCCACCTCGTGTCTCACCTGTCCTTGTTGCATCTGGGGAGGAAGCAGGACCACCAGCATGATCTCCATTTTCTGAACGGCAGCAACAAGTTATTGAGATCCATCCTTCATTCTCTCAACCAGTATTTGGGTATTTGTTGAATGAGCGCAGCATGCAAGATGCCGTGCGGGTTGGGTTAGGGTGTCAGTGTGCAAAGGTGCTCCTGGAATGGAACCCATAATGGGTTCCTGGGCTCTGAGGTCTGTGAGCGGAGGACCAGTGTCCCTAGTCCCAGCCTGGCGCCAAGTCCTCCACTCTCTGGGGCAGTTAGTGTGCAAGCATTTATCATCCAGGGGAGAGACCTCTGAGCAAGCTGTGTGACCTCAGGCCAATCCCTTCCTCCCTCTGGGATTCTTTCTCTCACTAAAACATGGCAAGGCGAAATGCAGTGATTTTCCAAGTCTCTCCAATTCTCACACATGATTCTACTCCGCACTTTAGAAAAATACGGTTCCTCATAACACAGAGACAGGGTGAATCACACATCTGGAACGGAGTGAGAGAAGCCATGCCCTGTGTGTGGTTTAATTTGTATGCAGTTCAAAAACAGTAACCTGTGGAGTTAGAATTTTGCCAGGATACTGGTTGCCCTTGGAACAGGGTTGACTGGGAGAGAGAAGGAGGATGCTTCCAGGGGGTTTGGTTGTGTCCTGGATCTTGATCTGAGTGCTGATCCCATAGGCACGTTCACTTTCTGATGTTTTGTTCACCTGTACACTTATGAATTTGGGTCCTTTTCTTTATGGTTAAAAAATACTTTAATTAAAAAAAATATGTTCAAACAGCATCAAAAGAGTGGTAGGGTGGAAAGAGTTCCTGAGAGGTTTCAGATAGAGGGCAGGGGCTCCAGACTGGCTCTGTGACTGGAGCAAGTCACCTCCCCTCTCTGAGTGGTAGGCAGTCCCTCAGGGCAACAGCCTCATTTTCCAGATGATCCCAGAGAGCCCATGCAGTTGGCAGTGCCTGGATTTCTCCAGCCCTGAGCTTGGACGGGAACAGGGTGCTGTGCGGGAAGCAGGCGCCTGAGCCTGGAGCTCTGGGAAGGAGCACGCTATCGTGAGCATTCAACAGGTGGCACTCTTCCCTCAGCCTCTGCAAGTTCCTGGTGCCGCAGGGGCAGCGTGTATCAGGCCGTGTTAGCCAGGATGCTAATCTCCAGGGGAAGGTCTCTCCACTCCCTGGAGTAGGGCTCTTATACCCAGAGTCCCAGCTCACATACTCTGCTCCTGGCCATTCTACTTAGGGTTCCCGGGACCCCAGGAGAACCCCGGGACTGGTGTCCTCCAGTCCCCTCCTCCTAGGAGGAGCACTCCCACAGCCCCTCTGAGGGCTGCACCCTGGGTGTCCCAGGCCTCAGGCAGGGAAGATCCTCCTCCTGTGGGGCTCTCCTTGAAAACAAGAGAGAGAGAAATTTCTGGGAACCTGGGTGACTGCTCCAACAGAGAAGGGAACATGAATATTTCATTAAGGTGGTTCAAGCTATTAAACAACATTACAAAACCAAGTGTGTTGGCAGGAATCTGAGAAGCACATTTACATGGGTACAAATAGTGTGAAAAGAGGCCTAGCCCAGAGACGGCCTCAGGGAAAGCCCCCTGCAGGTCTGCCCGAAGTGGCCTCCACTGCCCCTGTACCCCCACTCCAAACACATTCCCAAGGAGGCTGTGGGAGGGGGAGCTCAGAGATGGCAGGACCTCCAGCACAAGGGCTTTCCGTGCCCCAAGGACTTTAACCCTCAAGACTGGGTAGTCTGGAGGATGGGGAACTCTCAGGCATCACTTTCCTGGTTTGAGGGGCTCAAGGGGCTGGGAGAGACTTAGAACCCATAGCCTCCCTCAGACGCTGCCCTAGAGTCTCAGATGTCTGTGCCAGAGGAAGCCAATCCTGGAAAAATAGGGCGAGATGTTTGTCACAGTGAGGGTGGGACCCAGTGTAAGGCCCCATGATATCCTCTGAACAACCAGTGGACCAGCTGTTTCTCCCCCATGTGTTCCTCTGGCTGAAGGACAAGAACACACAAAGGCCTTTTTGTGTAGCTTTCACCTAGAACATTGAGAAGTCTTTATATCTTATGTATCTCTCCTCCTACAACTCAAGGCTCCTTCCATAGAGACTGCTTTTGTATTATTTCTGTATAAAATAACAATACAAATACATGCACTGAACTTAGCATTTTGCATATTTAATTTCTTATAAAGCTCTGAACTAGATGCTATTATAATTCCCATTTTACAGATGAGGACATTGAGGCTGAGAGAGCTTAGGTAAATTGCCCAAAGTCACACGGCTGGTAGACATCACAGAGGGATTTAAATCTAGGTTCCTTTGAATCCAGAGCCTAGACTCTAAATCCATCTTGGCTGGAGAATGTTCAAAGCCTCTGGTTCTCTGCCTCCCTGATCATACCTAAGAGAGGTAGGTGTTGGGGAGGAGAACTCACTGGGGAAGCTGGGGAGTAAGGTCATGGGAACAAGAGAAGACCAGGTCATTTGTGAAGTCTGCTATTTACTCTTAGCACTTGGGCAGACAACTGCTTGGAGACTCCATTTTGTCTAGTTATGGTGAAAACTAATCAAGGAAATACCTATGAAGTGTCAAGCCTGGTGTCCGGTACATAGTAGGCACTCAGTAAATGGTAGAGCCCTTTTTTACTTCCTGGTACTCCCTCTACCTGCCCAGCTAGACATGGTTCTCCTACAGGCTGATTCTTTCTGCTCAGGAAGTTTCCTAGAGAAGCTGTGAGTGGTGACTCCAAACTTGAGCTATGTGTTGGGTGTTCTTTCCCTGCACCTTGAACTCTTTCTATCTTAGTACTTACCGCATTGTGCTGCAGATTGTTTGTCATATATCTTTCCTCAAGGACTTGATGTGGCAGGAAATGTGTCTGCCTAGTTCCCTGTGGAATCCCAAGGTATCAGCAGAGAGCCTAAAATGTTAGAGCACTCGATAGGCATCTGTTGATGGCTGTATTGATGGATAGATGGATGGATGGACGGATGGATGGATGGGTCATTTGACATATTGATAGTCAGCTTTAGTATCTTCATTTATAACATTCTCTGTCACATGTGTACACCCTGGGGTTTCAAGAACACCGTCCTCCTGCTTACCATTAAGTCCATGACTGCCATCCTGAGAGATGTAGAAGCAGTACTGAAGGCTGACCCTGCCCAAGCAGATAAGGGCTCTGTTGAGCCCAACACCCACAAATAAATAAAAGCATTTCCAAAGACTTCTCCATCTTCACAAGCTTCCAGGAAGAAAAAAAAAAATCTGTTTGGGAAGAGTAGATGCCAAACTCTATCTGTCATTATCACAAGCTGCCCTCCACTCAGGAAAAGGGCCTGCTTATGATTTCTGCAATCTTAGCCTCCCCCCACCTTTTTTTGGTGTTGATGGGAAGGAGGGGTTTGATAGCCAGGCTGCTAATTGCTCTGCTTATCAGAAGATGGTCTTTCATTGCAGTGTGTATGTGGGGAGTGGATGGTTCAGAAGACAGAGCAATGCTGGAGTCTGTGGCTTGGCTGTGACAGGGTCCCAATGGAGAGATCAGGGTTCAGAGAGAAGTGAGGGAGGGCAGGGCCAGTGGAATGCTCTCAAGATAATCTCCTGTTCTTATCAATGGCACGTTTCCCCAACACACATACTTAATGTACTTGAACTTATAACCTTGGAAAGCAAAGTAGCAGCTTCAATCTTTTGGGCCCCAAGGGAAGCAGATTCTGGTTCTGGTTCTTGAATTGGCTTGACCAGAAATCAAACCTGGGGTGGGTCTCAGAGGCCAGGCTGTCTCTTTCTTGTGTCCTTTTACTCCCCTGTTATGCTCTTCCCATCTCCTCCTTGCGGATGTCATTTGGGGGCTCTCTTCATGCCCATTCCACTCCCCCTTCTAAACAAGTTCTCAAAATAGATCAACGCAAACCTGTGGAGGTGTTAAGGACTGAGAAAGTTCTTGCTGTACCAGCACTGAGACTTATACCTGCCATGTGAAGCTCCCATTTGCACTTGGCCAAAGAAATGAAGTTCGTATCTTAACAGATTCTTCAACAAAGTAGGGTATGGGGGTGACCTGTCAAGCACTACTGCAATTATTCTCTAAAGGAGGAAGAGACAGGATAAAAGGAAACAGTGGAAGGAGGAAGGGGAGGAGGGTGAGTGGAAAAGATGGGTGGACAGGAGAGGGAGGAATGGTATAATGTTTATTGAGTATCTACTTAAGTCAGGGACTGAGCCACACATTTTCTCAGATATCCACAGCAGTCTGACAAGGCAGACTTGTTGCCTTGCAGGTAATAGCTGAGGAATCTGAGGCCCAGCAAAGTTCAGGAATGTGCTGAAGTTCACACAGCAACCGGAATTGAAGCATAGTAGATGTGACTCTTGCAGGCTGCCTTTGGTCTCACCTCTTCTATGATCTGGTGTCCCATTAGCTTGGCCCAGTGAGGTTCTACTGGTCAGCAGGACAGCCCCTCACACTTAAGCACAAGCTAAGGCCTCCTTCCTGGGCCAAGTCTTCCTTCTGAAACTCAGAAGCTGGAATTACCAGACCTTAGAACTCACTGCCGAGAGTCTGAGACCCAGGGAGAGGCCAGGTCTTGTCCAGGGTCCCACTATTGTTTGAGGCAATAGCTGGGACTCATGTGTAGTTTCTTGAATCACTGTCAGGGAGGTTGTTCTAGGGACACTTTGAGTCTCCTGTGAAGTCAGTTCCATTATTACGTATAATCACAGTTCCTGGGAGAAGTCACATAGGCGAATGGGATGGAGGATGTGAGGACGTAAATGTCTGACCTCTACCTTTACATAGCTGATCTGTAAAATGGGATTGTTGTGGTATGCTGTGTCCACAACAGTCCTCAATACTTCCTCCTTTCAGGCTATTAGTAGAATATTTTGAAGACTTTAGAGAAAGCATTTGGTGGATAGAAAACATGTGCAGTGACCTATGACTTCAGAAGGGAGTTCATGGGCATGATACTTTCAACTCTCATTATCGAGTTTGGTCAGTAGGGCTGATAGGGAATCCAGGGAAGATGGCTGGTAAGGTGTAGAGAAAAGACACTTGAAGTCAGAATTCTTGGTTTGTGCTCAAGGATTGACCAAACTTCCTGGTTATCAGTTTTCTCATTTTGAAAACAAACGAAAATGATGTGAACAAGTTTTCCGGTAGCCTTTTTCTGCACAGTGCTCAGCAGCTCTGAGCAAGTCTCTTGCCTCTTTTGGGCCTTTTTGATGGTCCCCTTGGATGGTTTCCATTGTTGCTGTGACAAAGCCTGGACTCCTTAGAGTAGCCTGTGGGGCCTCTTCTAAGAAACCTCATCTCCATCCCTTTCTCCCTTCCCATCCCCTCCTCAGGTCCTCGGATTTGTCACACTGTCTCCTCTGCAGGGACACTGTACCTGGAACCCCACCCACTCCTTTTCCTGCCCATTTTCTCATCTCTGATCTCATCCCTTTTGTAATTTCCTCAGGAAAGCATTTTGATCCTTGCGTGTGTGTCTTCTCTCCCATATAACTCTTGGGATCATACTTTTATTTGTGGGTTTCCCTTTAAAAAAAAAAAACAAAACCCATAATGATAAACTCCATGAGGTTTGGGATCATGTTGGTTTATGCTGTCAGTTGTTTCCCTACACTGAGAATGTGTGATAAAGTCAAACATTTGCTGAATGAATGAATGATAGGACATTTAGAGGGAGGGGTTGAAGAAGGGAGTGAGGGAGGGACTGAAGAAGGGAGGATGAAAGGGCGGGGAGGATGATCCCCAGATGTAGTTGACTTTTCTCTGAGAAGACATTTATAGTCCATTCCTAATGGGTGGACCAGTCAGATGCGATCTCTAGTCAACATGGCCCGTTTGAATTCCTCCTAATTCCCCAAGGCTGACTCTGTATGGAAGCCCCCCTCTGGTGCTTGAAGCCCTGAGGGGAGATTCCATACTCTCTGAGCTCTGGCAACCAGACTGCGCACATTATTTATTGCTAGAGGACTGCTGGCTTGTACAATGCCCATCCCCCATTCTTTTATTACATACTTTCTTGATCAAACTGTAAACCGACAAGAGAATGCTGAGCAATCATTAACAGCTGTTCTTGGAAAAGGACTAGATCACATAATTGTACACTTTACAGTGTTCACCCTGGCCACTGTTCCACCTCTGTGGCCATGCATGTCCTCTGTAGCTGGAAGCATCACAAATGAGGCTAAAATCAGAAAAGAAAGGAGCAGGAAATGCGGGAGAAAGATCCAGAAAACAATTTACTTGTTATAGAGTTGCCGAGAAGCTTAAGGCCACTGCATTTCAGCTGGCTGCTAAGTGAATATGTAACTACTTTATATATTTCAACAAAATTAAACTTAAACCTACAGAATTAGGTTTATTAATTTCTGTCAGGGCTCAATGGGGGAATAAGAATAGCCATTCATTATGGACACACAATTACTGGAGACAAAAATGAAGCCCAGCACTATTAAGTATAATAAAAATGTTGAACACTGAAGAAATTTTCATTAAATATAATCTATTCTTTATATTACTACACTTAATCCTTGCTGTCTGCTTCTCTGTTTTTCTCCAACCTATTTAATTTTATTACTTAACTTTTTATAAATGTTTCTTAATATAATTATGATTAAATATTTGGGAGAAGAGAATAATGTTTAGTTTCTTAAAAATGAGAAAGAAAGAAGGAAAAAAGGAAAGAAAGAAAGAAAGAAGAATTTATCTTCCATCTCCTCTTTGCTTTACTCCTAAGATGGTGAAAAATGATGTTTTTTTGGAAAAAGCAAGTGCTAAGTGGGATTTTATTGTTGGGGCAAGGCCGGAGCAGGAGAGAAAGGAAGGCAATAAATAAGAAAGAAGCGCCGATCAGCAACTGCAATAGAGCTCTTTATATTACACATTTAAATAAAAGTCCAGTGCCTTACTAAAAATGTCTGAGAATATTTGCATGGCCAAACCACGTAATTAAAAGATGGGCCCAGCTAGTGTTAACCGCTTGCACTGTCAGAAAACATTTGTGACCCAAACATTTATGTTTAAGCCACGACGGGTTTTTCTGCAAGTTGCTTTCTTCTCTTTGGGGTGGGGGTGGGGGGTGGATAGTGGAAGCTAAGTGGGGAATTTAATTTTCTTTGCCAAATATGGTCCTGCCACTGTGTCTTCAAGCTTCTTATTGGACATATTGTGGTCTTATGTATTTTTTTTTAACACAGCGCAATCAGGAAGTAGCAAGCCCAATAAGCATCGAATATAGGGATATGGAAATAAAACAGTGATTCAACTTTTACCCACTAATGAGTGCTTTAATGACTACGTTTAGAACAGAGGGGTCTTGGTTCCACCGCCAAGTCACTTCAGAAGTTCGGTTCTGGGCACCACATGTTCAGGGTCAAGCATTAACTAGTTTCTCTTCTTCCAGCTATGTAAGATGAGAATCATGCTTTTGTTCATAGCAACCACACAACCCTGCCCAACCTCCAGGCCCTACTACATACATGTATTCATATTTCCTGGACCCCATCCTCTCAATATGCTTATTTTGTAATTTTACTAAGCTAGGTATTTGATGTTTATGTTATAAGGATTAGGTAAACTCTCCTCACAGCTGAGACATGTAGTATATGGTATGATGCCTTTTCCGTTTTACAGATTTCTTTGTTGCTATTAATATTATTACTGTTTGCATAGTTCCTGACATAATTATTCTGCCCTCAATCCTGCTTACCATTTGTGTAAATCTTCTCAAATGAGGACATTCTGTCAGTACCATCTTCTAGAACTCTCTGTGCCTTCTGAACTGCTCCAGTCTGGATCGGTGCCTCCCTTAGCCACTGACAGCTGTGCTTTTGGGATTTCTACCCACCGCCATCCTAGGTAGCCTTCCCCTCTCTTGCACACTGAGTCTCTATTTCCTGAGTCCTACACCCTCCTCTTGGTTCCTCCCCACGTTTTGTAGACCATATCTTCTAGTAACTTCCAAAGGAGGAATGCATGGGAATTAGAACTTCGGGAACTCACCCTGTTAGAGAAGCCTTCCCTACAAGTACCATGTAAGTAATCTTTCCCCGGTTTCTCACTAGAGCATCACATTTTACTCTTCTGCATAGCCTTTGTGTGAACTGACAATCTTCATACTTCTCAGCCTACTTTACTTTTTGTCATCCCCATAGGAAAGTAAGGTCATGAGTGGTGGGGCCTCATCGTCTTTGCTTACTGCTAAGCCCGTGTCCAGAACAATAACACATCTAGTAGATGCTCCATAAATATTTGTTGAATAATGGAACTAATGAATTTATTGGCTTGCTTAAATGTGTGAATCTGTAAAGAATAGGAGGTGTTGGAGAAGTTTTGGGCCTCACTTGACATAGCACATCCTTAGGCAGAGAGCATGTGGTTTGCTCTCTGACTGAGAACACACATCAACCTTTGAAAATGAAACTGATAACAGCTTCGGCTGGATCCCCTGCTCCCAGCACCTCCAGCATGTGGCTCCCCTTTCAGCAACCACGGAAAACCCAGACTTGAGGCACTTGCTGGAGCCCTTCCCCTGAGGGATTTGCTGTTGTTCTCCTGCCAAGAGTTCACAGGAGACATTCCAGAGAGGTAGGGTAAGGAGTGTATCCCCAAGGAATCAAGGGTGTAGATTGGTAGTCTCCAAACTGTATGTGAAGATACATAGACATTTTTCATGTACACGCTAATTTTTTTATAAACAGTACTTCTGTAGTATTTTCATGTATTATGGACATTATAAAACATGTGAACTATTGACCCCAAAATAGAGAAATAAAAATAACTTTTAACAGAAACTTTAATATTTTCTTTGTATACTGTCTTGTATCACTCTTTTTTTTGAAGACCCTGATTTAGAAATGTATTTCTAAACTTTCATGTGCTGAGGAACCACTTGGATGGCTTCTTACAAACTGAGATTTCTGGGCTCCTTTCAAAGGGTGACTCGTTAGGATGTGAGTCTGCATTTTCCCCCAGGACTCTAGTTACTACTCTGATACCTGTGGCTCACAGACCCCACTCTCAAACAGTCACTTAGTCTGTGCTTTGCTTCTGTGTTTGGGCAGATCTAAGGAATCTCCCTCACATTGCTTCTCAGCCTTTTGGCTAAGATCAAGTGTAGGAATCTCCCTCACATTGGGACGTATCGGACCATGTTAGCATAGCTTCTGGTCAAAATGCCTGCACAGATGCATAAAAGCAGTAGGCTCTTTCTTTGCTGTGATGGGAAGGGGCATCAGTTAACAACAAAAAAGGACCATGATGTTTTATTTCTGCATCTCTTATTAAAGACTTATCAGTACCTTCCATGGTGGCTGTTGATGTTCCTTAAATTATACATTCTTCTCCAGATTTAGTGCTAAATAGTAGTTGTTTTTACTGAAAAACAGCACAATAATACAGCTATCTATTTTGGATCCTTTATTTTGTACCTCATTCAGTGCTAATTACTTATTCTTATATTAAGTACTCATAAGAAAGAGGTAGGTAATATTATCCCCATTTTATAGATGTAGAAACTGAGGCCTAGATAAGTAATTTCATCAGTTACTCCTACCACCAATCAAAGCAAAACAAATGAAACCATAAACAAACAAAAAAACCCCTGACTCCAGACTTGTAGAGTCATGTATTAAAACATAGGCAAGTGCAACACTTGCTCAGGATCCCAGGGCTGGCAAGCAGTTGAGTGGGATGCTAGCTGGAGCCTCCTGACTCAAGTTCCATGCTCTTTACACAAGCTAGAAGCCTGCCTCACTTTCTCACGCCCTCCCCTGATGCTTGGCTACCTGCGAGCTGTACATAGCTGACTCTGTTCCTTCCCTTTGCCTCTCTTCAGTGACATCCCCCGTTGGCTGCTGAGCTGTCTACCCTCCTGTGATAAGTAGCGAGCTACACAAGAGGCTTCAAATAGGATCACAAGTTATCATGTCCAGTACATCTCAAATGAATAGGACCCCGAAGTTCTGCTTTGGTGGTTTACCAATGCCACATTCTGCTGGGAGACTGTCTATACACTTGGTCTCAGGGACGGTTTGTCACTCAGCCGACATTGCACACCCATCACTCTGTCCATGTGCTTGGTATCAGGTGAGCAAAACAGGTAGATGCCAACAGCATTCTCTCTTTTCATCCATGTTTTGGCACTGTAAACACTATGGCCTCTGGGGGCATTTTGATGGATGTTTTTTCCCCCTCCATCACAGTAATATTAACCTTGTTTAATAATCTATTAACAAAGAGGATAAAGGTCTTATTAACATTCACGTGCTTTCTTTGCTACTGAAATAACACTGCTTTTTTGTGTATTTGGAAGGCTGATTTTTTTGTTCCTTTTTTTCCTTTTTTTTTTTAATGACAGATTGATGAATGTGGTGGAAAGCACACGGGTAAAAAGACTGCAGGTCACCTGTGTCAGACCCTGGTTGGCTTCTCACTCTCTGTGTGACCTTGGCGCAATCTCCCAGCCTCTCTGATCCTCTGTTTCCTCATTTGTAAAATGGGGACAATTGAATCTACATCCATTGTTATTTTGAAGGTTCAAGTAAATGTGTATAAAGTTTCTAACTTGAGACACAGAAGGCCATCAGTGAGTTATACATGACTGAGAACTCCTTTTAAGGCACTTGCCTTTGGCTTCTGAGACATAAACCATCCTGTGCACCATGATGGTATGTATGTCTGTTCATGGGCTCACCAATACTTGTTGGAAAAAAAAAAAAAAGAATCCCAATGGATGGAGTTACGGTGGATCTTAGGAAACAGTTGAAAGGACACAGATTCTTTTTTCTTCTGAAATGATTATTTTCACAGATTATGTATTTATGTTCCCAAATCATCCTGGGCTTGAGTAAATCAAGCATTTTCTCTGGCCATTTAAAATGAGTCAGAAGCTGGTTGTGTGTTTGTGATCAGCTGTCAAGGAAAGAAAGAGAAAGGGAGAGACAAGGCATTAACCGTGATCACAGAACATGCTCTGCCTGTTAATGCCCATGGAGTGTTTCTCAGACTTCCCATGCACACGCATCACCAGGAGATCGTATTAAGGTGCAGATTACAGACTGCAAATGCAGATTCTTTCTGAAGGGCTGGGCAGGGGCCCAAGACTCTGAGTTCCTAGGCAGCCCCCACTTGCTGCTGCTGGTCCTAGGAGCACCCTTGAAGTGGCAGGTGCTAGGCATTCTGTACACAGCACGCAGTGGGCACAGACGCTGTCATATTTTTTCCTCCTCCATCTGTAGACCTCCCTTTTGCCGCCAGGTGAGTTCTATTCTCCTTTCTCTTTCTCTGCCCTGTGATGCTTTAATGTCCCCTAGTCCTCTGTTATTCTTGTCATTCTAGTTTTTTTCAGAGCCTAAGTGGCTACAAACAACCTCTAAAGGAGGAGTTTGTATGTAGACATGATGAAACAAAACAAAACAAACAAATAGAACAAACTGCAAGGGCACAGAACAAAGTTCTAATATAGGCAGGTAATCATCACACATGAGTTAAAGGAGGAGGTTGTCGTCCCAGCACACCTCACATGCCTGAGGTCCACATCGAAAGTGTGAATGCCTGGCATTGCCATGAGATTTGGGGAGATGCCGTCAAGATGCTCTACACACTTACAGAGGCTCGCCCTCACTGCTACCCAGTGGCACACTTGAGTCGCCAGGCTGGGCATAATACTCTTGTTTCTAGGGTGCTGACATTGGAGCCATCTGGAGATACAGATCTGCCCAGATCAGTGTCCACGCCCCTCCCCATTCAAGAGACTGCGTTGGGACTCAGGTATTGATGTTTTTAAGCCACTGCAATTGAGAATAGTGCCCCAAGGTGAATGTAGGGGTTGGGGTGCAGGTTGGTTGAGAGAGAAATCTCCGCCTTCCCCTGTTCTGGATTATCTGGCAGAGAAATGTATGAATGCATTTCTATAGGGATTCAGAACTAATATCTTCATTTAAAAAAAGTGTATCCTCTGTGCTACTTTTTTCAAATACATTCTTCAACATGGAAATACTCATTTCCCTCCTGGATTAATTGCAGCCCTGTTGCTGATGGCTTTTGCATGAAGTTCAGCTGCTGCTTGACGTGGGTAAGGCACTCTGATTGGGAATGAGCTCCGAAATGCAGAGGGGCAGCTGCGAGTCGTGGGGAAATTATTACCATTTCAGATGTCACTCAGCTTGATTTGTGATTAAGGGGAGCTGGAGGCTCCTCCTGCCTGGGCTGCTGCAAGAGCGGAAATCTGCTCTCCCAGCCGGGCGCACTGCATTGTCATAGCCAGTGCCTGTCACCTCCGCGCCGCCTCCTCCAGCGCGCCCAGGAGCCTGAAGCATTTAGCTTCAATTACAAACGTCACTTGTCATTTCTGGGATGCCGACTACATTAGTAAACTTTTTTTTTTTTCCTTTTTGGAGAATTTGATTAAAGTGTCTTGTGGATAAATAACATTTATCTATTTTCCCTTCATTCCTGGGTTGTGTAAACCAAACAGCGGGAAAGGAGAAGCACCTGAACTTCCAGGTCCCTGGAGTGGGCAGATGTGGCATCTCGTTCGGTACTCCAGAGGCTCTTGTGCAATCCTAGAGAGGTTTTTGTTTAACTTGATACGCTGAACTGTTCATTCAGCCAGCAGCCTCCTTGTTCACATGGGATGTGACGGACTTCTGGAAGGGGTCTTCTGGAGTCGGGTGGGCCAGGTGGGCCAGGCAGGGCTCAAAGTGTGCTGGGAATTCCTGAGAGCATGTGGCCCGGTGAGGCCCAGACACCCAGGTGACCTGCTGAGGACTGTTTCCTTGCAGGGCTGGAGTTTTAGTGCTTACATGGTCCATTGGTGGTTCCAGCTGGTGCCCAGAGTTGCTGGCCTTTACCATTGGCAGCAGAGCTTGTGGTAAAGACAGGGGCTCTGTTTTAGACAGAAGTGGGATTGAGTCCCAACTCTGTCCTCAAGGACTCTGGTCCAGACAGGCACTTGGGGCCTCAGCCTTCCGAGTGGAGGGACATGCTGAGGGTTCCATGAAAATGGCACGTAGATAAGGGGACTTAGCCCTGTTGCCTATTAGGAACACTCAGGGGTGACCCTCATAATATCTGATAACCAGTCAGCACCGGCACAGCTCTGGAGCAAGGTTCTGGGCTCCTTCCTGCTGGGTCAGGCCTTAACCCTTTAGTTGCTGGATTATGGTGCTAAATGGGAAAGCCATGTTGGGGGAGGATGAAGACGCTGGCTTGCACAGAAGTATTTCTGTATTGTAGCAACTGGAATGGCTGCATGGGGAAAAACAGGCTGTGTAACAACCATGGGCTGTTAACCAAGTGGTCCACCTCATGCCAGCCTTCTGCAGACTGGGCTAGACAACTGTATGGAGAGGGGTTTAACCCCAGGCTTTATTGTGGAATCACCGATCCACCCAGAAGAGACCCTCTGAGTCATTTACGTGTGCTAAGTACCTTCTGTGCGTGAAGCACCTGTTTCCACACAAAGTGACCGAGTTGAGCAGGAAATGCTTCACCTCTCAGGGAGTTCATGGTCCAACAGATAATTGCAAGACCCAACATCCAAATTAATCAGAAGCCTATAGATGATGGAGGAGTGGATTCTGCTGGGGGAGGCAGAGCTTCAGAGACATTAGGGCTTTTAAAAAAATTATTAAATATCAGTCATTCAGATAACACAAGGATTAAATACCACTTACAAAAAATTAAAAGTTTACAGATAAGGTTGAAGACCCCTAGGCCACCCTACCTCCATCCCCAAGCCCACAGTAACCGCAGATATTAGCTTGATGTGAATCTTTGAGGCTGTCGTTCTAGGAAGTAGTAATGGTGCCTCTGTGTCTCTCTGCAGCGCAAGTAAATGTTCACATAAACTGTATCATACTGCCCATACCAACACTCACATTTCATTTCTTGACGATATGCCCAGATGTCCATGTAGGAAGCTATTGCTCCAAGTTCGGTCCATGGGTCAACAGCACCAGCATTGCCTGGAAATGCAAATTCATGGCTCCACCTCACCCCTCCACCTCACCCCAGGTGAATCAGAATCTCTGGTGGTGGGTCACTCTCCAAGTGATTATTTTGCACACTAAAATTTGAGAAGCATTGACGTTCAGGATTCCATCCAAAATTCCAGGGCTTGGATCCCCAAGTCACCACTGGGAGGAGAACCTCTCAGGAAAGCAAGCCAAACAGGATCACCTGCGTTGGATGTTACGCAAGGGAAATAGTAACTACTTCTCTGGTTGAGCTGCTCTGTAATTACTGTGTGTTACAACAGTTAACCTGGTCTCTAGTGACCAGTACACAGTTACTTTAAACAAGGGTCCAGATTTCTGCTCAGTGGCTCCCCTACCAAACATGTTCAGTTCCCGCTCTGGGAGAAGAATGTTTTTATAGTCAGTGGCCAGGTTTGCAGCTTCCAGGTGGTCACAAGAGAATAGAAATAGAATTAGATCCTTGCCCTCCTATGGAGTGGAGAGCAGACCAGGACGAACCCATCTGGCTCACTAGACAACTTGATTGCTGATGAAGTACTTTAAAGACCAATTTCTTCCTTGTTTGGTCTGACATTGTTCACATTGAGAAGTGGCCATAGCGATCCCTTCATCCCGCAGAATAAAAACTAGGAAAAATATCTCCTCTCACATTCCTGTTTCCCATTTGCCACCCCTAACTCTCTTAACTATAGCTGCCCCTCAGAATGAACATCTGCATCGGAGCTCGTCAAGTGCCTCCAGCCAAATGTCCTGTGTTCCTCTATCTAGAAAAAAAATTATAAAACATGTAGATGGTGGCAAACTGGTTTCATTTGTGTGCTTGCCCCACGCTAGTGGCTCTGTAGATCGGTGGGTTGAGAAAGATTTTGAGGCTTTGTTGTACCTCAGTGAGAGAAAGGGCCGTTTAGCATTGCTACCTTTTGCCAGCCCTGTTCTGGTCGATGCCTTCCTTGCCTTCTCCTCTGACACCACGTGCTTCTTGCTCTACCTGCATGATGAAAATGCGTTCAGGGGTCTTGGGCTTCTCTCTGAGGCTCCTTGGGATTCAAGCCAGGAGTCTCCTGTGGGAATTTCTTGTTGACCTCTCAGAGCATTAGTGACACGGGAAGAAGGTGTGTAGGAGAGAAGCAACACCTAATGCTTGCTGTACACCTCAAACAGCAGTTCTGGGTTCCATAGAGCATCCTCAGGTTTTGGTGCTGGGAAATGCATTTGAGGCTCCTCAACCCAGTGCCCTCTATACCAGGGTCAGCAAACTGTAGTCTGCGGGCTAAATCTGGTCCTGTCTTTGCACAACTCACAAGCTAAGAATGGTTTTTACATTTTCAATGATAGAAGATAATTCAGAAGAAGAAAATTTAGTGACATGTAAAAAAAAAAAAATGAAAAAAACAAATGATGAAAAATTCAATCCAAATTCCCGTGTCCATATATAAGTTTTACTGGAACACAGCCATGCCCGTCCATTTACATACTGTCTCTGGCTGCACTTGCAGAGGCCATGGCAGGGTTGGCTGGTTTAGATAGACTTCTATGGCATGCAAAGTCTAAAATGTTCCCTCTCTGGCCTTTTCCAGAAAAAACGTTGCCAACCCCGGGTCTATAGAGTCTGGAGACTGGAGGCTCCAGTAACACATTCTCATGCTGTCAAATTGATTTCCTGGACTGACACAGCCTCGGTGTGGCTACTTTGTAAATTATTGGGAGGGATGAGGTAGTTCTGAGGGTTTTCCAAATTGAAAATTGGGCTATGGGCAGGGCATGGAGTCAGGCACACGCCTTGCCTAAAGCTCCTGGAGCTCATGCAGGTGTGAAAGAACTTGCTCTGTCGGCGGTGGCTTTCACCTTGGGGAGGAGACTGGAGGGAAGCTTTAATGGAGAGGTCTTTTGCTTTTTCAGGTGCCGTTCTTTTTAATTAGGGTGTGGGCTGCTGAGGCCTGGCTCCACCCCAGAGACATCACGGGAAGGGGTGGAATCCATCAGACATCAAACAAATGGCTTTGGGTGAGCGCATCCTACAGCCAGGACACACATAATCGTGGGGCTCATCGCTCCCCACGGGAGCTGGGGAAATCAAGATGCGGCTCAAGATGGCATTTCCAGCCGTCCCTGGAAATGGGGGGAAATCAGTCTTATTTATTAATTCCATCTTGCCAGCTCCCAGTTTGGTGTGAACAGTTATGTTTTGAAGCACGTTTCCACCCTGCAACTAGCAGAGTTAATTTAATGAAACGAGTAGTCTTGTGATGACCTGAAGGGGAAAAACACATTAATCTGGAAACCGTCAAAGCCGTCTGACAAGTATTATTGTAGGACTCAGAAAAAATAAACAGTTTATGTAGAAGATTAAGTGGCAGTGTGGATTTGCTTTTGACATATCTTGTCTCCAAATCTAAGTTGGGGATTTATTATCGCACTATCATGTCACAGCTATCTCATTTATATGATAACACATCTGTAATGTTTTACAAGTGCAGCACTACTTGTTCGAAATGGGGCTTTTTTAGGTCCTAAATTATAGTACCTGGAGAGGCATGCATAATTATAGTGCGTGTTAGCAAATGAGAGGGTGCATTTTCCATCCGCACTCAGCATTAATCGTCAGCACAGTGGGTACAATAAAATCATAATTGCTTCTTCCAAACTTCTCATCTGAGCTGTACAGGTTGAAGTCAGTGGTTGGGTGGAAAGATGCCTACTCTTAGAGTGGGTGGAGGCCTTACTCTCATCTTCCCAGAGAGTTGCTGGATCCTTTGGCGGGAGGTAGCGTTGGGTTCAGGCAGAGAGCTAGACCCCAGTGGGGCTACATCTTAAAAGTCCCCTGATCTCAGTTACGCTCTCAGATCAGTACATCAGAAGACACAGGAGAATGATGATTATGGGTCCTGGTTTGGGGATCTGGGTTTGGATTCCAGCTCTGCCTTTCCATTTTGGACGGATTGACTCGCTTCTCTGAACGGCTGTTTTCTTATCCGTAAACGAAAGATGGTAGTCTCTAACTCAAAGTGTTCTTAAGGTAATTGACAATGTTTCTGAAGCACAGAACACACCTGTGATAAATAGTAGACGTGATTACAGCTTTCTCGCCTGAAGATTACTGTCCAGAGCCTCTGCTGTCCAATATGGCCATCGCCGTCACATGTGGATCTAGAGCACTTGAAACATGCCCAGTCCCAATTGAGAAGGACTGTAAATGCAAAACACCAGTTTTGGAAGACAAAGTACGAAAAATATTGTAAAACACATCAGTGATGTTTTATATTGATTACAGTTTGAAGATAATATTTTGCCTATATTGGCTTACGTATACTAAAATAAATCCCACCTGTTCCTTTTTACTTTTTTCATTGTGACTACTAGAACATTTAAAATTACACAAAAGGCTCATGTTATAATTTTATTGGACAGTGTTGTCTAAACAGACGAATGCTGACCAAAACGTTATGTAAATACGTGTTTCAAGTTGCACCTCATGGTTCCTGGTATTAATATTATTATTATCATTGATTTATACTTAGCCTACTTTAGAAAAAATATTTTAGGTGGTTTGCTAGGGAAGAACAGAAAAGAGCTAGTGATTGCCACAAACCACCTAATTCAATTCCAAGCTCCCTGGTAGCTAAGGCAAAAAAAAAAAAAAAAAAAAAAAAAGGAAGCGAATGCGTATTTGGATCATATTGGTCTTTTTAAAATGTAAAGGATTCATATAAGTTCGTTGGAAAAGGGAAGCTTTCTCCTGGCCCTGAATTCTCAAAGGACCATTTCCCAGTGCAATCCTGAGATTGCATATACACCTGCACCTCTCTGTCCTCCCCAAACAAGGCTTTTATGGACTCGGAACGCTGTGAGTCATACAAACGCAGTGATGATAATTACACCTCCCTTTGTTTATGTAAATTATCTGATTTGATCCTCGAAGCAGCCCTGCAGGATGGGCCATGTAGGGACCATTGTTCTTTTTTTATGGATGAGGAACCTGAGGATCAGGTCGAGCTTCAGTGACTTGCTCAAGTTTTCACAGCCAGAGCGTGGCAAGGCCAAGGCTCAAACCCTCGTTGCCCAAAGTGGAAACTCCCTGTGCTTCTGGCAGTGATGTACACTTTAGTGTGAAAGAGAGCTCAGCGGAGTGACTGATGGGAAAAAGCCTCTGAGGGCCTCTGCCGAGAAAAGGGGACCCACACGGAGCTGGGAGGCTGAGAGGTCTGAAGATGAACTTTACTGTAGCAGACAGAAGAGATAGGTGTCTCTACCTGTGCCGTTGTGTTCCTAACTGTGGCCCACCCAACTCAAGATAGTCGGTGACGGGGTCTCAGGGGACAGCTGCTGCGCGAGTGGGTTAGCTTGCTCACCTCTGAGATCAGCTCTCCTGGAACCTCAGGGCACACTCCCATCACCTGGGACGTCATCCATAGTGTAGGTTCATTCCGAGGCCCGGGAAGAGGGCTGAGCATCTGCATTGCTCACAAGCTCCCGGGTAGTGCCTGTTCTGTTGGTCTGATGGTTGAGTAGTGAGCTCTAATGTGTCTGTTTTCTGCTTTCCCCCAAACTGCCTCAACCGTAGAGTTTTATACAAAGAGCAGAGGACTGATTCTCAGACTTGCTATAAATTAAAACTTCCCTGGAGGCTTCTAAGCAGTACTGATGCCTGACATCCACCCAGGTCAGTTAAATTAAACAGTTTCTGGGAATGGGGCTCTGAAACTGGCACATTTTCACGTATCCCTGGGTGTTCTTAGAAGAAGGCATCCATGTTAAGAAGGCTACATTTGTGAATAGTGGGATCACGCGGCTTAGAAGATACTTCTGCCTGGCAGTTGCCAAGTACCCCAAATCCGAGCACAGCTGCCCAGAGGGTTTTTCCTCCTGTTGCTACCAAAAGACAGGGTGTGTTACATGACCTAGCGATTCATTCTTAATTTCATCTATTGAGGGCCAACAGCATGCAAAGCACGGACCTGGCTGTGGATGCAGCCTGAACGCAGCAGGCAAGGTCCTGGCCTTGTAGGCGTTCATAGTCCAGTGGGTTAAATTGCTGATAAAGTGTGAAGAGCAGGGGGAGGGGGTTCTAGTAGGAGGGAACCCCGAGTTCATGGTTTGGGCCGGCTACCGTGAGACCAAAGTTTTGGGACCTCAACTGTGTTCCACCCAGAGCAGTTTTAGGAACATCCGCAGAGAGCTGTAGCAATCTAGATTCCCAAGTCCCACTCCAACCTGGATAAGCAGAATCTACAGGGTGACTGGTCTGGGCAATCTGCATGTAGGTGTTGAAAGAAATTGGGGTGATTCCGATATAACCTCCAGATTAAGAAGCCCCAATCTCGACTTTAAAAAGCACCAACTTCATTCAGGAAGAAAAGGTGTGCTGGCAAGCTCTTTCTCTGCTAAACAAAGAGCTCACATACCTTCTTTAAAATAGAGGCACAGTTCGCGAAGCAGCTTTCAGAATGCCCACATCACTCCCTTTCTTTTCCTTTTGAATAAACAGCGGGCGAATATGACATCAATTTAACTGTAATGACTGCTTTTAATTTTCATTTTAAAATCTATACTGTTACTATATATTGGGATCCTGGCTGGTGCCAACTTCTCTGGCCACACGTCTGGTTTTCATTTAGTCTCTGAGTTCCTTTGGGTAGTCGTGTTCAGAGGCCTGGTTTAATGCATGACCCTAATTGCAATGTGGAATTAAGTTGGTGCTGACTGTAGCGTTTTCAGTCTTAGAATCAAGGAAAGTATCTAATAGGAGGGGGAAAGAAAAGCCTCTCCAGAGTTTCACCCCTTACCAGTGCCTTATCTTTATAAATTTTTTACATCCAACATTTTTTTTTAATTGAGTGCATAATATGGCTATAAAACAGCAGTTTAAATAATGTGGTCAGGCTTCTGGTTTATATATGTCTCTTCTCAGTTTCAAAATGTCCCCTTCTTCTCTTCCTTGTCTGACACTGGCTTCACTTCTCATTAAAAATGCTGGCCGCTTGGAAGTGAGGATAGAAATGCAGGCTGGGCTCCTTCTTCCAAGTTATGCTTGGTGCTGAGTTCTCCTGGAAGCCTCAAAGGCTTTGAGGGAAGCTAGGTTGCCAGCTGATAGTTATTTTCAACAACTTTTGGCCAGAGATCTGCTCTGTAGAGGATTAAATTCAGTGTTTTCACATCAAATGTATTTAAGAAAAAGATTTCCTCCAAGATGGCAGGTACCTCTTGGTACACTAGGGTGAGGCCATGGCAGTGAAAATGCACCCATGTTTCTTGTTCATGGGAAAATAGAGATAAAAGGAGATACTGATTGGAGATTGGATGAAATACCGAATAGCAGAGAAGCTGAGTTGGATCAAACCATTTTGGGGAGGGGGGGTCCAAATCAGAAGCATAATAATCTTCACTATACAAATATTTGCTGCACAAAAGTTAGTCATTATTATATGTTGATTCTCCTGCAAAATAGTCCTCTTGCATTGGTTCTTTCCTCTGTTTGTCTCTTCATGCATTCATTCACCATGCTGTTTATTGACTAATTGCTGTGTTATCGTTGGGGGCCATGGGAAAAGCTGGAGATAGCACATCAACACGAGGGCCATGTGCCCACCCTCCTGGACCTTACAGTACAGCAATAAACAGGGAGGGAAATGTGCAGTGGGAAGTAAATGTCCCAGGTAATTTTGTAAGGGCTAGTTGAGTGATGCTGTGGAGCACCACCAGGTGCCAAGCCCAGGCTGAAGGGAACAGGAAGGCCGCCATCAGGCCCGTGGAACCCAGCCCCTGCCCAAACTACCAGAAAATGGCCCACTCCTACCCAATTGTCCTGGTATCTTGCCTGAGGCCTGATTTGGAGGCTGTGAGATTACCACATAGGAAACTTTGCACTGACTGAAATGGTACTGCTGAAGATGATTTTCAGTCTATCATGGCAGAAATTTCTCTCTGATTTCAGTATAAGGAAATGCTGTGCTTTTCTTAGTTTGGTGTATCTTAGGGGCAGTGCAGACTTTGTCACTGAAGATGTCTCTTGCCTTGAGAGCTAGATAACTTAGTCACATTTGTACCTCCCTTCTGGAAATTGCACAGGATCTTAGGAATGCACTATTTGTATGCTAATTTTACCAATCTTAGTATGTCTCTACCCTTATTTCCTCATTTTACCCAATTCCTTTATTTATTTTATTATTTTGTGCTTTATCCATTTTTTGAAACTCTCACATCATCAGGAACAAGGATTAGGAGCACATTTGGTGTCAGTGAAATCATGTGAGGAAATAAGCAAGTTAAAATGGGATACCATACTCAGTTGAGAGAAAGGAGAAAGGGAGGGTGGGGTTTAAAAGTCAGGTTTTAACTGTGGGGGTGCTTCTAAAATAGCTAAGTTAAATAAAAAAAAAAAAAAAAAGGCAGAACAAGAGCAAGCCCTTCCAGTTTCTCCAAATCCTGGACACCTGACACCCAGCCAATGTCAATATTAGCTAAAGAGGTTTGGCCCCTGTTCAGTCTGATCAAAAATAAATTAGGAGGGTGCTTATAAACAGCTTACAGGACACACACACACAGACACACACACACACACACATTCCATGAGCAAGGATAACGATTACAGGCTTTTAATAAATGCTAATTTAGTGGTAACAATTTTACATAGAGTTGTTTATGCCAAGGTCTGACATTAGCTGATTTGGGATTTCAGCCATTGACCAAGAAGCCAACTCCAACTGGTGTGTTCTCCAAGATACCTCATGCCTCCCCTCTCCTCCACATCCACTGCCCCCACCTTTCGGCTCCAACCAGCTTCCTCTCAGTGGCTGGGTCCAGGCAGGGCTCGAGGTAACCCCCACTGTGGGGCCTGACACACTCCCTATATATTGAGCCCCTCTCTGTCTCACTCTTCATCAGATTGTGTTTCTTAACTTGTCTGTGAATGGAGCATTGAATGCCTTGCACAGAAATTCAGGCAGTTAGGATCTGGATTTTCCTTCTTCCCTTTCTCTCTCTCTGGTGGATCTTGGCCCATGATATTTCCAGATCACAAGAGAGAAAGAAAGGTTTTTCTTCAATTCTGCAAGGGATGCCTTGGGAGCAGTGAGGGAAAAGAAGAACTAAAATCCTAGCCAGTGATTCTAGCAGAAGTTTGAGAACATGCAACAAGGTCTCCCCGGGTTCCACCGAAGCCAGAATTACCCCCGATGTACAGTTGTGTAGACACAGCGACACTATATTGAGAGCATGGGTTTTAGTCTGATGGATCTGTGTTCAGACTTGGCTCCCTTACTTGCTAATTATGTTACATGAGACAAGCCCAACTAGACCCTCTGAGTTCAGTTTCCTCATTTGTAAAAGGGCAAGAGCATTAACTACTCGATGATCCTGTCTTGAAGCTTCAAAGTGGTGGGAGTGGAAGTAAAGTTGTGTGACACATCCTCACCCAGTTAATCACAGTGCACATTTCTCACGTCGTTGTGTGCCGGGCACTGTGCTCAACAACTTATGTGCTGTTTTTACTATTACTTTTTTTTTTTTTTTTAAGATTTTATGTATTATGTATTTATTTGACAGAGACATAGTGAGAGAGGGAACACAAGCAGGGGGAGTGGGCGAGGGAGAAGCAGGCTTCCCGTGGAGCAGGGAGCCCGATGCAGGGCTCGATCCCAGGACCCTGAGACCATGACCTGAGCCGAAGGCAGACACTTAATGACTGAGCCACCCAGGCGCTCCTGTTTTTACTCTTACTTTTATGGTGATCTTCCCCTGAGTAAGCTCCAAGAGGAGTGTCCTGAGGGCATAGTAGATAATAAATATTTGTTACACGGATGACCAGTTTCATTTAATCCTCAAAAGAACTGAAATTAAGTTAGTACTATAAGTATCCCCCTGTTTGTCGGATGGGGAAACTGAGGCACAGGCAGTTAAGTAACTCATGTAAGACTGGGCCTGCTCACAAAGGCCCGGGTGAAGATTCAGTGCAGGCACTCCTAGAGCTTATCTGCGACACTCTCCCAGCTTCTAAATCTTTTTATGGTGGAGTAAGCAATCCCCATGGCCTTCTCTAGTCTTCCTCCTCTGCCAAATGCTAGTGTGCACATCCACCCTGACCTTGGCCTCGTTGCCCGAAAGACGGCACCTGGAGTTAGCGCCGGAGGGTGTGTGCAGGGCCATCCATCGAAAACACACACTCCCTGAAGTCCTGGGAAAGACTCTTCTGACACCAAAGCCACGCAGACAAGGAAGCTGAGCCTCTTGGCGGGCCCCAGCTTGCTGCCTGTGGGTTGTGAGCTTGTTCACGGAGGCTCCACGCCAAGGCTCCTGAAGAAGGGAAACCTCTCCCTGAGACTGCTGTCAGGGCCTTTGGGCCCTGAGAGACGCTTGGAGGAAGGGAGGGTGAGGGCCAGTCTGGGAGGCAGCAGGAGAGGCTGTGCAGGAGGGGAGGGGGTGAGGGGTGCTGCCTGGGTTCTGCTGTCCCCACCACACTTTCTCTCCTCACCCAGGTCCCCAGCAGTGTGCTCCTTCCCTTTTCCTGCCTGCCTCTCTGCCCGCCCTCCCTTCATCCTTCCCTCCCTCCCTCCTCTCCACCTTCTTCTCTCCCTCTCTCTCTCCCTCTTTCCCTCCTTCCTTCCTCTCTCCCTCCCTCGCTTTTTAATATCTCTTTTTCTCTCTCATTCTCATTTTCTTTCTTTTTCTAAAAACGATTTTCCTTTCTCTTCCCGTGTCCTTCTGTGTTTCTCTGTCCCTGTCTCCATCTCTCTTCCATTTTTTTCTCTTTCTCCCCACTCCTTCTTCCCTCTTTCTTTTTCTAAATTTCCTAAAAAATTGAGGTCTTTTCTCAAAGTCCTCTCAGTCTGGCAGGGGAAGAGGGATTAGAAAAATAAGCAGCTGACTACTCTTTTGTCCTCATTCCTCCAGTTGGTAGACTGAGGCAGGGAGAAGGTCAACCCTCTCACCATGGGCGACAAGCTATCCAAACCTGCCATGTCACATGTACATGTTTACAGATTTTGTTTCCTTTGGAGATTTGGTTTCCTCTACCTGGAATACACTTCCACTCCCCTTGTACATTTGGCAAACTCCTATTCATCCTTCAAAACTTTTCTTAGGCATCATCTCCTCTGAGAAGTCTTCTTGGGATGTCACTTCCTGCCCAACAGTGTGATATCTATATTTTATGTCATATCCATACTTTATATCTATGTCTATTGTTGATTTTGTTATAATTTAATATTTACCCTTCTGTATTTGCTTTTAAACATACGTCAATGGTGGGAAGAAACTGTCTTATTCACCATACTTCTAACTACAAAGTTTAGTTTGGAGTATATCAAAAAATGCTTATTATTTTGGTGAACTGAATCTTTTGCAGAACAGAGACCTCTTGCATCTAAAAAATAGTACAGTGCTATAAAAAAATAGCTCTATCTGTTAAACACCTGAACTTGCAAGAGAGTCTCACTTGCTAATGATAAAATAATTCTCTTTACATATTCTTTGAGATTTATCCACACAACTTATCAGCTGTCACCTGATTCCTTCACATTCTCTCACATGTGGTGCAAATTTGGGAGCCCAAATTTCTCTCTCTGTTTGCCTGCAAATAAGATATCCATCCAGGTTATTCTATAACCTACTTGTATTGACAAGTTAGAAGAGGGTGAGACCCCCCTGCCCTGTTATAGATATGTTGATGTTCTTGTCTCCTGCCCTGGTCCCAAAAGACAATGATGGTTTATTGAGAGTAAACCCTTTGACTTATTTTTCTGTTTATGGCACCACAGCCAAACTCTGTTGGCTGGTACCAGGGTACAGTCTTAACAACCAGACTGCATCAAGCTTTATGTTACTAAAGATGTCAGTAGCAGACACAGCTCTGCTGTGGTTGGTTCCAGAGAAGAACAAGGGTTGGTTCCAAGACAAACAGTCATTGTCTTATGCAGAGGTTCACCAAGAGGTGATGGAGGAAGTCAAGAGCCAAGGATTCCAGTAACAGGTCAGGAAAAGGAGTACACGTTGGTTCAAGACGACGTCTGTGAAAAAATAATCATTTCCTTTAGGTTCTTATTGGTTGCTGGAGCTTACTGGAGGAAGGGTCATATGGGAGAAAGGCACTAGGCAGGACAGGAGGGATGCTGTCCCTGTGAACAGGCACCTCTGATTGCCTGTGTGATGGGAAGGACAGAGTGTCCACCATCTGTCACCTACTTCTACCTCCCAACAGCCTTGCACTTTCTTCTCTTCAGTTCTTGCAGCACCAACCTGTTTGTCCCCCGAAAACAGGATCCGTCCCCAAAGGTTCTACAGAGAGGGGATTGAACAGCATTTCATGCTTTGTCCATTACCCTATTCTAATGAAATGTGTTATTTGGAAGAATTATTTAAGTCTATGTAAATTGGTCAATGTGAGAAGATGTGGGGGGGGCAGCAGAGTTGAGTAGGGTGATAAAAATAGAGTTTTATCTGCATTTGGACTGATTTTGAAAAGGTTTTTTAACCATTGCAACTGAATCCTTTTCAGAACCACCCCCCCCACACACTTTTTTTTTGTTGTTCACCCGAATTGCTATGAGAACATGAATCATCTCTTTAGCACGATGACAGCAAGTATAGCATTTAGGAGCGGACCCTGATTTTTCACTGTTTGTTCTTTGCTCTCAACAAGATAAGCTGTTGTTATTTCTTTCTTCTTGAACAAGCACACCATGATTGCTGAAGTGGTAAGAATAATTGGACCAAATAGTCATGCGATTAATGCAAACAGAGAGAATTCATCTGTTTCGAGTACAGTAAATGCACTTCTGAAGATGCAGGAGCTTGCTTTCTCTGTTTATTCTTGGGCTGGGGAACAAATGTTGCTGAGTTCACTGCCACAGATTCCTGTGATTCTTCCCTGGGGCGGAGACCTGAAATGAACTGAGTCAAGGGAGAAATCAGCCCTATCTCAGAAGCGGGTGGGCTTGGAGGGAGGGGCTACAGGGTGAATCCAGGGGAGAAGGCTGCTCTGCCCCGACTTGACACCCTCCTCAACACCCTCCTCCCCTGATGGGGAGTAGGAGGACTTCTGCTTTCTTGATGATAGGTTTCAGTTAAAAGGGTGACTGACTCTAACAGAAGGGAAATCAGCATTGATTAAAGCCTTCAGGTGCTTAGCTCTGTGCTCAGAATTATGTCATTTAGATGCCACAGGCATGAGACAGGTTCCACTGTCACCACTGGACAGATGAGCACACTGAGATGCAGAAGTAAGTCTCCGAACTCGCAAAACTGGTGTGCTGAGGTGCTGGGCTTTGAAGCCAGGCCTTTCTGGCTCAGGGTCATGGTGGAGGCGTGGGCTTTGGGGCCACGCTGTCCACTTGGGAATCCTGATGCTGTCATGTCACGATGGTGTGACCTTGCGCAAGGGACTTCCCCTCTCAGCATCTCCTTTTTCTCACCTGTAAAAAAAAAGCGAAAAACCGGGGATGGTAGTAGTACTTGTCTAATAGGGCTGTGTCCAGGATTAAATGAGTTACTACATGAGAAGAACATAGAATTGTGCCTAGCTGATAGAACGTCCCTGATGCACGCTGGCCACTTTGATTATTCAATGCCCAGGTGCCTTCTGCACAAGAAGGCCTGTAGCTCATACCTTTGATTCACTGCAGTGGTGCCCTAGCTCATTTGTCTTCATGCAACCACCCTGGCATACCCTGGAAAGGTTACTATCTCTAAAATCCCCCTTCCCAGGTCATTTGATAGCATTGCTATGGGGGAAAAAGCTGGACTGTTCATCCATGGACTGCCTGTGCCCCGTTTTCCCCATTAACTTCCCATTGCACTCCCTCCCCACTCTTTGCAACTGCTCCCTCAGCGTGCCTCTCCACTCCCACCTCTGGCACTCAGCTCTCCCTCCCTCCTGTCCACAGCCTGCCTGATCCTACGTCCTTCTCAAGTCCCCTCCCTAATCCAGCGTCTCCCAGAAACGGCCTTTGCCATGTGAACCCACAGAGACATCAGCCCCTCGGCAGCTCCCGGAGCCCATCCTGTTGGTGTTGCTCAGTCAGTGTTCTGTGTTCATGAATTCCTGTCTCTCCTCACAGCAGGTGCGAGGGAGGAGAGCAGGGTGATCACACTGCACTGCTACCATCTGTTGACTTCTCTTTCACAGTGATGTGCCAAGGGTGCTTTGATTCCAGAAGTGCGGGAGACTTGCAAGGTCGCTGCAGGAAGAGAAGTCCGTATCTTGAACGATCAGCTGAAGTTTGGCACGTAGAAAAGTAGAATGAAGGAATTTTAGGCAGAGGAAGTGTTTGTGCAGCATTATGGAAGCGTGAGAATCGACAGGGATGCAAAAGTCTGAGTTTTAACAGATGATAGAGGACACTGTGAAGAGATGCTGACAGTTCCCAGTGGCCGGGGCAGCAAATGTGATTATTCTTCTTGGCTCTCACCCCACCACTCCCCTTCCCCACGTCTCTGGAATCCGGCTTCAGCCCTGAGCTTGGTTCTTCTATCAGTTTGATAAATGCTTTCGCCATTTTGCTTAATTGTCTCCTTCTAGTATTTATTAAGCAGAAAGAAGATTAAATCCAATTAAATAAATGAAGCACCTTGCACTGATTTTGACCAAGAGAGCGCCATCCATTTGTGTTTATGTTTGAAGTGAGGAATCCACTGGGAGTGATTTCACCATACACAGCTACTCTGTCCTGGGTTGGAGAATGTGTTCTGCCCTTCTGCTAGAAGTCCTGTAAATCCAGTTTCTCTTCTGGAATTGCCAAAGTACATGGCAAGGGGGAAATAACTAACACTGTCTAGGTGTCCCCCAAATGCCAGATACTCCGCAACCATTAGCCAATTAAGCTATAGGAAAACCCTGTGGAACAGGTGTTGCTTCTCATCTGATAAGCAGGAATAAGGAAGCTCAGAAAAATAGGGCGCATTTCCGGTTTCATAAACCCAGTGAATTGTGGGGAATAACAGAGGTCCTCAGGGCTCTGCCCCTATATATTCTGACTGTGCACTAACCTGACCATCAGCTGCTGGCACCGGCCTCCCTCAAACTCACCTACAGGGAAGGCCCCTTTGCCTCTCACTCCCGGCAGGAGAACTCCAATGCTCCTTTCCATTCTACGCAAGCTCCCAGGGTCTCTGGGGGAGTGAGCCCCAGTTACCTACAGTGGTCCCTCACTTGATAACTGATTTTAATTATTCTACATGCTCCCTTTCCTTCTCTGCCTCCCCTCCCCACTCTCCTACCAGCCTGTCCAGCCTCCCTAGTACTTGCACCAAATCCAAAATCCTTGTCTCGGACTACCTCTGATATTTGCACAGAGATCTCTCTGACTGTGAAACCTCCAGCCTTCACATGGAGACCACTCGTGAAGGATTTCACTGGGACAGGATAGCAGTGGGATAGAGGAACCCACTAGAGAAATGACAAACGGGTTTTGCCTCAGGGGTCATCTATGAGTGATCATTGGGGGCTCCCTGGAAACTTCCTGGAGGGTGAGTTTGAGACCAATAGAGTGACATCTGGATGGAGTGTGTGGTGGTGTCTGCGTAGCCGAGGCAGGGAAGAGGAGCAGACTTGGTAGTATTTGCCTCCTGGCCCTTGCTGGTCCTTCTGCGTGTTTGTACTTCAGGCCCTTTCTGTGGGGAAGCCTGCCAAACGGAGACCAGGGCCGTATACAGGACCACCTTGCAAGCTCTCAGAGTAAGTAGTAATAAGGTGGGAATAGCACAGGAGTGAACAGCAACTCAGAAACTCCGAGGTCCAGTGTTGACAAAAATGCTCTTTAGACAAGTCGTTTTTCCCTATCTTGCCTCTCTTTGTGACTGAAGGCATTAAGAACAAGTGCTGGAATTTTTGCTGAAGACTTTATCCCTGTTGCTTTCAGGGTACAGTGTCTTTTTCTTATTGAGGGGTTAATTCTCACACTTGGGTAGACATTTCTTTTTTAGGGGGCATCTGTCTCCCTTCTAAGCTCCCTCTTTTGGTTAGCACACCCGAATGTCTTTCAGAGGATCCAGTTTCTCGCCTGCTCTCCGTGTATGTCGTTAGCTCTCGAACTTTGTCTCCGTATATGGCTCTATGCTGTGGTTCTGGCTGACTAGAGCATGGCATTTCCCAGTCCCTGTGATTGGTCTGGGGATGAGAACAGGATCCAAATTATAGACCTTTGGGACATTGCTGGCCACCTGTGACTCTGAAGAGGGGCTGCCCCACCTTGCTCCTCAGCGGTTCTGTGCAGAGGAAGGAAAGTAAGGAAACTGACAAAGAATAATTGAGTCTGGAAGTCACTATGTGATACCCTTGGTCAAGCTAGGCCTGAAGCTAATCGTATTCTAAGAATTTTCCTTTGAATGAGCCCAGATATTCCTTTTTTATTTTAATAAGTTTGGGTTGGACCTCCTATCTCTTGCAAACAGAAAATATCTAATTTATGGAGAGAAGATTTTGCTGAGAGTCATTACCATGTTATGCCCACATTGACTCTTAAAATCCATAGGACTTCTTTTTGATTCAGCAAATAGGAAAAATGGGCTCCCCAAATTAGTGCTGCCTCACCCCACCTACATATCTCTACCCATCCCTGCTCATGACTGGGCCCTCCCCTGCCCCAAACACAGAGAAAACTGACTTAAATGGCTTTTATATCTCAAGCAGTAGACATTTATTATGGCCATAAAATTATTTCCCGGAGACTCCAGCCAGGCACGAGGCCTTTGTGTTCTGAATTTACCAATTTGCTAAAATAATCATCTTCACATTTGCTGTTAATAATCTTGCTTCAGGCTGTTACAACCAAATGGTTGGTCACTTCCAGTAATGGCCAATTTTTCAGAGATTATTGCTAAAATGATTAGGCACATCGTGATTTCCCAGGGCACATGCTTTGGAGCTGCTCCATTAGCAAATAAAAAGCCTTCTGGGCCGATTGGGAAAGTGGGGGATGCTTATCTGAAAAGGTAAATATATGTCATCATATCTATTGTTTTTCCTTAGCTAAGTCCTAACTTTACAGTTCTTCTTGCCTATTATTGGCTCATTATTTAGTCACTAGACAGACTGCTTCTTTGCTTGCTCTAACCTCTTCATTGTAGCTGATGGGCCTGGGAAACAATTTACAGTAAACCAGATGAATCAATAGGGAATGTCCATTCTTGAGGTTCTCTGATGAGCCAGGCCCTGGCCTAGAAATTTTGCACAATATATCATTTAATTCTCACAGCAAAGTCCTAGTCCCGGTTTGTACACCGAAGGAGACTGAGGCCCGTAGAGATTAATTCACTTATTGCATATCATCCAGCTATTAAATGCATGCCTGCCTTTGAATCCAGTGTTCTTCCCACTGTACCAGGAAGCCTGCTTTTCTCATTTAACTCCACTCACTCAGGTTCCCTCTTGTGCCAGGGCCAAGCATGGCACCTGGAAGCCCAGCCCCAAGGTGGAGACGGGTTAGGACACTGGCAAGCAGAGCATGGGGAACCACAGCAACAGCTGTTCTGGTTTGCATATAGCTGCCTGGTTCACACCCGGCGCCAGTGTGTCTGCTGCAAACCCTGGGCTTTCAGCCCCAGCTCCTGCAGCTGGAGAAATAAGGTGAAGGGGACTTTATGGAGAGCATTCTAGGCAAAACTTGACCCGAGATATACTTTTGTCTTCCAACATAAAGGGAAGAAAGTGTCTTCTCGTTGTAGTTTTAGTAGGCATTTTGCAGAAAGAATCCACAGATCCTCAGCTGAGAGTAGAGAAAAGTCACACCTTGATCCTCTCCTTTGGCATTGCTTAAGTGCATGCAGGACACAAATACTAGCGCGTGAGGGAAAACATGAAAAGGTGGAGGCAGATGTTGTCTGGCCTTTACAGACTGAATAGGAATTGGGGAAAGCTGGACATTTTCTGCAATTAGAACATTACCTCTGACACCAGGAAATGGCCATTCTAAGATTTAATTAGTTTAAGTAAGCTCTACCCCCAACATGGGGCTCAAACTCACGATCCTGAGATCAAGGGTCACATGCTCTACCAACTGAGCCAGCCAGGTGCCCCAGGAAATGGCCATTTGAAAAACGGATCAATATAAGCCTTAGAAAGAGATCCTTACATGACGCAGAAGTTTCCTGATGAAAGGGAAGAAGACCTCACATGGACAAGAGCAGACACATCTCTAGCCACACCTGGCAAAATGACAAATGAAGTCTTTGGTAGCTAATAGCAAGGCTGCATTGTACTTTTCTAGGTTTTGTATCTTTGCAAAATTTTAATATCTTTAATTTTTAAGTTGTTTATTTTTTATGACAAAGCTATTACTTGTTTGCCTCAAAAAGGAAGTGCAGGAACCTTTTTTAACCTGACAGAACTTGTCCACCAAAAATCAACATTGTGGTCATCTGGCTGGCTCAGTTAGTAGAGTATGTGACTCTTGATCTCAAGGTCATGAGTTCTAGCCCCATGTTTGGGGGGTAGAGATTATTTAAAAAAAAAAAAAAAAAGAAAGAAAAAAAATCAACATCAAATGTCAACCTTTAATAGTGGTAGAGGTGTTTAAATTAAAGCTCTCAGGGTGTCCAAGCTAGACATATTGATACCTATGTTCCATCTTAGTAAAATGTACAGCAGTTCATTCTATGAAATGGGCCAGTTGATCAACTCTGGCTGCTTGGAGAGATTACTGTTGCTCACGACTTATTGGTCAAAACAGGTCACATGGTGCTGACCTAATTGCAGGGGGCTGAAAAGTAATCTTCAGTGCTAAGGAAGAAGAGAACTGGATATAGATGGGTTCAAGTGTTTCACTTCTGGAACAAAGCAGTTGAAAGCCAATATGTACCTTTCCTTGCTCTCTCTCCCCTGCTGAGATGGCCTTGAAAGCCATAAATTTCAGATGGCTCAGCTACAAAATAGTGGAGTTTCTGTTAGCCTGGATCCTTGAGTGACAATGTGGCACAGCGCTGCTCATTGACCTGCAATGGAGATCTTTGTGAAGTCATGCCATGAAAATTCCAAGGTTAATTTGTTTCTCTAGACAGATGGACTCTCAGAGACCCAAGTTCAAAGAATCTCTGCATGTCTTGCAAAGGAGGCATACCTGAAACAGATGGACTTTCTGGTATAAACAGTCCCTGTCCCAGTGACCCATTTGACGGATCAGGAAACAGGTTCCCTAATAGAAAGGGATCCTCACAGAGATGATTCCTTTATGAGGTAGTAGCTTTTTGCAACTCCATTAAGATTTAAAGCATGAGAAGAAGAAAAAGTATAATGCTTCTGCTCCAGGATAATAAAGCAAACTATTTATAAGAACAAAGGGACACAAGCGTAAGAATTGAGGAAGCCAACATGGGAAAAAGAGCTTCAACTGTACTTTCACCCTGGTGACTTGCTGGACATTGAAGGTGTTAGTCAGCCCCTTGTCATTTTCTGTGAATTCCTCAGTTAGAGTCTCTTGAAGTGGGCTGACATGGTGAATAAGTCTATTCTAAACCAGAAACAAACTGTAAGCAGGTGATGACTAGGAAATATTTTCAAGGAGTGTTTGTCCAAGTGGGATTTTGCAACTGCCTGATGCAGAATTACTTAGCAAATCAGAAACTCAAGGGCTGGGGCTGAGAAAGGTTCGCATGAACAAGCTCCGAGGTAATACTATATCCACTAAAGTTTGAAAATAACTGGCCGAAATCCTTCCCTCTAGCTATGATGTCATGCTTTGGTGCCCAGTTCTACCGTGAGTCTCTTGACTGGATTATTGGAAAGCAGTTTCCATTTCTTTTTTTCTCTTCAGCCATGAGAACTGCTATGCTAAATGAAGCTGGGAAAAATGATTATCACTGTGAGAAGAGAGATTCTTCAAGTGGACGTGACGAGTCTCAGATATGCTGGTTTGGGCCATATCTCTGTTTTCCTTGTTTATGCAGCCAGATAAACCACATACCTTTCTGAGACCAGGTTCTCACCAATGTTTGGGTGGCTGAATAGGGATGAGTCACTGCCTACAGCTGGTGAAATTGTTTGGGGTTTGTGTGCATCAAGATTCACTACCTCCGCCTCACTATGAACCTGCTTCCAAATCTTAGGCTGGGATTTGTCGTGGGCTCCATCCACAGAGGAAAGCCCACCTCTTCTGTCCTTTGTGGAAGGCAGTATCTTCAGTCGTCACCTGAGACGTGCCAGAGACTCTGAGACAAGGTCTGAGTTGATGTCTGGAGCTGCGTTTTGTGTCTGAGTTAGGAGTTACCCTGAATACAGTCGAGCTTGCCAAGTGAGTCACTACCCGTGGTGTCACCATAGACTTTCAAAACTCAAGTAAAAGTAGAACTACTTCCCAAGAGATGGAAAACCTTTTCAGATTTTGTTCACCTCCTGGCACACTGAAAACAAAACTGACCTAAGTGAGATCACAGCAAACTACAAAGCCTGAACAGATTTTAAGGATTACCATTAAGTCAAGAAGCTTTCTCACGAATTCTTTCTCTTTGTTCTTGAAGCTCATCCAGTGAGATAGGCAGGACAGGGATGATCCCCATTTTACAGAGGTGTGAAGGAAGCAAACAGTAGGCTAAGGGTCAAATCCCCTGTAGTGGGGGCAGCGTCCTCTGATCTTCAATGCCAAGTACTATAATAGTGCCTAATGGAAAAGGGGAGAGAATCAAACTCAGAGCCTGGATTTGAATCCTGGCTCTTCTGCTCACTGGTTGACTCTGGAGTATTTCCTTAATCTCTCTGGGTCCTCAGCTTCTTCTCTCATGTGGTGACTCTAATATCTTTTTCACAGGGTAATTGGGAAATTAGATAAAGTTATTTTAAAAAGACCCAGTATAGTAGACATTCAGTAAATTTAAGCACCTTCCTTCTTCTCATTCATGCATTCATTTCTATTCATCACATATGCACCGGGTATCCACTATGTCCCAGGAACTATATTATGTCTGGGGGACAGAGGAGTTGACAGAATGCACCTGGTCCCTGACCTCAGGGAACCTGTTGACCATCCCCCACTGCCTCAAGTCAGGAACTGGAGAGCCCTGCACAAGCTTGTTCCTGAACCTCGGCAAGCACACCCTGTTCACCCTTCCTCCGTGCCAAGACCACCGCAGAGATATCATCCAGGTTGTTCTTCCTCCTCTTACTCTTCCTATGGCTGTCCCTATTCCTTCTTCATCCTCATCGTCCATTCTTACAGTGTCCCATCCTATTTCTTCAGAGCACTTGTCCCAGACTTTATAATTACCTGTTGATATATCTGTATACCTGTGTGTCTTCTAATAGAAAGCCATGAATTCCACACGGTATATTTTTACCCGTGACCTCTCACATGATCTAGAACACGTTATAAACTCCGTAGAAAGGGAAAAGATGAATGGATTATTGAATTAATGAATATACCCACAAACAGTTCTGAAAGTAAATTACTGAAATTATATTTATGTATACAGGAAATAGTAGTTCAGTATATCCTAGCTGGTTCTTTGACAAAAATAAACTTATGAGTTTGTAATTCATTCATTCATTCACTCATTCATTTAATCAATCAAAGTTATAATGGTTTATAGTCTAGGGAACCATAAATCTGGGTGGTGGATACTATGCACAGTGCTACTACATCTGTTAACTTGCCCATGTCAGATATCACTAGACAATTTTGACTCTTTTCCTCCCTTCGAGCAGAGAAGCAGATACTTCTAGTAGATACCTCCAGTGGTCCCAGTGGGCCTTTACAAGCCCTCCCTCCAAGGCTTAGAGACAACTGCTCTCTCTAGAAGTACCTGTTCAGCATGGTTCTTGTGCCCAGCCCTCCTCCAACCTTAGGCATCCTCTTGACCCAGCCAACTTCTTCAGTCATGAGGACGTCACTGGTGTGTGAGTGAGTCTTGGTTACCAGAATGTGTAGCATAGTGATGAAGTTACTGGGATAAAGACAATGCAGACTCTTTAAAATTGGTTCCCACCTCCTTCCCCATTCATCTTTATTTCCAAGCACCCCGGTGTCAGATGAGAGATTTTCTCTTGACCCCTTGGAAATTTAGAAAACTAAGTTCTTTGTGTATGAAGCTCAGATCCTACCTTCAGCATCAGGCTGTAAGCCCTCTACCCCCAACCAGAACACAGAGAGAAGCTTTGCAGATTTCCGTTCTCAACTCATGTTCTTTCTAGTGCCTCAGCACCCAATCCCTTATCTTAACGATATCTCTGCTCCAAACATCCCAGCCAATCTCCTGTGTGCAGCTTCCTAGCTGGCTGCAAGTCATAATTTCCCATTTGTTGTGAAACTTCAATTTCCTCGAAGCCTCCAACCTTCTCCCACTATCCACCAACTCAGTCTTTCCCCTTCCTATAGAACAGAAATTTGCAACCAGGGTTTATTTTTCCCTTCAGGGGACATTTGGTAATGTTTGGAGACATTTTTGGTTGTTACCACTGGGGGAAGGGAAGTGGATGGGCTAGTGGCCTCTGGTGGGTAGAGGTTAGGGATGCTGCTGAATATCCTACAATGTACAGGTCAGCCCTGCAACAAAGGATTATCTGGCCCCAAAAGTCAGTGCTGAGGTTGAGAAACCTTGCTTTAGGTGGTACCAACATCCTTCTTGACATTTTGAGGTCTCTCTATAAATCCATCCGTAATTGGCACACTCCACATCTTCAAACCAAGTCCATTTCTTTTCAGTTCTCTGACTCCAGCTGGCATAGGGGTATCACATGAGGTAAATGAGAGTTCCTCAAGTGTGCCTCCACCTTTCCTCTCTAGGTGTGACAACAATACCTCAGAGGGGGCAGTGTGAGAATCCTGGAAGAAAATGAAGATATTTTATTAGCCAGTACTGTCCCACAGACGGGGTGTGATAAATGGGAGCTGTTCTTGCTGCTTTGTTGTTACCACTGTCTTATCACTGTTATTCTTTCCCCACAATAGTTGCCTTTGACCCCAGGTCTCTGCACAAGGCTTTTTCTCCTTCCCTCTTCTTGTCTTTCTGGTCATTGCCTTGGGAACCTTGGTTACCCTTTTGATACCTTTTACCAACTCCAAACTTGGGGAGGAAAAGTGAATTTAGTTTCCTGTAGCTCTTTGTTTCCTGTAGCTGTGAATACCTTTGGCACAGACTCAAGCTTGCGTTGGAGAGTTTCCGTTTCCAAACCATGAGTCACTTAGCAAAAGGGCAGGGTAAACGGGTGACACCCCAGGACTCTTGACAGTGATGGACGATGTCTAGGCCTGGAACTCTTTGAATAGGGTGCTGCTGACCCATCACAGACCTAACCATTCTCTCAGCACTGGCAGCCCATTAGTACTAGACACATACCACCTCCTACCTAGGGGATGAGCGAAATTTTAGGATTCATATTAAGCTCACCAGACACATGTTGTGGACACATCAGAACAATTTTCAAACCTTTTTTATTTCATGCAGGTTCACCAGATACATACCACTGGAACCTCAGAGCCATAGAAAAGATGTTTTGTTGAAGTATATTATATATTCTGAAAAGTACACAGATCATATGTGCACAGCTCAAAGACTTTTAGACAAAAGAATATAACTATGTGGCTCATAACCCATATCAGAAAAAAGATAGTCATTAGCTCCCTAGAAGCCTCCTTATGTCTGTCAGTGACCTTCTCCCCAAAGGTCACCAAAGTCCTGATTTCTATAATGATAGATTTAATGTCACCTGTTTTACCCATTTTCCTATTTGCTTTTTTTTTTGCTGATAGGCATAGCAGAAATTTATTTCTTTTCACTATTATCTGTGATTAATTTGACAGTATATACCATGATGTATTTGTCTGTTCTATTCTTAATGGGCACTTGGATTTTTGTCCAGGGTTAGCTTTTATGTAATGATCCCATGGGCACTCTGATCACTGTCTCTTGGTACACATACCTTCCCTTGGGCTTATGAACAGGAGCAGAATTGTTCCATCATAGAAGTTACAGGTATTTGGCTTGAGGAGACGCTGCCAGTTTCCCAAAGTGATTGTGTTAGCTGACTCTCCCATGAACAGTGCAGATGAGTTCTAAAAGCATGACATCTTTGCAGACTTTGACACTGTCCATTACATTTTTTTCATTTTAGCCATTCTAGTTGGCATATAGTGGTATATCTTTGTGGTTTTAGTTTGCATTTCTTTGATGACTAATGGAATTGAACATCTTCTCATATGCATATTATTCATTTGGTTATCCTCGTTGTAAAATGCCTATTCAAGTCTTTTGCCCACTTTTCTATTGGTTGTCAGTCTTTTTTGATTTATAGAATTTCATGATATATTCTGGGTAAGAGTTCTTTGATGGCTATATATCTATCATCTGTCTAGGTAACTACGTATTTCCTGTTTCATCTATCTGTCTGTCCATCTATCTGCTATTATGCCACTCCATGTCTTATCCTTTCACTAAGTTAATGGTGTCTTTGGATGAACAGACATTCTTTATTTTAAAGAAAGCCAATTTATCAATTATTTTCTCTAAGGTTATTGATATGTGTACCCAGTTTACTACTTTCTTATCTTAAAATCATGAAGGTATGCTTTTTTGTTATATTCTAGAAACTTCACTGTTTTTTTACATGTAGTCTGACAATCTACCTGGAATTAATATTTATATACAGTGTGAGGTGAGAGTCAAAATTAGACTTTTTCAATTAATTGATCCAATGCCATTTATTAACAAACTATAATTCATGCCGCTAGACTATTATTTTATGTAACATAATATTTATATAATAAATCAAGTGACTCTATTTCTAATTCTCTATTATGTTTCATTGGTCCATTTTCTTATCCTTTTATCACTACCTATGTAGTTTTAATTACTATACATTTAGGATTAGTCTTGATGTCTTATAGAGTAAATCTTTTGACTTTGTTCTTTTTTAGGATTGTTCTGGCTATTTTGGGCCCTTTATTTTTCCATATCAGTTACAGAGTCAGCTTGTCAATCTCCATAATCTCTGTTGGGATTTTGACTGGGATTACATTGACTCTATAGGTTAATTTGGGAAAAATTAATATCTTACCAACATCTTTTTCATCCTTTTACTTTCAGTATTTAATGACTCCTCATATCATAGATCTGTCTCTTGTAAGTAGCATGAAATACTTTCCTGGTTTGACGATCTTTATATTTTAATTTAGATGCTTGAAAATCCATTCCATTTATATTTAATGCAGTTACTGATACGCAATTACATTACATGTATATTTGAGATTTAATTTGCTTTTCTGTGATTGGTTTTTCATTTTTCTTACCTGTTTATGCTCTTTTTTTCTTTCTTCCCTTATTTTGGGTTAATCAGACATTTTTTAATTATCTATTCTATAGGCTTTATTATACATTATTTTTATTTTAGTGATCACATAAGAGATTAAAGCATACCTCATTTCCTGATTAGAGTCTAATATAAATAAGTATAGTTTATCAATTCTCAGAAAGCATGAAGTTAGAAGACTTTAACTCCATTTATTCTCTCACACATGGTGTGTTATTGTTGTCATTTATGTTAATTGACACAAGACGTTACTGTCATCTTATACAGTTAATATTATTTGAGAATGATCTGTGTACTTAAACTTTTCCATTGTTTTTCATTCCTATATGTATTTCTGATCTTACATCTAGGTTTATATTTCTTCTACCGGAAATACTCCTTGTAATTGTTCTGCTAGTGGTGAATTTTCTCAGTATGTGTTTTCTGAAAATGTCTTTATTTTTTACTTCATATTTTAAAGATATTCTTGCTTGGGAAAGGATTCAAGGTTAGCCATTATTTTCTTGCTATTTTTAAAAATGATTTATTTACTTATTCAAAAGAGAGAGAGAGTGGTGGGGAGGGGCAGAAGGAGAGGGAGAGAGAATCGCAAGCAGACTCCACACTGACTTTGGAGCCTGATGCAGGGCTCAATCCCATGACCCCAAGATCATAATCTGAGCCCAAACCAAGAGTCAGACAGTAAACCAAATGAGTCATCCAGATGCCACTTCTTGCTATTTTTTAAATAGTGTCATCTCACCATCTTTCAGATTCCATCTTCTCAGTTGAGAAGTCAGCCATGATACTTACTGTGGTCTGAAGTTAATGTCTCTTTTGCTCTGCAAGCTTTTAAGATTTTTTCTTTGTCTTTGTTATCATGAATGAAATTGTTTTCTTAATTTCATTTTTGGATTGATTATTAATAGCATGTAAGAGTACAACTGATTCTTTATATTGATTTTGTGTCCTGCAATTTTGCTGAATTTGTTTGTTCTAACAGTTTCTTTGTGGCTTCTTTAGGATTTTCTATATATAAGATGATGTCATCTACAAATAGAGATATTTCTTTTTACTTCTACTTCTTTCTTTCTGATTGGATGCCTTTTTCTTTTCTTGCCTATTTGCCCTGGTTAGAACTTCCAGTACAATGTTGAATAGAAGTGGTGAGCACAGACAACCTTTGTTGTTCCTGGTCTTAGAGGGGAAGCTTTCAGTCTCTGACTATTATGCATGATGCTAGCTATGAGTTTGTCATAGACACCATTTCCTAGTTGAAAGAATTCTTTTTTTGTCTTAGATTGTTTAGTGTTTTTATAATGAATGGGTGTTCGATTTAGTCAAATACTTTTTCTGTATCAACTGAGATGATCATGTTTTTTTTTTCCCCTCTTATTCTATAAATATAGTGTGTTACATTGATTGATTTCCATTGTCAAACCACCCTTGCATACTTGGGATAAATCCCACTTGGTCATGGTGTGTAATCCTTTTAATCTGCTGGATTTGATTTTAGTGTTTTGTTGAGGTCTCTTTATGTTTGGATTTTTAAAATAGTTTTGCTATGATATGCTTTGTTGAATTTTTCTTTGTATTTATCTTCCTTGGGTTTTTTTTTTTTAATTTTATATTATGGCTTGAAGTCTTTCATCACTTTGGGAAAACTCATAGGTCTTGTCTCTTCCTATATTTCTTCTTCCTCTTTCTGTCTTCCCCTTCCTTTTTGGTCTCCATTTGCACATATATTAAACCTATTTCCCATGCCTCATAGTTCTCTTCTGGTTTTTAGGTAGTTTTCATCTTTTATACTCTCCACATTTCAGCCCAGAGGGTTTTAGCTAACTTCTGCTTTCTTCCAATCGCTCTCTTCCTCTGTGTCTAAACTGCTGATAAACTTATTTCCTGAGTTCTTAATTTCAGCAATCATATTTTTCAGTTTTAGCATTTCCATTGTATTCTTTCTAAAACCTTTGGTTCTCCTGTGAAAATTTCTATCTTGTCATGGTCATCTTAAAAATCTGACAACTTCAGTGTTTACTCCATCTTTATTCTGTACCTTTTGTTCATTTTTTTGACTCATTGTTTCGTCCTATCTCTTGTTCACTCTGATCATTTTTTATTGAGCATTAGACACAGACACTGTGTTTGAAAAAAAATTATAGAAAGTCTAGATGAGCCTTCAGCTTCTGGTAGGCGGTTAGAGTAGGACTGAGTTGTTCCAAGCTTGAGATTCAGCCTGGGAAAGATCTAGTCTGTTTGCTCTTCGTGTTACATGGAAAGCGTAGTTCCCTCAGAGCCCTGACAGAGAGCCTGGTGGTGAATTACCTCTGCTCATCCTCTTTGTTGGAAACTGAACTCCAAATTTCATCTCCCCAGGACCACAAAACGCCTGAAAGCTCTATTTGTCTCTTCAGCTGACTGCCTGCTATTTCTTGGCCTTTCTAGTTTAAGAATTGGTGAATGCCTCCTGGGGAGTCACAGCTCAGACCTTTAGGCTTTTCCTCTCTGCTTCTCTTTGTAAGATTTTGGCCCCTCAAGTGTTGACTACCTAAGAAGCCTCATCTTCACTTTCTCTCCCCCTCACCCTGTAAGACTGTCAAAAACTCTGTTCAGCTTCTTTGCTCCTTAGAATCTGTCACAATTTGGCTTCTCGCTCTCTATGCCCAGGATTCTTGCAAATTGGTAAATGTCCCAAAGGAAAATTCTGTATAGAGTGTTGAGCTAGCTTCAGTCAGTTTTTCTTCTCTTTGGACCTTGGCCCCTGTTGTTTTGGCTGCCTTAATAGCTCTTTAATGGTATTTAGGTTTTCTAGTCATTCCTGGGGAGAAGTATGTTTACTGCAGGTTAGTCTGCTATCACTGCAAGCAGAGCCTCCCCAGGGCTACTTTCAACTGTGTACTGTAAACGTGAGAGGACTCACCAGGTAAAATGAGTGATCCTTTCACCACAAAGAGTGTTTAGGGAACCTTTCTTTACTTCTTCTGAGGAGACCCATCCTCAGGTCCTTATCATATCCTACTTATCAGTCTCTCCACCTCAAGCCTGTTTTTCCAAAATGACCCTTAAGCTTTGGACCAGAGTATCAGTGTTACACTGAAAGTATGAAGTAATAGTATGTAATAATGTTTTAAAATACCTAGTCCTTATCTATTAGAGATTCATCCTGAAACATTTAGAGATTAAGTGATGAATATCTCTTCGTCACAAGGAAACTCTTGTTCCCCTTTCTCTCCTTTTTTTTTTAAATTGTATCTTTGTGAAAAGATGGTTATTGTGATGATCACTGCACAATATGTATAAACTGAACATCATGCTGCATGCGTTAAACTTACACAGTGATGTATGTCAATCATTTCTCAGTAAGCTGGAAAAAAATGACAAGTATCTAAAATTTGCTTTAAAATAAGCTAGCAAGGAGTTCCAGTGGGAAAAGGAGATTTGCCATATGTTGATATTTGTTAAAGCTGAGTAATGGGTATGCAGTGGTTCATTATACTATTCTATGTCAGAGTGTTTGGATATTTCCATAATGAAAAAAATTAAGCATGTAAAGAGAGTCACAACCTTGAAAAAAATATGCCCACCCCCTACAGAACAAAAATCAGAATTTCTAGACTATTGTACAAAGGCCCATCTACCCTTTGCACGCCCCGTCATGCCACGTTATAGTTCCTTATAAGTGCTGTGGTATTTGCTCATGACATTTCTTCCTATTATTATTTAAAAAATAATTTAAGAAGTTATCTTTACTATTATTAAGATAGTGATTTTTTAAAAAAGATTTTATTTATTTGAGAGAGAGAGAGCATGAGTAGGGAAGAGACAGAGGGGAGAGGGAGAGGAAGAAGCAGACTTCCCACTGAGCATGGAGCCAGACTTGGGGCTCAATCCCAGGACCCTGAGATCATGACCTGAGCCAAAGTCAGACACTTAACTGACTGAGCCCCCCAGGCACCCCTAAGATAGTGATTTTCAAAAGAGTTTGAAGGAAAATTTACAAGCTGTTGGAGGTACAGCAGAGATCCCTGAGAAGTTTTCCAAACTGCCAAATTACATAAAGGTACAAGTAAGCATCCCCCCGAAAGCCCTCCACCATATTATAAAACCACTGCCATTAAAACCACCACTAATTTTCACTGCCTGCCATATGCAAAGCATCATGGTAGATGCTTTACCTGGGTTACTGCATTCACTCCCCAAGAACTCTGAGATGATTATTATGTATTATTCCTTTTCACAGGTGTAGAAACCAAGGTTCAGAAAGTCTAAGTAGCAAGAAGCAAGGTAACAGCTACTCAGTGGCAACCTCAGATGGCTGTCACCAGGACCCCCTACCTAATTAATGAAACAGTGCTTCTCTAACTTGAGCCTCCATCAGAATCATCTAGAGGCCTTGTTAAAACACATTGCTGAACCTTACCCCTCAAGTTTCTGACTCAATAGGTCTGGAGCAGGGCCCAAGAATTTGCATTTTAATAAATTCCCAGGTGATGCTGATGTTGCCTGTTTAGGGATCACACTTGGAGAAATGTTGCACTAGAGTGCTTTATTTTAGAGTGCTTTAATTTAGTGCTATATTAGCAGTAATATGATTTGTTCCCCTGAGATATGCAAGCTAATCTTGGTGGTTCCTTTTGGGTGTTGGGGAGACCCTGCTGTGTAGAGTGTAGAAAAAAATGACCCATGGCTTTGATTTCTTTTACTAGTGGAGTGGCTCTCCTCTGGTAACTTCCATGGCCAGGAGACTGGACCTGCCTGCTGGGCCTGGAATGTATTCAGGGTCTTGCCGGTTGCTTTGCCACAGGTGGGCAGCTTCCCCTTGCAGCAACAAGTCAGATGGTCTCTGCTTATGAGCCATTTTGATGATAAATTCTTTAGCACCTCTCAAGGCCACAGTGTTATGTCCAATAGGCGCTTTCCTGGAGAGGTCTCAAGTGCAGTCACAGTAAACTTGTGAATCTTTCTTCCTCTCCTGGCCCTACCTGCCACTCCAGCCTAGTTCTCCACTCTTACTTCCCTGCTCCCAAAGCTCCTGTCACACAAACCTCTTCTTTCTTCCCAGGGCATTTTCTGCAAGGCTCTTACAACTTAGTTAGGGGAAATGCTTGCATTCTGCAAAGCTGTCTTACAGTCAAGAGGGTGAATGAGTATAATGGTGATAGACAGGGTTAGCCGCTATGGGGCCCTGCTGCCTAGCAGGTAAGAAGCTGCCTGCCTTCTAATACAGCTCATGTACTTTGCAGCTGGATGATCTCGTGGAACTTAACTACTTAGCACCTCAGTTCCATCATTTACAAAATAAAGTAAGTGTTGTGCATTTCAGAGTTGTTTTGAATATTAAATGATATATTACACACAAAGATCTTACCAAGTTGTCTGGCACAAAATAAGAGCTTAGTGAGCAACTGTGAGAAAGAGTTCCTTCTCATTTACACAAAGGTCAAGAGCACTGTGGAAAGAATGGAGGTATGACATTTGGACCAGAACTTTACATGACCAGTTGTTGGGATGAGTTGTTCGGATGAGAACCGTCTCGGTGGAAAGGATGGGATAAACAAAGACACAAAAACAGCCAAGGGGTACAGGGATGGGTCTCTAGCAAAGAGAAGATCTGTTAGTTGCCTATTCTTTGAGTCTCTTCTCCCTTTCTACCTACCACTCGTGATGGGCTGGAAATTCAGACAACAGCTTACCTTCCTCGGAATCCTGGTGCTCTCCAGCCCAGGAACACATCACAACTGGCTAGTCTTACCTGGATTTCCTCATGCCATGTTTTGGGGTGCTTTCCCTGATTTGCTGTTAGAGTTAGCCGTTCTTTTGTGTACCATGCTGCAGAACATCATCCTTGTTTTAGATCTTATCATGTTCTATTATAATTGTGTGCATGGTGGGCGTTTTGTCTCTGTTGAACTGATTTGCTCTATGTTTGCCATGGAGACATGCCCATCTTCATATTCTCTGTGCTGGACTCACTGGGAGGATTCAGCCGATGTTGGCTGGATGTATGGGTGCAGAATGAATGGGTAAACAAATGAAGGGATGAGGGAAGAAAATATTTTCCAACTGAAGAATTGCCCAAGGCATAATGAAAATATTACAATATAGAACCTTGTTACTCAAAATGTGGTCTGGGGACCAGCAGCATCTGTCTCACCTACAAGCTTGTTGGAAATGCTGAGTCTCAGGCCCCGCCCCAAAATTGCTGAATCAGACTCTTCATTTTAACAAGATCCCCGGGTGATTCATGTACACTTTATAGGTTAAGAAGACTCCCACATTTGTCAAATGGGCACAGTGGCATTGATGGAGTTTTTTGGAGTAGTGTTGGTGTGTTGGTAGGATCTGGAGCTATCCGGAGCCCCAAGAAAGAATTCTTGGGACATCTTTGGTGCAAAAAGCTGGTTTTATTAAAGCACGGGGACAGGACCTGTGGGCGGAAGGAGCTGCCACTCCCCTCTGCTCCCTGTTGCTCCTCGCTGCGCCAGGACTCTGAGGGGCAACTGATTATATACCTCGGGGTTGGGGGAGGTGAAAATAAGGGAAGTTCCAGTCATATGCTAAAGAAGACTCTGGATCCTGGAGGAATGTTATAATCTGCCTATCTCAAGTGTTTGTCAAGGCTGCAGGTTACAAGGACGTTTAATTTTATCTACATTTCCTGCTGCCTTTGTTTCCCACATCAGAAGTTACCCCATGGTCTTGTTGTGAGGATTCAATGTGTTAAGAGATGTGAGGTGCCTTGTACGATATTGGTCTGGCGAATGGTATGAGCTCAAACGGCATTAGCGTCTTCTTCTTAGCCATGCCCCCCTGACCATACAGAGGCTAGGAGGAAAATCAGAGCTCACTAAAGATCTCAACAGACATCGTGCCCTTGTGTTTCCTCTCCACACTGGTACCCGGGTGGGGGAGGGCGGCTGGCCAGGGCTGGCCCTTCCTGTGTGGGACTCCCTCGGAGGGACCCTGCTGACGTGGGGAGAATGGCCTTCCTCTCAGCTGCCGCGCCATCAGTGCGAAGCTTCCTGGAGCTGAGGACACTAGTTGTGGAGAACCACCCTTCCCTGCCACTGAGTCATGCTATCTCTATTCAGGCAGGGATCAAGGCAGGTGGGAAGCTCCACAGGCCTGGCAGAGGTGCCCCGGGCACGGGTTTGGGTGATTCATACTGTACCATGAGTCATACTTATTACATAAGGGCAGATCAAGAGCATTCAAATGCCACACAAGCCCAAATCTGTCCCCATAGACTGGGAGACTTGTCTGGAGGCACGTCTTGGAATCTCCAGAACAATTTGGCTACTTCTCAGAGGTTCCTTCTTTCATATATCCCGCAAGGACTATGTCATCATCACTGTCACCATCATCATCATTGATGTGGTTATAACTTGAAACAGACAGCTAAGTTACTTTTCAGAACAAGAGCAGAGCTGTAGATAACTTACAGTGATAGATTACTTAGCACCCAGACTGGGGATATGAAAAAGCAGTAACTCCTTCTCAAGACCTGTGTAAAAAAAATGTGGAGTTAAATCAAAAGGCAACTCAATAAAGGGAATACATTTATCTAGCAAAGGAATAAAGGTTTTACACCAATTAATTTAACAAAGCTCTTCCCCCAAAATACGAATATTCGGGAACAGTGAAGGTAGAGGAGGGCTAACACCCAGGCTCCCACCTTGACGCCGAAAATCAGAGATTTCTGATGGCAAGCTGGCCTTGGGAAGACTTGGGACATTTGATTCTCTAGGTTTATGCTGAAGACACAGTAGGAAACCACAATGATATTTACAAAGAGAAAAATTACCATATATAATAAGGGAATGCTGAAAGCGCCTTTTCAATCCATCTTTGCAGTCTGGTTTGTTGATAAATATTAAACCTACTGGTCATTGCAGGTATCAGGCTTTTGCGAAGTCCTCAACACCTTGGAAAATGCTACTGCTAAAATATTAGGTAAAGCAATAAAGCAGAAAACAAGATTTCTTTTATAAACCTAAGGGATGAAGGTACATTAATAACAACAGAAGCTTGCCCCACTCTGAAATTTAAAAAAAAAAATCAAAATTTGAAAGTCTCGAATGAAACGTGGAAAAGTTACTAGTAATTGTCAGGATTCAGTGAACATTTTTTCCCTCTTCATGTAAATTTTCAAAACTTTCTTTAATTAACATTGTTTTTATAATCCGAATGTGTGTATATACACAAATTAATGAATATATGTTTGCATAGACATATATGAATATATAGTATAAAAGCAGTATATAGTATATGTAACAAATATAATATGTGATATAATATGCAGGAAACTGTAAGATTTAACTGAAGGGAAGAAGTCTTTTTATCTGGTGCATTATAGTTATTCAAGTTTTTTTCTTCATCATATTCTCCTTTATATTTATGTGCAAATGGTGCCCAGCAGACAAAAATTAGCCAATTTTCAACTTTAGTCCAGTGGATTTTAGAAGAAAACTGTACAGGTGTGGATTATGTGCTGTATTAATCCCTGCGGGTTGGATATTTTTGTATGGAGAACTCTGGTGGACTGCTGGCCGAGCCAGGGACCAGCTTTTAGTTGTGGTTGTTACAAGTCTTTCAGCTTCACAGTAGATAAATCAGGTGGCAACTGGGTTGGTCCCTCTCATCCTTTCCCTCACCCTTTTAATAAATGTCAATGAACTGGGTTTTTCTGGGCCATAGAATATGTCAGGGGCAGGGGGCAAGTTCACAGGCATCCCCACTGCAAATACAGTAGTGGAATTCCACATCTACCTGAATGTCAATAGGGTTGTGGTCCTATGCCCAAAAATGCAAAGAGAGAGTCTCTCATCTCCCAGGTAATCTCCAGAAATCCATTTTATGAAGAGAAGAAAATGAGCTGAACCAGATACCTATATCCTGGTACATCACTCTAGGACATCCTCTGATTGGGCGAAGCAGCAGGGACATGGAAACACACTTGCCACTACTAGAGAGGCGTGAAGTTATTCCCAAGCCCTGACCCACCACGCAAGCACACGCGTCCTCTCAGTCTCATAAAGCCCGTCTTTTCCCCTTATCATCCCCCACCCAAGGCTTGACAAACACAGCCCAGAAGGTCCAGCCAGCTGCCTGGGTTTTGCTTGGTTTTGTTTTATGGCCCTTGAGCTAAGAGTGACTTTTATTTATTTATTTTAATTCAATGAATTTAAATGTTTGCATAAATACATACCTATTATTCTCAAGTGTGTCTTTGGCCTCGATTTTGCCTAAAATATTTACTGTCTGGGTCTTTAAGGAAGCATTTTCTGAGTGTTTCCCTCCTCATCACCCCAGCTGTTACTTCCTGTTAGATGTATTACTGTGCTTCTCACTGGGACCCCTGTTCCACTCTGCCCTCTCCCCACATTGGTTTCTGCTCACAGCAGCCAAGGTGCCAATCAGAGCATCATTTCCCCTCGCTTAGCGCCTTCCAACAGCTTGTCACTGCTCTTGGCTAATGCCCAAACTCCCTATACCTTGCTCCTAAAGCCTGGAGCCCCCGCCGGCCTGGCCTGCAGTCTCCGACTCCCCCACATACTCCCTGGGGTCCAGCCACCCAGCCTTTCTGGGCTTTTGCGCATTGAGCTCCATCATGGCCCTACTGTATAAGCTTCGCAGAGGTATGGACCTGGTCTTGGTGACATATTCCCCAGAATGCTATCTGGCACATAATAAGCACTCGATAAATATGTATTGAATAAATGACCTTGAATCATCAAAGCAACCCTGTGAAGCAGGATTTTTTTTTTTTAATCATCATTTTACAAATGAATAGAAAGTTCAGGAAGGAGGGAAAATCCACTAAGTGGTAGAATTGAGTTTAGAATTCAGGACTTTCTGACATCCCACTACATTATGTGCCCTTCATACAAACATGGCTTTCTTCTGCTAAACTACATAGGACAAGTCACTGCGTATGTGAACACATGACCTTCTCCTAGAAGAAATACCTTTCTCCCTGTATGAGAGTCCTCTCTTCTGCTCTGCTCACAGTGCCCTGATCCTGGCTGCTTTATGTTACTGAACAACTCAAATTAAAGTTTACCTGTAATCCCCTAAAGCCAGTGTCTGGCTTTGGGCTGAAGAACCTTGTTTTCATGAGGGAACATTCCTACGTAACTACTGCCTAGTCAAGGCCTTAAAACACTACCTATCTATCCTCTCCCCTCCCAACTGGGAGGCATGAGGCCACCCCCTCAGAAAAGAAGTCTGGGCTTCTCCTGCTTTTTTCCTGATGTTCAGATGACTGTTCAAGCTGCACAAGGTTCTTGGATTATGTTTGGCATAGGGATAAGGGTGGGGATTTCATACATCATTGCGGCCTTGTTGCCCATGTAGATCATGGGCCCTTTATGGGGTCTCCATCATCAGCCATAGTTTTTCTCAAACTTTGGTCATGTTACTGCTCTCTTCATGAGTTTTGCTTCATTTACTTAATAGGCTCACTTTTTTTTAACTTGTTACTTTGAAATAGTTATAAAAAAATACAGACATTCTCATATACACTTCATATAGATTCTCTGAATGTTAGCATCTTACTACATTTGCTTTATTATTTTCTTATATAAAATTTCTTTTCTGACCTATTTATATGTACACACGTGTGTATGCATGTGCATATACATATAGGTATACTTTCTTTTCTGAGCTATTGAGAATACATTGTAGACATGGGTATGTGTTTCTTAAAATTAAGGGCATTCTCACATAACCACACAGCAAGTGTCAAAATTAAGAATTTAATATCATTGATGTGATACTATTACCTTATTCAAATTTTGCTAATTTCCCTGAAGATGTCCTTTATACCAAAAAAATTGTATGTATTTGTGTGTGTCTGTGTGTGCATACTTTCTGCTTTAGGATCAGTCCAGGATACAATACGCATTTACTTGTCATGTCTCTTTAATCTTCAATCTGCAATGATTCTTTGATCTTTGTCATTCATAACCTTGAAATAGTTAAGAGTCCAGGCCAATTATTTTGTAGAATGTCCCTCAGTGTGGGTTGATTCAGTCAATGCATTTTGGGAAGAACATAATATCAAGAGGTACACAATGTCAATTGGCCCCATTACTGTTGGTGCTAAATTCACCACCATTTAAAGTGGGGTTTACTAGGTTTCCCCACTGTAAAATTATCCTTGTTCTCTTTCATTAATAAATATCCTGTGGGAGGTACTTTGTGACTTGGTAAATACCCTATTTCTTATCAAAGCTTGATCTACTAGTTTAAGCCTGATTGATGAATCTTGTCTGAATCAATTATTAATATAAGGATTGCCAAATGGTGATTTTCTAATTCCTTTATTTTTTCTGTTTGTTAGCTGACATTCTATTAGAAGGAATTGTATGTTCTCCCTTTACACCCACTCTATCCATTCCAAAATATTATTTATATATTTATGTATTTACTTATATCAGTATGGATTCACGTGTTCCTATATCATTCACTGAGTTACACTCTGTTGCTAGCTCTATTTATTCTGATACTCATATTGTCCCAGATTTGGCTAGGGAGAGCCCCTTCAAGCTGACTCCTATGTCCTTTTGATATGCATCCATATTTCTTCTAGCATATCCTTACTTTCTGACTTGATGAGCTATTCCACGCTCGTATTATTAGGCTTTTCCAGTATAGCTCTGAAATCACCCCTTTTTCCAAGGAGTCCTGGATCCTTTTGGAGGATCATGACTTTGGAAACTAAGATCTGGATAACAAGTAGCTCATTGTTATGGGGATGTCATTGCTTCTAGGCCCTCTCAGTAAACAGAGCTACAATACACAAGTATGATATGTGTGTTTATGTATGCCCACAGAAACAGACCCATAAACCTCCACATCTATATCTCATTATATCTACCTATATTTATGTCTATCTTTCCATTTATATTATAGATCATGAGTTCACATTAATACCTTGAATTCCAGTCTAACACCCAGGGTTCATGCTGATCTGGCCCCTTTCCGCATTTCATTCTTTCTTCTTTGACTATGAGAGACTGTGATCCCATTATCCACAATATATTTACTTATTTCATCAACCTTAGAATGCACAAAGAGTGGTTTCAGAATTGCTAATCCATATTACTGTGAAGAACAAACCTACTAACTAGATGTCAATATTTGCTTACAGCTATTTTTGTCTTTAGTCTGTGGGATATCATCCAGATACTGTATTTAAGTTATTTGGGCTCATTCTTTATTCTCCTTTCTGAATGGTCATGTTACTCACTCAATATAGAGTTAGTTCACCTGTTACTGTTTGTATTCCATTTTAGTGTTTTTCCATTATCCCTGCTGATTTTTTTTATGTGAAATATTAACATGCTTACAAGTGTTCCTACTCCATGAAAAGATGCCCTCAGAGAAATACCCCTTTCCCATTCCTGATCCCACATCTCCAACCTTTCTACCCTTCCCGATCCTTTTCCACCTACCCCTGCACATAACCAAGGTCATTGGGTTATGATTTAACCTTCCTGTATTTAGGAGGATACATGTATACTTCCTCATTTTCTTTTCCTTCTTACACAAAGGGTACATATTATAGATATTCTTTGTACTTTGAATTTTTTCACTTAAGAATAATTCCTGGAAATCACTCTCTATCAGTTAATAGAACTCATCCTCATTTTTTACTGTGACATCATTCTCGGCTCTGTATGGATGTACCGGACTTGGTTCAACCATCTCCTCTGTATGAGCATTTAAGTAATTCCAATGTTTGCAATTGCAAACAATACTGCAGTGAATAAACTTGTGTACATGTTTTTTCTTATTGTTGGAGCTATGTCTTCAGGGTAAATTCCTAGAAGTGAAATTGCTGGGTCAAAAGCTAACTGCAAATGTTATTTTGTTAAATATTGTCAAATTACTCTCTATAAGACTTGTACCCATTCACATTTCCACCAACAATGTACTAGAGTGCCTAAGGCAGTTCACTTTTAAAAAACTTACAAAGACTTTTTAAAAAATAAATATATTTATCATTAACATGATTGAAAACAATCACTGTCTAGAAAAAGGCGGTGATCTGGAAAATAAATGCAGTGTCAACTAAAGGTAAAGTTATATTATAGCAGTGACAATTGGCTGTGTAGACGCTGTACCTGGGGTCCTGGGACTCTGTTAAAAAGAGAAATTAGCAAATGCTCAGGAAGTATTGACGATCGACCAATGTCGAGGTGACTTTCTTTGTAGCATAAACAGAAGGTTTGAAATGGCAAGAACACTGTCTCTGTGACCCAGGGTTCCTTAGTGCTGGGTCAGTGTTTTTTGTAGAATCTGACACATTCTACCCCCTCCACATTCGGGATACACCAGTCTGTGGACCTGGGACCAAACTCCTTGGTAGGGCCTAGAAGGTCCCTGCCTCTCTGCCTGGCTTACATTGTAGCCACCTCTCTTGCGCACTATTCCCAGATCTCACCAGGGATTTCACAGGACTGAAATCTCATCACAGCACTGACTGTGGCGTTGCCCGAGAGCTTACCTGGACCAAGGCTTTCAAGCGCCTCATTTTAGTTAATCCTCCCAACCGGCCAACACCTTGCCAAGGGCTCGCAAAGACGAAGCAGGGCAGAGCAGGTTGAAATCCTGGTGTTGTTCCTGTATTTCTTTTTTCCAGGGCCACAACCCCCTCCTCCCTGCCGCCGAAATGACTTCTCTCTCCCGGTCAATATCTCTCAGCCATAAGTCCAGGAACAAGCATGGATTTGATGCTTTTGCTTTTTTTCTGAAACCACTCAGTGACTGGCTGGAGACTGGAGGAGACCATATCAAAGCTGGTCACCTGTGCCCTGGAGTCCAGCACCTCAAGCTTTATTGTGTTGGCCAGAGGAGGAAAAAAACATTTTAGAAGATTTTTTCATGAAGAGATGAAGAGTAGGCACACATTGGTCTCCTTCCAAATCAGCAACAAATAAAAGGTCCTGTTCATTTATTTTTTTTAACCCGGTGCAAACTCTTATTTATCCAGACACCGTGTTTGCTTTGCTGCTTTTATTTCCTCCTCCAGGCTGCTCCCAAGGCCACAGAATGAAAAGGGCTGCAAGAAGTAAGCCATCAGTAAGCCAGCCTGCCATTCAGTACCTTTTCTTATACAACAGTTATTTGTAAACTAATCAATAAACTTTTCTTATTTTGTTTGCTCCTTTAGAACTCTTAGCAGCCGTCTGCTGAACCATGAAGAAACTTAAAATAGCGATGATCTCCCTTCCACACTGCCTCTTTCCCCCCATAGAACCCACAAGCCCATCTGTGGTGTTTATACTCGAGGCCATATGAAGCTAATCTGTATGGAAATAAAGGATAGAAATATTCAGATTGAGTTTTACTAAGTGAACCTGAGGTTTTTCTGTTCAGCAAAATAGGCCAGGTAAACGCGTTTCTGATACAGAATAAATCACTTGTTTGAAGACCTATATTTCCATTTTGCCATTTTGCTTAGAAGTGGAGAATTCACAGTCCTCTGCAGAGACTGTGAAAAGCACAAGTCCCTCCTCTTCCCACCACCCCACCCCCTCGCCACCCCTCCACTTGGTATTTCCCTGAGCTGAACTCATCTTTCCAGTAGGGTCCGAGAACCCTACTCTCCTAATCTAGGGTTGGCAGTGCCCAGGATCTCCACAAACAGCCAAGGGAGAGAGAGGAAAGGAAGAGAGTCAGATATATTTATAGAGCCCTTCTAGGCCACATCACTCAGGGAATCTCTAACATGAAAAAAAGCAGTCTCTGGCTTGGGGCAATAGAGTAATGCCACACATTTATCGTTGTGAAGGCAAAGATTAAGACATGTGCAGAGGTGCCTCAGGAGAACATAGGAGGGGATCCTCACCAGCAAGACATGTGTCCAGGCCAACCTTTCTGAAGCACTTGATGCTAAAGTAGGCCTTTTCAGTCATTTGTTTATTTAATCATTAATTCAACCAATATCTGTTGAATGCAGGTACCTTTTTAGGAGTATGAGCCATGGACAAGGCATACAAGGTCCCTTCTCTCATGAAGCATGTAATCTTAGTGTATCAAAAAGCATGACTTGAGATGTGGGAAAGAGGAGAGCAGAGGAGAAGAAAGCATTCCAGGTAGAGGGAACAGCAAGAGCAAACACATGGAGACAAGAAATAGCCCACTGCTTTCCACAGCTACACTGAGTTCATTATTACTTCACAGTCACCTGAGTCTGGAAGTGGGGAGAAATAATAATAGAGAGGGCATTGGTTTGTCCAGTAGGCAGTACAGACAACTTCGAATCTCATCTCTTTTATGATTCTCCCATGTGCTACTTCTATATCCCAGGCTGGAAAGACAGTAAATTCTAGGATTCTTGGTGTAATTTTTCAGAGACAACTCTTTGGTTCTGTATAGCCAAAATATTTTAGTCTTTCTAGGGGCATAATTAATGGCACAGGGCAGAGGTAAGGGAAGCAAAGCCAGGGGCAGGTACTAATGATTTGGTCTTGGGAGAAGACCACTGGCTAAGGCCAGCCATCTGTGGCCAGTGGTCTACAGACTCAGTGACAGTGCTTGCTTAATGGTAATCTAGTACATATCGTCCATTTAGAGAATCCAGCTGAATGGGAAGCATCTGAACATTCCCTGGTTTGTGAATCCTGAGGGAGAACAAATGACAGACATGAATAGCCCTTACTGAATTATCAGAATTGTTTCAGGAGTGAAACCAGCTCCTGTTAATTGATATTTTTAAGTCAAACCATATGAAACTGCCAAAAGTTGATGATTTTTGCTCTGTAAAAATGGCAGTTCCATATGGTTTGACTAATATGTTACAAGGACAGTATGGAGCTCTTGATATTTATTATCCCACGAAGACTTACCCCCCTAATTTAGGTATATACTATTAAGTTCCTCATTCCATAGCTGTAGAAATGGAGACTCAGCAAGGTGATGTAAATTGCCCAAAGCCACACAACTAGAGAAACCAGGACGTGGACTTGTCTAGTCATTGTCAAAATCTGGTTGTGATTGACATGCAGGAGTTCTATTCTCTCTGTATAGGAGCCTGTTGGGCCATTGAAGGCCCTCTGGCCTTGGTGAGCCTAGCTGGGCCTTTTCTACTCTGTGAGTTGACATCGGTGTTCTGTGTTCTGAAGCCAGTGTGATTGTGTGTGTCCCGCTCCCCTGCTTGGCTGGAATTGCAAGGAGCTAGAGGACAAGACACAGACTTTCAGCTGAAGACTTGGCTTCTGATGAAGGTAGAGGCCAGACAAAATTCTGGAAGTGTTTTGGAGATGACTCAGTCTCTACTGGAGTTTTTTGTAATGACTGTCTCAGCACCTGTTCGCTCCACCATACTACAGACCCTGTTTTGTCAAGAAGTCTCCCATGACTTAATTGTTAATGTCAAAGCTTGCAGAGCTGCCAGCCCTTCTCCAGAACCTGAGCCCTCAGAAGGGGATAGAAGTCAGGATGGGCATGGATCATCCTGGGAAAACATACTCCACAAGTCTCAGTGGCTTAACATAATCAGTTCCTTTCTGAGTCTGTCCATCTGTCTGTCTGTCTCAAGCTACATCTCTAGCAAAGAGATGTTGTCAGAAGGCTCTGCTCATCAGAGTCACACAAGGCCCCTGGCTACAGTGGGCATCCTTTCAACATGTGCTTCTACAGTCACCTCAGCCTAGGGAGCAAGCATGTCACATTGTGCACTGGTTCTTAAAGCTTCCACCAAGAAGTGGCACACATCACCTTTGCTTATATTTCATTGGCTGAACCAAGTCACATGGCCATAGCTACCTTAGAAGAGGATGGAGAAATACAATCTTACCGTGTGCCTAGAAGACACAGCACAAGAAATGTTTGGTGATTGCACCAGTGATATTCACGGCTTTTCCAGGTGTTGTAGAGGAATGTGTGCTCATCCCTGGACCATTAGACATGGCTCTACCAAACACATAACCTCATGGAGGGCTGATTGAATAGGACAAGAGGCTGAGTGAAGCAAACCTTAACAACCAAAGAAATCATGAGGGCACATCTTAGTGCGATTCTATCGCTGAGTGTTGCTATTGTGACAAGAGGCTAGACTCCAGTGAGCAAGGGGATTTCGCTTTCCAGCATCTCTCCATATTGTTAGATCATCTCTTTTCCCTTGGTCTACTACCCCAAGTAGGCCTGGGCCCAGAGAGCAGTCCTACTTGAATAATTGAGAGTAAACTTGACATTACATCCAAATAATCCTTCTATATGAAAGCCAGTGGTAATTCTGTAGGGAAACTTGTCAAAATACCATTCCAGAATCCATCTCTCAGTCATGAAAGCCAAATAAATCTTTTGAAATCTTGCTTTGGATAGATGTCAGATGCTGGGATGAGTTGCATACTATAAATTGATGACATTTAATGTTCATATCAAATCAATTAAATCTGCTTATAGGTAGTTTACATGTCTTTATGTAATAGATGATGTTGATGAGTTCTTACAAATTCTGATGTCCCTGATAGGAGTACAGTTTATAGGCAATACAAGGAGACAAGAGGAAGACAAAGCTAATGATTTAGTATGTATTGTGATGTTAATTTTTATTTTTTTTTACATTAAATAGTTCTACCCCTCCATTTTCTTAAACTCCATCTAAATCTGGAGGAGATAGAGGCAGTGGGTAAAGAATTTAAATAAAATCTGTATGCCAATACAAGCTTATGTCTTCTCTTGCTTCCTTGTTTAAGCCAAATGCTCATGTCTGATATGAATGCAGGAGGTAAAAGTTCTGAGAATATTTCATAATTGTTATTTCTGTGGATAATGTCAACCATTTATTTAACAAATGTTTATTTAGTGTCTACAGTGTGCTGCGCATTGAACAGTGAATGAGATGGACAAGGTCCTTGATTGTTGGAAATTATGTTTTAGTGGAGATGTGGACAGTGATTGGGGAATAAAATACATCTATAATGAAATTTCATGTAATAAGACTCTTTTAAAGAAAAAGCAAACAATAGGGATGGTGAATGACAGGTTTGCTTGACGGAAAATAGAGATGATTTTCTGAAGAGGTAATATTTGGTCCAAGAAATTAACAAAGTGAGCGAGTCACTGAAAGGTTTTGGGGGAGAGAGTTACAGGCAAGGGTTCTGACATGGGAGTGAATCTGGTGTGTCTATAAGCACTAAGGCCAACATGATGGAGCTGAGTGAATGAGTGAGAGTAAGGGAGGTGAGCCCAGAGAGGTAGGCAGAGGTGAAATCATGAAGGCCAAGGGGCAGAATCTGGATTGTATTCCATGTGTGATTTAAAATCATTGGAGTTTTGTGAGAAGAGGAGTGGCATGATCCAATTTATTTTATCTTTAATAAGTCCATTCTGGTGGCTATTTGGGGAGAATCAACTGAGGAGGCAAGACTGGAAGCAGGGAAACCAGGTAGAATATTTCACAAGTCTGACTTAGAAATCGTGGTGGCCATCCAGGTGGTCAGAAGAGTCAAATTTTGATATATCTTAAAGATAGAGCCAACAGGACTTGCTGATGGGTTGGATGGAAAAATCGCATTCTAGGGAGACATCAGAGCTAGATATATCAAGGTATAAATTTAGAAGTCATCAGCAAAGAGATGGTATTTAAAGCCAAGAGTCCAAGTGAGGTCACCTTGAGAATGAGTTGTTGATATGGAAGAGAAGAGGTTGAAGGCCAAAATACTTGTGTGAACCAACACTGAAGACTGGAAAAAGACCAAAGAATTGGATTGGCCAGTGATGAGGGAGGAAAACCAGGGAAGTACAGTGCCTGGAAAGCAAAGGTAAGGGAGGGTTTCAAGAGGAATGACCTGGCCAAGTATAGCCAATGGCCCAGAGAACTCAAGGACAGTACAGTCTAAGACATGGGAACTGGATTGAAGGAGAGGAAAACCTTCAGGGAATTTAATAAGAGATGTCTTAGTGGAACCATACAGAGGAAGCTTTGACGTATTCTGAAAGTGTTCTGAGTTACTAGTAAGAGTTATGAGGTCTTTATCTATAGATGGTCCCTCTTTGGGCATGTCCAAATGATGATGGGAATAATAGAGTAGATTGATGATGGAAGGGATGGAGGAGCAACTTTAAGAGAAAATTCCTGAATGGATGAAGGACAGTGGGTTTAGAGAGCAGTAGAGATGTTTGATCATCATAACAGGAGAGAAGAGAAGGTCATCATAACCGGAGAGAAGAGAGAGAACAGAAGAGGCACAGGTGGAAAAGAGAAAATGTTCTTCTGATTGCTCCTATTTCCTTAATAAAATAAGAATCAGGGTCATCTATTGACAGTGAGTATTAGCTGGCTGGGGAGTGAGATGGTGTCAGTAGTTATCTGGATAAGTGGGAGGAGGTTTTGACTGGGGAATTGTGGTTGGCTTTTCAGATGGTGCCAAAGGCCCACTTGAGATATGTGGCCAGAACTCTAATGTGAGGCCATTAAGCATGGTTGTGAATTTTTCTCTCACCACATTCTGCTTCTCAGTTCCAGGCACAGAGCAAGAAGAGAGATGAGTTTAAGCAGGGACGAGGTTTACCACAGCAGTGATGGAGGAGAAGGAACTGAGGTGACAGGGTTGTTGTAGGGATGGACCATGGAACCCAAACTGGATAAAGATGGTGACAGCATGTGAACCCAGGCCTGGCTTCTCTGATGGATGTGAGCACTGTTTATTGGAGTGTGTAGATTAAAATTCATCTGTTTATGGCCAGAAAGTCTGATGTTTGAAACCTACATATAGGAGGTGGTGCAGCTATTGATAACATACAGATTTAAAGTATATCTTTGGAAGAGGAGAGGTGATGTGTGCTGGAGGAAAATCACCATAAAGTCACTTTCCAGAGAGAAGAAAATGTAATGAGAAAACATTGATATTATTTTTATACTGTCACTACTGAAAAAAAGTGGGTGGGAATGAATTTCTAACTTGAATAAGTTATGTGAATTAATGAATCCTGCCCAAAGCAGTTTTGAGATCTGCTAATGCAGTTTGTTCCTAATATTAGTGTTAACATTTGATATAAATGACTTTTTTTTTTTTTTAAGGAAAGCCGACTTAAGTTTAATCTTTGTAATAATCTCACAGTGTATGACTACATTGACCATTTTTTCTTGAATGTAAGAGAAGAAATAGATTTATAATAAAGGGGGAAATACTATAGATGCCATGGCCTCTCTGGGCAATAATGTAAACTGCAGTGAGTTACCTTGAACTGATGTGCCATTATTAGCTGCAGTGATTGTGAATTTTTGTGCTATCTTGTACTTCCCATGTAATTTGGGAGGTTTTGTGAACATCTGGACACCCCCACGGGTGTCATGACACCCCCATGTAAGTCATGTGAACAGCATCTGACATGTCTTTATGGAAAAATAGGGGAGGAAGATGTGCAGTGCAGCCCTAGGCAGACAGTATGGCAATTGTTACAGAGATGACCCCAGCAAATCACACTCCCTGCAAGGTGGCTTTGTTAATCCTTCCATCCAGAAGGGGAGTTTATTTCCCCGTGCTTTGATCTGAGATGATCTTGTGGCTTATTTTGACTAATGAAATATGGTGGTAGAAGTGACATGGTGTGACTTGTGGGTCTAGGCCTCAAGAGGCCTTATGCTTCTGCTCTTGATTTTCTGGGACAGAGCTGCCTCCACATAGAGGTCCAGGCTAGCCTTTTGGAGGATGAGAGCTATAGCAGCAGGACACACATGAATGGCCCTGCAGAAACATATGAATGAGGCCTTCTTGGTTCATCCAGCCCCTATTAAGTCACTAGCTGGCTGCTGCCATTTAAATGACCCTAAGTAAGACCAGCAGAAGAACCACCCTGCTGAGCTGAGCCCAAATTGCCAACCTATGGAATTGTGAGCTAATGAGTGACTGTAGTTTTTTTTTTAAAGATTTTATTTATTTATTTGAGAGAGAGGATGAGAGGAGAGAGAGAGCAATGAGTGACTGTAGTTTTATACCACTAAGTTTTGGGGTTATTTATTATACAATAGATGGTTGATGCAACTAGCAAGAGTTACTAACAACAAGGACAGGGAGAGAAAGAAGTAACGTTTATTGAGTACCTACATTGTGCTGAGCAATTCCTGAGAACATTATCTTGATTTTGCTTTACAACACTTCTCTAAGGAGGCATCATTTTCTTCCCAGTGAGAAGACTGGAGGTCAAAGAAGCTCAGTAGCTGGTCCACAGTCACATATCTAATGAGTAATAGAGTACAGAAAACACAGCTTTAAATACATCAGTTTCACAACTTCAATGCACTTCTAAAACACTTCCATAAATTTGACATATCTTTATGCTGTCTGAAACATTATGTATTTAATAATATTTTCTTTAAATTGGCTCACTTGAATAAATTACTAGACAAATAAATATATTTAAAGCAGAAATATTTTGTTACTAGGACAAATACTGAATGCTTTCCCCAGATGAGCTCTCTTCTAGTTGCTTTGCATGAACGAATTGATTTAATCCTCACAGCATTTCAGTCAGGTTAGAGCCATTGTCATCATCATCCCCATTGGAAAGATGAGAAACACGAGGTAGGGGAGATTAAATAGTTGCTCCATGGGGCGCCTGGGTGGCTCAGTCGTTAAGTGTCTGCCTTCGGGTCAGGTCATGATCCCAGGGTCCTGGGATCGAGCCCCACATCGGGCTCCCTGCTCCGCGGGAAGCCTGCTTCTCCCTCTCCCACTCCCCCTGCTTGTGTTCCCTCTCTCGCTGTGTCTCTCTCCATCAAATAATAAAATCTTAAAAAATAAATAAATAAGTAAATAGTTGCTCCATGTCACCAAAGAAGGTTGTGCTCTTGGCAATTGTGAGGGGGTGGGTAGAGACCAGGGATTTCACCAAACATCCTACAGTACACAGCACAGCCTCCCATCTCCATCAAAGAATGATCCAGCACAACTGTCCATAGTGCCAAGGTTAAGAAACCCTGTTTCTGCCTTTCTAAATGGTAAACAGAAACAAGTATTGCTTGGGCGCCTGGGTGGCTCAGTCATTAAGCGTCTGTCTTCAGCTCAGGTCATGATCCCAGGGTCCTGGGATCGAGCCCCACATTGGGCTCCCTGCTCCGCAGGAAGCCTGCTTCTCCCTCTCCTACTCTCCCTGCTTGTGTTCCCTCTCTTGCTGTGTCTCTCTCTGTCAAATAAATAAATAAAATCTTAAAAAAAAAAAAGAAACAAGTATTGCTTGCCATGAATGGAAACTCAGAAAAGAACAATACCGAAGAATCTCAAGAAGCTGTTGCTTGCCAAGACAGGGAGTGTTGGGAGCTCTCTTTTTGTTGAAAAGAGATTAGCAAAATGTTAGAGAGATAGTAGAGGCTAGAGACTCTCTCCTTGGGTGTAATCAAAGGATTGTAAGAGATTTATATTTGGAATTAAATCTCCTTGTGTGATTCTAAGTTGCTTATACCATGTCCATGTCCCTATCAAATCATCCCACAATCCACTGGTGCAGAGCCCATCCTTTGGGAAGTGTGGCTCTATGGGCTGGGTGGGTGGTCTGTACCCCACAGGCCAAATCTAGCCCATCACCTGCTTTGCTGATTAATTTTGGGGGAACATAGCCACACCCATTCTTTTACATATCATGTATGGCTGCTTTTGTACCATAGACACAGTTGCTTTGTGACAGTAGAGACCATTTGGCCCACAAAACCTAAAATATTTAGTATTTGGCCCTTTACAGAAAATCTTTGCTGACCCCTGCCCAGAACTACACTGATATTTGCTGAATGAATAAAGCCCTGAGAGACACTGCTCTCTCTGTCTTCCCTCTCCACCAGCACTTCTCTCTTCCTACTCCATCCTACCCATGCCTATTTAATTATTTGTTTGTTTGTGTTTGCATTTGCTCAACATGAAATGACACCTCCATTCTTAAAATAAACACTTGTCCACCAAGTAGTTGATCACTGTAAGTTCCTCCATTTTAGGGCTCAGAGATATAAATGGGTCTCCCTGAGAGGGGATGTTGATGGATCACCATGTTCTCGGGAGTCTGGGCTATTCCCTTTCTCCTATAGCTGTTGGCATTCACTGCACTCTCTCAGCTCCAGACCTAAGGGATATATAATAGACACGGGAAGACCTATAAAAGTAACATCTGAAACTGCCGCAGAGCTGAATATTGATTTATTCATTACTATAAATTTTTTGTCATTACTATGCAATTGCTCTATCTTAGGAAGAATTGATAGATGTGGTTGGAAGCTGCAACCCACTGTGCAAAACTTTTTCCCCCTTCTATAATTTCCTGTAACTCTTCTAAAGAATCATTATTCCTTATTACATAGCTCTGGCATGCCACCTATTTAGATAAATGCGTGAACAAGTGTGCAGTAAATATTCATAGTGGCCCATGTGTCAACAGTATATGTCACTAATTAGATAATTTAGTAGTTCAAATAAATAAATAAGAAAATAGAAGCACACCCAGGAAAATAGTGAAATAAAACATAGATTCCTTGTAGGAATCCAGGCAAATAGGACAGCTTTTCAGGTTATAGGATCATCTTTATATGTCGGAGGCCAATCAGAAGGTCACAATGATGCTTAATGATGCTGCTTACACGTGGGAGAAGCCCAGACCCATAAGTGCCTATGTCTCTTTGGGTCTTCTTCACAAGCTACATACTTGTGACTTAAACAAGGCCACTGTGGATGGGTCTCAGGGGATTTGGTGGCCTTTTGCCTCCTTTATCGTGCTCATCTTCTTGGGTCTGTTATTTATAATCCTGCTGATGCCAAGAGAACTGGGCTTAGAGTCTGAAAATGATGGGTTCAAGTTCTGAGTCTGATATAAAGTGGGTTAAGTTACTCATTCAGCTTGGGCCTTAGTGTTCTTATCTGTAGAATGGAAATGGTTCTAATTTGAGGTATAATGGCAATAATGGTGATGATGAAATGTAAATGAGGCCAGAGACAGGGAAGCCCTTTGCAGAGTCCAGTGTTCCAAATAGACGTTTGTTTGTTTGATTTCAAGTAAATGGTCTCAAGAAAAGTGAGCTAGGCAGACAGAGCAACTATTTAGAGAATCTAGGTACTGGGGGCTAGTATTTATTGGGTGCCTCCTTTGTATCAGGCTTTGGGATTATAGATACTTCCTATAGGTTATCAACTAGAATCCAACTTGGTGAAGTAAAGGATGTTTTTTCCACATTTTACAGATGGGGAAACTGAGGATTAGAGACATTCAGTGTAACTTGCTGAAGACGACAGATCTGGTAAGTGATGCCAGATGAAAATCCACCTTTCTCTGGCTTTATCTTTCATATCTGCTATGCTGCTGGTGATATGCTGTGTTGTCTCCAGGTTTAAATTGAAAGGACTTAATTTGTTTTGTATTCTTAGAAATGAAAAAAAATGAGATTTCAATCTGAGTTGTCCAGATAGCTTGACTATATTGACCAAATTCATAATGGTCTTCCTCAACTGAGCAAGTCCGAGTTCTGTTTACATAAATGTAGTTATCCCAAACAGTCAGTTTGATTAAGGGTCTCTGTGGTGACCTCGTGAAGTGGTGTTAAGCAAAAATAATTGGATATACTGAATCTTGAGATCTGGCTGATTAGCTCTTAATGCATGAATCTGGCCTTAGCCCTTTCCAGTGGTGTGTTGTAATATGAGGGAGATGGATTCACTTTGTCAAATAGCTAAAGCCGATTCTTCTAGGCATGGCTAAACTAGTCATGGCCTTGTCTGGGCATATTCATTTCTCAAATGCAGATAGGATGAATCTGCACATTGCCATTAAGCAATCATATAAAAAGTAAACTTATTCATACCAGCTTTAGAACCAGCCAAATTATCTGATCAAGGTGCCACCTTTCTGGTTTGGGTTTATCTAGCCATAACTGAGAGTACTCCTTAATTTATTTAGCAAATATTTAATTTGCACTTCTGTGTGTCGTTGCAATGGAAGACACTGGAAGCCCAAGATGAATTACATTGTGTGAATGTACCTATTCAGGGAGCCCTGGTTAAGAACCCCTGCTGCAATTGTTGAACAATACAAATGTAGAGAGATGGATAAATATATGGATATGTGGATAGGTGGATAAAAGAATTGATGGATGGATGGATAAACGGAAGTGTCTTAATCATCTAGGTGCCTTTTTGAGGTCCCTTCTGACTCTCAGGAAGGCTCAGAATGACTTATTAATATCTCTATGACTAATGTTGGTACCCACATGAATCTCTTCAGATTCCATATTGATATGCCTCATGCAAATTTTCTTTCTTTTTATTGATAACCAGAGTTCTGGTCTTTTGTCTCTTGACTAGTTTTTGTCTCTTAGCCAGTCCTTCCCAACTACATTTTGCTTGAACTTTCTGCATGGACTTGAGTCAGGGTTCATCTCTACTTCTCTCTTTGAACCTCACTGGAAGCCTCGCAGTGACCACGTCACTGCCCACAGGGGTGGAATTCTACAAGGGTGGATAAATGAATAGATGCTTATCAATGGAAGATTGTGGGTAGATGGGGGAATGGGTAACCATATTGTTCACATTTGTTCCTCCAACATCCAGCACTGGTGCCTGGCTCATAATAGGTGATTACAGATTTAGTGAACAGGTGGTTAGGTGATTGAATAAGTAAGTGATTGGGTGACTGAGTGAAGAAGTGCTAGGTGATTGAGTAGGTGATGAATGGATGGATACATCGATGCACAAATGAGTTGATAAATTACTGTATTGGTTACTGGGTAAGTGGGTGGATAAATGGACAAAATGATAAGTAGGTGAATGATTAAAAGGGAGTATATGGATAGATAGTAGATGAATGGGTGAGTGGGTAAATGGATGAATAGATGAATGGATACATGGATATATGGATGTACAGTTGCCTGGGTAAAACTTAGAGGATTTAAGATTAAGTGGGTGATTGTGTGAATAAAAGAATGGGTGGTGGGATGAATGTTTGGATTGTAGCCCTAAAGCCTGCTGGGCGCTGACAGAGGCTGGCATGATACTTAAACTCTGCCCTGACTATGGCCAAAGTAAACAATGCTCTTGGTTTAGAGGAATGATGCTGCTGGCTTTGGAAAGATTAAGGGCATGGCACACAAGGGCATGGAAAGTCTGACTGGCTGGCCAGAAGAGTGATAATGACTCGTGGTTTCCAAGCACTGTTTATAAAATAACCAAAGAAGCAATGAGTGTGTTTCTTGGGTTCCTTGAGGCCACAGAGGGGAGGGACGTAACCTCAGGAGGGACAGCTTCATGTGAAAGGCTAGCCAGCACAGAGTGCATGACTCCTGGAAGTTATAGACCCACTGTTGACCAGATGGCCTTGCTATTTTCTGCTTTTCCTCTTCCTTTTTTACCTTTCCTTTTTTCTTTCCTTTTCCCCTCCCACCCTCCCTCCCTCCTGCCTTCCCTTCCTTCCTTCCTTGTTTCTTTCTCACTATGCTGGCCCAGGCAGGGATGACCTAGGGCCAGAAGGCAGAGTCTTCTGGGAACTCACCCATGCTTTGCCTTGAAATCTGGAACTTCACCTAGGAGACTGGTTTAGACTTCTGGCTGAGCTGGTTGGCTGATTTCCCTGCTCAGGATCATTTACCTCATATGTGTTCTGATTAACTAGAAGGAGCTATAGTGGTAGAGAGTGGAACGAGCATGGGGCTTGGATCCAAACAGATTTATTGTCTGGTGACCTTGGGAAGTTTCCTGTACATCAAAACTTTGTTTTATCTGCTAAAGATAATGAGGAGAGTGTATAAAATTAAAAACACTTGCTTCATTTGGTTACTGTAAGAATTAAAAGAGATAATGTGAAAAAATCACTACCTGTTTGGTACCTACTTGGTGTCTTATACAACTTAGTAATTCTTCTTTGATTTGTCAATTCCTTAATCTCCCTTCTGCATTTAAGGTACATCAGACCGTATGAGACTTGGGTATGGCTTAGGTATCCCATGCGCCCATTCATTGGATCCTTGAAGACTTGAGGAAAACAGAGGTTTCTCAAAAAGTTATGCATAGAACTGCCATATGATCCATCACTCTATCACTGCCATATGGTCACATCCACTCCTAGGTCCATATCCAAAAGAACTGAAAGCAGGGACTCAAACAGATACTTTTACCCCAGTGTTTTATAGCAGCAATATTCACAATACCAAAAAAGGTGGAAACAACTCAAATGTCTAACAGCAGATGAATGGATAAACAAAATCTGGTGTATCCATACAATGAAATATTCTTCAACATAGTAATTATACTTCACCAAGTAATTATAATTGAATTCTGACGTACGCTACAATATAGATGAACATTATGCTGAGTGAAATGAGCCAGACACTGAAGGACAGTTATTGTATGATCCATTCATATGAGGTAAATTTACAGACACAGAAAGTAGATTAGAGATTACCAAGGGCTTGAAGGAGGAAAATGGGGAATTATTGTTTAGTGGAAACTTCTATTTGGGCTGACGAATACATTTTGGAAATTGATAGTGGTGATAGTTGCACAACACAGTGAATGTACTTTATGCCACTGAATTGTATACTTAATTTATTTAATTATTAGAAATAATTAAAATTGGGGCGCCTGGGTGGCTCAGTTGGTTAAGCGACTGCCTTCGGCTCAGGTCATGATCCTGGAGTCCCAGGATCGAGTCCCGCATCGGGCTCCCTGCTCGGCGGGGAGTCTGCTTCTCCCTCTGACCCTCCTCCCTCTCATGCTCTCTGTCTCTTATCCTCTCTGTCTCAAATAAATAAATAAAATCTTAAAAAAAAAAAAAAGAAATAATTAAAATTTAGGTAAATTTTGTTGTATATATTTTAAATTTTAAGAAGTTGCTCATGGCTATTCAGGGTCTTCTCTGGTTCCATACAAATTTTAGGATTATTTGTTGCAGCTCTGTGAAAAACATTGATGGTATTTTGATAGGGATGGCATTGAATGTGTAGATTGCTCTGGGTAGCATATAAACATAGTGATCTGAAGGGGCACCTTCACCCCAATGTTTATAGCAGCAATGTCCACAATAGCCAAACTATGGAAAGAGCCCAGATGTCCATGGATAGGTGAATGGATGAAGAAGATGTGGTATATATATACAATGGAGTATTACTCAGCCATCAAAAATGAAATCTTACCATTTGCAATGACGTGGTTGGAAATAGAGTATATTATGCTAAGCGAAATAATTCAATCCAAGAAAGACAATGATCATATGATCTCACTCATATGTGGAATTTAAGAAACAAAACAGAGGATCATAGGGGAAGGGAGGGGAAAATAAAATAAGGTGTAATCAGAGAGGGAGACAAACCATAAGAGACTCTTAATTATAGGAAACAAACTGAGGGTTGCTGGAGGAGAAGGGGGTGGGGGGATAGGGTAGCTGAGTGATGGGCATTAAGGAGGGTACCTGATGGAATGAGTACTGGGTATTATATAAAACTGATGAATCACTGAACTCTACATTTGAAACTAATAATACACTGTATGTTAATTAATTGAATTTAAATAAAATAAATAAAAAATAATAAAAAATTTTTTAAAAGTTGCCCCAAAAAACACCCTCAAAATAAGAAGAAGAAGAGGGGCACCTGGGTGGCTTAGATGGTTAAGCATCTGCTTTCAGCTCAGGTCATGATCCCGGGGTCCTGGGATTGAGCCCTGCATCGGGCTCCCTGCTTAGCAGGGAGCCTGCTTCTCCCTCTCTCTCTACTATTCCTCCTGCTTGTGCTCTCTCGCTCTCTCTATCAAATAAATAAATAAAATCTTTAAAAAAAAAAGAAGAGGAAGAAGAAAAAAATTGTGCCTATGAGCTACAGAGGTGTGCCTAAACCCATGGGGTCAGGCAGCCTGAACTCAACCAGTTAATCTCAGCATGTGGTTAAGTTATTCTACCGCTGGTTTGCTTTCCAGGATAGGAGGCAGGGACAACCAACACTAGTTCTACTTTTTCTCCTGTTAACTGCTGGCCTCTTATCATTCATCTGATTGGCCTCAGTGAGATAGAGAACTAGTGTTAGATGCCATTGTTTTTTGACTGGGTGATTGTACTCGAGATTTAAAATTCTGGAAGTGAAGGTGTGATTGGCCTTAGCTCTTAGAAAAAGGGATTGGACTCTGGACAGACAAGAACAACAGCGATGAAGAGGAAAGTCATGTTAAGACTGTTCTCACTCCTTCCCCGATCAGTGCCCAGAAGCCTTGAAATCTATCTTACCCCATAACCCTTACTGTTCCCAGGTATTTAGACCAGGGAGGCCACAGAAGAAAGTAAGACTTTTCTGGCCTGAACATATAGTATGGCATACGTGGAAAACCCAATCTCTGCTGGAATCCTGTTACAATATATGAAGAGCTGGAGCCTCAATTATGGGTACTCTGAGGACAAAATTTCAGACTTTGCTCTGGCTTTTGTCAGCTTAAGACTCTTAAGGTAGTTTACACAAAGATTTGTATGTCTGAATTTTTCCCTGGCAGGTTCTCATTATAACCTAGATAACACAAATCCCAAATATTTGTGGTTAGCAACAATAAGGAATTTTCAAGTTGTCTGACATTTTCTAGCCATGTAGATCACCACCTAGGATCAATATTCAGCTCTGAGACAAAAGGAGACATATAGATGGTGGGAAAGTTTTTCATGGTTTGTGCAATGTCTGAGTTTCAACTCCTTAAACACCTTCAACTACCTTCGTCCCTCTCTTTCTCTCTCTTTCATCTACACACACACACACACACACACACACACACTCACACACCCAGACCTTTTGCCCTACATAGGGTTCTTTCAGAGCCACACAAAGGAAAATGTGGGTGTCTAACCACCTAACAAAAGTATCACCAATCACCTCACACCAGTCAGAATGGCTAAAATTAACAAGTCAGGAAATGACAGATGTTGGCGGGGATGCGGAGAAAGGGGAACCCTCCTACACTGTTGGTGGGAATGCAAGCTGGTGCAGCCACTCTGGAAAACTGTATGGAGGTTCCTCAAAAAGTTGAAAATAGAGCTACCATATGATCCAGCAATTGCACTACTGGGTATTTACCCCAAAGATACAAAAGTAGGGATCCGAAGGGGTACGTGCACTCCGATGTTTATAGCAGCAATGTCCACAATAGCCAAACTGTGGAAAGAGCCAAGATGTCCATCGACAGATGAATGGATAAAGAAGATGTGGCATATATATACAATGGAATATTATGCAGCCATCAAAAGGAATGAGATCTTGCCATTTGCAACGACATGGATGGAACTGGAGGGTATTATGTTGAGCGAAATAAGTCAAACAAAGAAAGACATGTATCATATGATCTCACTGATATGAGGAATTCTTAATCACAGGAATCAAACTGAGGGTTGCTGGAGTGGGGGGTGGGGTGGGAGGGATGGGGTGACTGGGTGATAGACACTGGGGAGGGTATGTGCTCTGGTAAGCGCTGTGAATCGTGCAAGACTGTTGAATCTCAGATCTGTACCTCTGAAACAAATGATGCAATATATGTTAAGAAAAAAAAAAGAAGAAGAAGGTAGCAGGAGGGGAAGAATGAAGGGGGGGAAATCGGAGGGGTAGACGAACCATGAGAGACGATGGACTCTGAAAAACAAACAGGGTTCTGGAGGGGAGGGGGGTGGGAGGATGGGTTAGCCTGGTGGTGGGTATTGAGGAGGGCACATTCTGCATGGAGCACTGGGTGTTATGCACAAACAATGAATCATGGAATACTTCATCTAAAACTAATGATGTAATGTATGGGGATTAACATAAGAATAAAAAAATAGCAAAAAAAATATAAATAAATAAATAAAAATAAAAAAAAGAAAGAAAAAAGCAGAAATCAGATTACCAAAATAAATTTCACCTTATATAAATTAAAAAAAAAAAAAGTATCACCAATCAGCACTGCAGAAGGGGGAAGGGGCATTTTAAAGTGAGGTTTTTGCCTTTTCTTTCCTTTGCAATCTCCTGGCCATAGGTTATATGGTTCCAGGACAAGCTGGTTTCAGATCTTCCAGAGTTGAGCAGAACAAGGGTTACCAAGTTGGTAAACAGAAGACTGTTTACATAGAAAATATAGATTTCCTTTAAGCGCTTTGCTTAAGCCTTTAGTATGTTGAATTTACATTATTATTGTTTATGTTCCCAGAAGTCGGCAGGAGGATGGCCTTGTTGCAGTTTATGTGGTTTCATGATTCACACTTGATGAGGCAGGTATCACACAGGGCGAGGATGGGGAGGCGGGGAGAGTCAGGGAAGCGCAAAGAAGATTAGAGCAAGCTCACTTGTGGGATCTATAGCCTTAACGTAATGGGGCGTGGGGATTTCTGAGTTAGTCTTTCAAATTCCCAGACATGTTTATCAGTTTTGAGTTTCAAAACTGGCCCACCCAGAATAAAGCTGTGTTGCACCTGATGTTTCACTTTGGCTGTGTTTTTCGGGGGATTCTTCTGAGATTCAAGCTTCTTCCCCAGCTATCAGCTTGACAAAGTACTCAGCTCCTGTCTTCTGGGTCCTGAAAAAGCCACTGGCTGCTGGCCGAGCACCTCGTCCAGATGTGTTCCCAGGCTGGTGTGCCCTGGTGTGGAGGGGACGTCTGAGTCCAGTGTCAGAAGTTTCACAGTTTAAAACTTGGTAGCTAATCATCATGGGCCATCTCCTGTGGTGTGTCCAGCTCCGAGCCACATCAACTAGTTTCGAGCCAGATTTCTAAGGATGGGACAAAATCAGGAGAACTTGTTCTCTTTTGTGAGGCATTGAAACCGAATGGATAAAAACTTGTGTTTTGGAAACATTCAAATCATTTTTATTTGTTTGCTTGATTCTTTGTTGTTTATTTTGTTTTTGAAACCCAGGTCTGCTTCTCAATAGCTCCATGTCTTTGGACAAATTTCTTAACCTCTTTGTGCCTTAATTCACTCATATATACTTGGGAGATGCTCTACCTCATAGGCTTCTGAGAGGATTAAATCAGATAATGCATCTAAAGCACTGGGCATAGTACTTGATAAATAATAAGTTCATAATGGCTGGTACTAAGACATAAAACCCATTTTTATTATATAAAGGCAGCAAGCAGGAAAAGAGGTGTCTAAAGTGGAAGGTAAACCGGAAAGAGTTTCATGGCCATATTTTAGAGTCTCTGGAGCTATTTTTGAGGGGCATGCTCTTTCTCGCTTTGGTGTGGGATGCTGGGAATATTAAAGGAGTCTCAAGTTGCTGACTCTCCTGGCATTCGCTTGAGAACCAGAAGATCCAAGGATCCCACTCATATTCCATTAGGGTATATACCCACTTAGGGAAGCCTCATCTTCTGCAACATCACAGGATGATCTTTTAACCAATTCTTCTAGGCTCCGCATGTCCTGGACACTTAATACTTTAACTTGTAAGCTTTCTTTGATAAAAAGTTGAGCCAGATATGGCCGCCAGACATGAATTAGTGTTTGGAGACAATGTCTATTATCAAGTATGCTAGCTTTGAGAGCTAGATATCTTTTCTGAAGCCAATACATTAATTCCATTGTTTCTTTATTACTTTATTCAACAAATGTTTACTGATTACCTACTACGTGCCAGGATCTGCGCTAAGTGTTAGGGATGTTATCATGAGCAAAACACACACAGAATTATCACTGAACATAGACTCTAGTATTGGGGGGCAATAACAAATAATCATAAAAATATATACAAATTATAGATTATTGTAAGTGCTATGAAGATAAAACCTCAGATCCTATGAGGACATACAGGAAGGTGCCTAAGCATCTGGGGTGGGAGTTATAGGAAGGTCCCTCTGTAGGAATAATGTTGGAGGTGAAAAATAAAAAGGAATTAACAAGGCTGAAGGGGCTGGAGGTAGACAGAGAAGAGTCAAGGGGTGTTCTGGTTATCTCCTGCTGCATAACAAATCACCCCAAAACTCGGTGACTTTTGACAATACTTGATGATCACCTGTCCTAGTTCTGTAGTTGACTGGGCTCGGCTGGGTGATTTTTGCTTAGAGTCGCTGTCAGTTGTTGACTGGGACTCCACTAGATTGGACACCCAAGAGGGCTCCCTTACCTCACAGTTGATGCTGGCTGTGGGCTAGAAGCTCAGCTGGGTCTGTCAAGTGGGGCATCTGTGTATGGCGTCTCTATGGAGTTTGGGTTTCTGAGAGCATGGAAACTGGGATCTGAAGGGGACCACCCCGTGAGTGTGCTCCAGTGGGCCAAAGGAGAACCTGTCCGGACTTCTTATGACCTGGCCTCAACCATCCCAGCACATCACGTCTGTCCCATTCTCATTATCAAGTGAGTTGCCAAAGCCAGCTCAGATTCAAGAACAAGGGAGAAAGAGATTCCGCTTCTCAGTGGTAGAAAGGCACACACACGCAGGGAGTGAAGAACGCATGGGCAGTCATCTTAGGAACAAGTTACTCTATGTGGCTTTTGCTCTTGCTATTCAGCCTAGAATGATCCTCCCTGAAATAGTCACATGACCTGCACTATTTAGATCTCAGTTCAGAATATCTCCTTAATTCAAAAGCTCTTTCCCAAAAAGGGTTTCATGACCTTTGACCTTGGTATCCAGTCACTCTCTTTCCCATGACTATATTTAATTATTTTCGTAGTACTTATCACTCCAAAATTATCCCTTTATTGGATTATTTGCTTCAGCCTTCCACAGTTACCTTCACATACCCATAAAACATAAACCTCATAAGGTCATAGTCTTAGTCACCAATGTATCCCCTAGAAAAGTACCTGACATGTAGTGGGCATTGAAAAAATACTTACTGAGTGAGGGAAGAAGATTCTAAGTGAAAGAAATGGTGCATGCAAAGATCCTGAGGCAGGAAGCGAGCATGATAATCTGCAGAAATGAACAAAGCTGTGTGTGTTGGAATGGAGGAGTGGAGGGACAGCTACATGCCTGGGGGGCTCAGAGCAGCATCCTGCTTGGCCACAGTCAGCCTGATTCAGTCCTGACAGTGGTCACCATTTCTGAAGTGCAAAAAGTATGTGTATTTTCTGTTATGCAAGCACTTTGGTTTGAATGTGTCTAACTAACCAAAATGACTTAATTTCATGGATAAACAGAACCCACTGAATTTGGACTCCTTACTCTTATGTCTTACTCTTTCTGAAAGTAATTGAAACAACAACAAAAAGACTCACAAACAACTAAGTGATGACCACCTACCTACCTACTGAGGAGTTTTGTCCTTTTCCAGCTAGATACTAGGGCCTTGTTTCACTTATTTCTTACAACTCTGGGATGTCGATATTTTCAGTCTCCCCTCTTTTACACCAATGCTGACATTCACATCTCAGAAAACTTGCCCAAGCCTCTCTAGTCTAATACCGGAGGATGCTGGGTTCAAACATAGGTCTGCTTTACTTCAGAGCCCTGCAGAGTTTTGGGTAATGGCCTAAGTTGCAAGAAGAAAGAAATCAGGGAAGACAAATGTCTAAACCAAACCCCAGAATGATATATTTTCCCTGTGGCATTGAATCAACTTGCTGAGCTCAATGATAACTGGCCAGCTCTGATTATAAGGCAAAGATCTGATTCCTGCCTCAATCATGACTGAGTAACCACTAGTTAGGAATCATGAAAGGGCCCAAATGAGTGCAGTGGGGATAAGGAAAGATCCGTGGGTAGCCAGAGATAGATATGAAGGCAGTCAGAGGTGGGGATACTTCAGTCATGCTCAAAGCAAAGCCACCAGAACATCATGTTCTTGACCAGGGCAGGGGGAAGGGGCTGCGATAGGGGAGATTGTTGGCGATCTATTGGCTGACAGCCATCATTTTTAACTGGGTGCTCACTCTTGGTGAGGAGAGTGTGTGTGGAAGTCACATCTGGGGACTCTCAGCTGGCTCTCACTTTACACCTTCCACTGCCAGGGGCTCTCTCCCCTAAACCCGTGTGAACCATCATCATTTCAGTATTTTCCTGTGTGTGAATGGCCTTCTCACTTAATATCTTGGTCTATGTTTTGAGCTCTTTTCCTCTTTATTTTTTCTCCATATGGGGAAAACTTAAATATATTTTTAGAAGGAGATGGTATAAAAACTTACCTTAAGTCACACCATCTGTGTTGGTGGACACTTTAGATTTTTGTCTGGGAAGGGGAATTTCTTTTCCTTGTTTTCTCCTGTTCTTTGGGAAATCCAGGGAATGATAACAGAGAAAGAGAGAGAAAGAAAACTTGGAAGGAAGGGAGGGAGGGAGGGAGGGAGGGAGAGGGAGGGACGGGGAGAGAGAGAAGGAAAAGAAAAGAAAAGAAAACAGAAGAAAAGAAGAGAAAAGAAAAAAGAAACTTCCACAGCGGGGAAAAAAACTTTCAAAGGAGACCTGGAAATAAGAGAAACTAAGCTGCCTAACAGGTATTACAGCAAAGCTTGAACAATATGTCATTTCTCAGGTGGGATATACAAGAAAGGGATATACTGAAGAGTTTACATTGGACCTGGGGATCCAGCAGTTTGTACTACTCATTTCTTACATTGTGTGTGTCTGTGTGTGTGCTCACGCACATGCACATGTGCCTGCTAAAGCCAAGATTAGCTTCCCAGGAGAAATCCTAGGTGGGTTTGGAAGTGGAGAATTAGAAATGGAGAAACGTGCTGGGTGGAAGGAGAGAATCATTCAGCCAGACCATTACTGAAATTGATGTTCTTGGCCTCCACTGTTTACCTTGATGCCCACCAAGGTAACTGGTAACCCCGCTGAACGCTCATCTCCTAAACAATACCCAGAGCCTTCAACGCCTATTTTTGCCTGCCCCAGATCCTTTCCTGGCTCATCACTATTGCCATCTTTGGCACAAAGCCTCGCTATATGGAGGGTGAATGGATCAACTGAAAATGGACTGATGAGGAACAGGAATGTCCCCACCCTCAGACCAACATGCCAACCACTGATGGAACTCTAGTGGCTGCTCTGGTTTTAGTGGAGATGTTACTGAACCCAAACGTGGGATGAAAATTCAGGGATCTCATTTTCTATCATTTGTTCAAAGCCAACTCTGGGCAAGGTTCTGTGATATTGTGCCCTTGTTATAGAAGAGAAAATTGGGACTCAGCTGTTAAGTTCTTTAAGTCCACGTGGGTCTTGAGTGGAAATGTGGTTTCAATCAAAGCCTCTCTGACTTGGAGGATGGAGTCAGTCATTCATTTAAAATTGACCACAGAGAAGGTCCAGGTTAGAGTAAAGGGATACCTTTACTCATTCCTTCACCCATTCACTCTGTACTTACTTGTGGTTTGCCATGTGGAACTCACCAGCAGACTATCAGGCCCTAGAGCTACAGAAATAACACTCGTGATCTCTACCCTCATGGAGCCCATGATGCACCTGCATCTGGCTACTCAAAATGTGGTCCATGGAGCAGTGTCCCTGAAGTGTCAGGCCCCACCTCAGACTCCTTGAATCCGAGTGTTCGTGTGAAGCTGGTCTCTGGGCCATTTGAGAAGACGCATAAAGGATGAGAATGAGGCCAATAGAAAAGAAAGTGGAAATTGGGAGCTGGTGATCCCGGCAGTGGGCAGTCTATGTGCAAGAAACCAGCAAGCTCAGCACATTGAGGAAAAGGAGCGATAAACCAAAGCAGGAGAGGAAAAATGGGAAGAGAAATACGTGGGGCTGGGCTAGAGTACTTGAGGGGGGTGTTCACCCCTGCATTTCACTAGCTGTGAGATCTCACCCAGCCTCAGGTCCCTGTTCTGTAAAAGGGGAATAAGATTGGTATCTGTCTCACAAGGTTGTAGTGAAGATTAAGAGTCAATATATGTAAAGTGCAGAGTCAAGTACTTGGCACAGAGCAAGTCCTAAGCACACTGGCTGTCGTCCCTGTCATTATTATTCCTATGACGTAGCTGCTCTGAGGACTGGGTGGGTGGGACACTTTGTCCCCTTGAGGAATTTGCAGTTGGCTAAAAGATAGGACATGTGCGCATGCCCGGGCAGTTGAGATGGAAGGCAAACACCCAGCACTTTCTAAAACACTTCCTAAAAACACGTTCCAAATTGTCTTTAAAAAGGACCCGAATGGGGTGCCTGGGTGACTCAGTCATTAAACGTCTGCCTTCGGCTCAGGTCATGATCCCAGGGTTCTGGGATCGAGCCCCATGTTGGGCTCCCTGCTCCACGGGAAGCCTGCTTTGCCCTCTCCCACTCCCCCTGCTTGTGTTCCTGCTCTCTCTCTCTCTCTCTCTGTCAAATAAATAAATAAAATCTTTAAAAAAGTAAATAAAATAAAAAGGAGCCAAAGTATCACCGCCTCTTAAAATCATCCATTTATTTATTCTGACATTTTTATTAGCATGAGCAGCATTACATCTAAGTAAGTAAGTAATCAGAGATAATACCAGTAATGATAATAGCCAGGGTTTATTGAACATCTGTTGCATGCAGGTACCATATAAAATCTTTGACAAGCATTATCTCAACTTAATTATCTCAAATCCTAATAGGTTTTGAGTGATTTTACCCTCCCTTCCAAATGGGGAAACTGAGTCTCAGCAGACAGGCAAGAAATGCATCTGTTGATGTTAAGTCCTATGTTGGAGGCATAGGCAGGAGGCAACTAGGGCATACATAGGAGAGGCCCAGCAAAGGCACAGCCCCTCCCCAACTCCTCTCTACCCCACAGCTCAAATGCCCATCCTCCAGTGCCCAGTTTTATTTTTGTAGTAAGCAAAAGTCTAAGATGTCCTCCACCAAGATTCCTATCCCCTAATTATTCTATTAAATGAGAATCTAGGTTCTGTGAAGGGGTTTTACAGATGTAGGTCAAGTCCCAAGTCCCCATAACATATGGAAATTATCCATTTGGGCCTAGCCCCATCATATGAGCCCTTAAAAAACAGAGAATTTTCTTCAGCTAGTGGCAGATGGGAATTCAGAGAGATTTAAAGCAGCAGGAGGACTTGACATGCCATTGCTGGCTTTGAAGTTGGAGGAAGCCACTTGATGAGGACCCCAAAGGGGACTTGAGAAGCTAAGAGTGGCCCCATTGGCAGCTGGGAAGGAAGTTAACACCACAGTTCTACAACATTGAGGAGATGGATTTTGCCCACAACCTGAGTAAGTTTGGAAGCAGATTCCTTCCTAGAACCTCATGATGGAGTCCTGTCTTGCTGACACCTTAACTTTGGCCTTGTGAGACCCTAGGCAGAGAGCCCTGCTAATCCCATCTGGACTGCTGATGTGTGGTGGTAATTTGTCACATGGCAGTAGAAGACTAATACAATCTCTATTCATGAAACCATCACAGTACCTCACACTGTTGGGGTTTTGCTCATCCACTTTTTTAGCTGTGAGAACAAAGGACATTGTTTTACTTTTCTATCAAACAAGTAAACATGAAAGTGACCAAAATATGTTTCCTGAAGGAAAGACTGGATGGGGCATAGGTTTTGTCTCCTTTTGACTATGGGTCCCTGGCATCAGGTTTCCCAGATTCAACGTCCAACTTCTTCCCTTGATAGTTGTTTGGCCTTGAGTTTTTCAGTCAACCTCCCCAGGCTGCACTGTGTTTATCCATAAAATTGGGATAATAATGGAACTGTAGGGAGGATTGAGTGATAATAATACTCATAAAGCATTGAATTCACTGCCTGGCACATGGTAATCACTCAGTAAATACTCCCTGTACACAGGATCTTCACCTGGGTGAGTCAGTGAATGAATGAACTCCAACACAAAGGAGCTGAGACATCATTATATGAACACAGCTCTCAGGTTTTGCCACTCAGGCTGCATTGTGTACTAGATCAGGTCCACAGGTGTTCCTGGCTCTGGGCACTTGGGTGACTCCCACCATAGATCCTGCAATGCAGAACCAGATCCTAAAGGAAATGGTTGGACAACCCGACTGGAGACTCTGCTTGGAAACTGGGGGGGCAATGGGGCTCCACTGGGATGCTTCTGCAGGTGTCAGAAGTACCGTCAATTCAGTCATCCATATTGCTGACTTGGGTTGGGCTGCTCACGAGGGCCCACTGAAGAGCAAGACTATTCTGTTCAATCCAAACAGTTGAGCCAGCAGCTCTAGGTAGACAAAACCAGACTTAACAACAGCCTTGTTCCCAGCATCTGTTCATTTCAAGCCTTGCCAGGGAGCCAAAGGTAGAAATCTATGAACATGCTCCTGTTTTAATTAAGTATTACTCCTTTCTCTTTAATTTTTCCAAAGGACGTATGGATTTGGCCAGTATGTTTATGGCCTGTTTTTTTTTTTTTTTAATTCTATTGTGCTTTTTCAGAGAAATATGTATCTTAAGAGAAAACAATTTATCACTGAAAACTGAAGACATAAATATTCAAGGTAAAACAGCACCCTGGTACACATTGGCAACCGGATCTTTTAATTAGAGCTGGGTACAAGCTGACATCATCAGATCAGCCACATAGGGAAAGAGGGATGGTTTCATCCACACTCAGACAGTGACTAGAGTCTCTCTTGCAAGTCCCCCCCTCCAATTATCTATTATTTGCAGAGCTCTCGAGCAAGTGCCTCTTTCTGCCTTTCTTCCCCTAGATCGCTCTTCTCTAATTTTAGCCATTTGACAACATCATGGCATGCTGTGGAGGAGGAAACTGGAATATGTGTAAATAACTGGTGGATGCAAAGATCCATTTCAGCTGAGGGGAAAAGAAGAATGCAAAGTGCCACGTGGTCCCTGCATGGGTGTGCATTCAGGGTCTGGTGCACAGAGCAAGGGACAAAAGCAGAGAGGGCTGGCCAGAACAATGGGCCATCACAAATGCTATGTTATGTAACTGGGTTATTTGAATTCACAATTGTGAAGGCCACGATTGTAGGAGAAGGCCTGTCCTCCTGCTCCATGGTGGGAGGGCAGCAGGCTCCTTTTGCTCCTACCCAGGTGCCTGGGCAGCAGGCTCCAAGCCTCTTGATGAGGCCAACAGCTGCCACTCAGGAGAGAAGGCCTGGATTACTCCTGACCCCACAAGGTGCTCGGCAACTCTGTGTTGAGCTGCACTTTTGGATGTTTATAATAAAAAAAAAGGCAATGAGATATCATCCCCCACCACAATTGGCCTTTTGGAAATGACCTGATTCTTTCCATTCAATGCATACTTGTTGAGTTTGAACGGTGTTCTCTGGATAGTGCCTTGGGACTGTGAGTCCCATGCTCCACAGCTGCGTCAAGGTACATGGACATGAATTTGCAGAAAGGTCACCATAGCAGGGAGTCAGGGAAAGCCTCTTGGAAGAGGTAAACTTTGAAGATAGTATGGCTGTGGCCATGATAAAGACACTAAAGATAATTTTGACCTCCATGTAGCACCCGATTACCCAACACGAGCAGTGAAAGGCCAAGGCTCTTTCTTGGCTGCCTTCCTGTTTTGTGTTGAGCTCCCCCCATCTGCAGGCCCTGAGGTGCAGCCACACCCACATGTGCCAGGGAAATCCTCCCCACCTCACTCATGGCGGGACTGTCCAATTCCTCAAACCCAGCCAGCATCCCACTGCTCTGTAAAGCCCTCCTCAGGGACACCCCACCCATCTGCTCCCATGCCCTCTTTCTCTCGGGTCCTCATAATTCCATGTGTTTCCTTCCTGCATGCACTGACCCTGCCCCACACGCCTAGTCTGTACGCAGACCTGCTCCTCACTAGCTGCCCCACAGGAGGGCAGCGGCCAGATCTTCTCACTTCTTTATCCGTTATGCTCTGCACATCAGATGGCTTTATAATGTGTGAGCGGTGAGAGCCTTTCTCCTGGCCTCTGGGTGCTGGGAAAGCAGCTTTAGCCTCACTAAGCTCACTTGCAGATACAGGCGGAGTCCTTTCTCCTTGTGGTGTAGTTGTGGTGGTGGTGTGCACTTAAGCTGGACGTGTAAACAGAAGCTTCGTTCTGATTCTTCAGCCATTTCACCTGTCTGGGTAATTTGTCTGTCCATCAGAGGTGATATGCAGCTCCAGTTGGAGAGCTTTCCAGGAAGGAACAAATAGCCCAGAGGTTTGCTCACTCACTTGTGTTCTCAGATGGAAATACAGGGATGATGATGATGGTGCTGGGTGATGATGATGATGATGATACTGAAAACTTGGTGTCTCTGGTGTGCCAAGAACTTTCCATTTCTTTTCCTGCTTACATCACAGAAGAAAAACAGAGGATAGTATGATTATTATTCTTATTTTTTCTTTCTTTAAAAAAACCCAATACAACACTTTCTTGAGGTATGATCAACATATAAAATCTGTCCATATTTAATGTTTACAATTCATTGAGTTTGAGTAAGTGTTCACCTGTGAACCCATTACCTCCATTAAGGCCCTAGACAGACCCACCTCTCAAAGTTTCTTCCAGCTCTCATCTTCATCTTCATCATCATCATCATCATCATATTATTATTATTATTATTTTATGATATGAGCACTTAACCTAAGATCTACCTTCTTAGAAAATGTTTTTCGTGTAACACAGGATTGCTAGCTATTGCCCTATGCTGTGTAGCAGATTTCCAGAAATGATTTACATTGTATAATACTTACACAATACCCTTTCCCCACCCCCGGCAACCACCATTCTACTCTCTGCTTCTGTGAGTTTGAGAATTTTAGATCCCACTTATAAAGGAGACCATACAGAATTTGTCTTCTGCATTTGGCTAATTTCACTTGGTGTAACGCTGGCCTGGAGGACTTGATTCTCATTTTGTGTCGTGGAATGGCTCACCCAAGATCCCACATCTCAGAGAAGCCAGGACTAGAGCCCTAGCAGCCCCACTCCAGGGATCCATACATACTCAATACTGCTTCTTATTGCTACAGGTATGTAAGTACATGCACACTGGGTATATGCACGTGTGTGTGGATGATTGCATGGAATTTGATGTGTTCTAGAAGCTTGTGTGCAAACAGGTAGATGTGAGCCAGGGTGTTATCTGATTTTGTCTGATCATGTTAGAATGTCCGTGTATGTGTGTACTGTGTATGTAGGTGTCTTTCCTGATCCAGAAAAAGCATCGAGGTCCAAATAGGGCCAATATTAATACGGTGAGTTTCCCTGAGGTTGCAGGTCTCCTCCCTCCGCCTGCCCTGGCTCCCTCCTTCCTTGTCCACTCTGAAACAAGAGTGCATTAAGTAGAGACTGTGTTGGCTTCGTGGGGATTCTGGCCTTACCCCAAGCAGTGCTGCAGAGAGCTGCAGATTAGGAGGTAAATTTCCACCAGTGAAGACTTGCTCTTCACTGGTAAATTTACATTTAAATGTACCCTGTCATTTTTAATCTCAGCCACTTGACACAATCACCTCCCAGGGAGCAGGCTGGCTTTGTAAGGCCTGCTTCCAGCCATAACACCCAGGCTGCAGGAACCCATTGTAGACTCCAGGGCCCAGAGGCAGCTATGGGTGTGGATGGAGCAGCCTGGTGATGTATGCAAATTTTACTGTCAGGGTAACTCAGATGCAGTCCAAGGAGAGTGCCAAGGGGCATTTTATGTTACCAGGCCTTGGGCGGTGTCCCCTGAGACTGGAACTCTCCAGGTAGGAGGTGGGACGGAAGAGTGGCCTGTTCAGTCCTATTAAAGGTGGGAATGGCTTGAAGGCTGCTGACAAAGTAGAAAAGCTGCTGTTGCATAAAAACCCTTGACGTTTCAAAGAGAAGCGGCCTTCCTCGAAGCTCCATTGCTGCTCTAAGCTCCTGGTTCAGAGCGCAGTGACCTGGCTGAGCTCAATGGTCCTTCCTTGTCAGAAAGTGAGCTACCGACTCCCAGGGTTTGTTTGGTTTTGTTTTGTTTCATATTACTTTATTGTATTCGGATTTGCAGGTTAGTGGTATTAGCGATGCCCTCAATGATAGTAGTAAATATATACATGTTATACCCTTGTTTCTGTCCCTCATCACTGTTCATCTTGTTTGAATCTTTATAAAAGCTTCATATTTCTCAAAAGTCCCCATCTGAATTAAAAAGTGCACAACCTCTCTTATAGCATCAAGCAATCCAAAAGTAGCTCTGGAATGTTTGCAGTGGGTCTGGAGCGTGAAAAGCCTTTTTGTTTTACCCAGAAAGACACTGAACTCAGGGTCCAGTGACATGCCTGAGGCCACGCTGTGAGTAACTCAAGGAGAGCCGAGAAGCTAAAGGTGACAGGCAAAAATACCCAGTAACAGATTCATCTTGTTAACTGTGGCCGACCACCAGGTGACATGGAATGACCATCCATAACGGAGGACAAGTTAAGAGACTCGAGGATCAGAAACCGGATTCGATCTGCAAAAGTCTATCGTGTGAATGTCAGGTATGGGAAATAGTTTGGTGCAGGCAAATGACAGGTACTGATTTTTTTAATTTGGAAATGGTGCTTTTCCATTATAGAAAAGCCAGAATGTATAAAGAAAGGAGATTTAAAATATTTATCTTTACTTCACACAGATGTAGCCCGTATTTCCTTCCAGTGTATTCTCCTGCTCATCTAAGAATATCAGTCTAGAGACGGAGGAGGGCTAAAGCCCTCGGCTGACTGTGTGGCCGTGGAATATGGGGAACTGGTCATTCGTAGGTCCTCCAACATGACTGGGACTGTTGTGGTTTTACGTTAACACTCAGTGATAATTAATACGCCTTAAACCCGCAGATGCCAATCTTAAGAAAAGCTGGTGTTGTGCATTGAATCATAACCACCCCCCACCACACACACAAGATATGTTGGAGTCCTCACCCCCAGGACCTCAGAATGTTGCTTTATTTGGAAACAGGGTCTTTGTAGATTTAACCAAGTTAAGATGAAGTCCTTAGGGTGGGCCCTAATCCTTTCCTTATGGAAAGATCTGGACAGACACAGCCAGAGGGAAGGCCTGTGAGGACAGCCATGAAACAGGAAGCACAGGTGGGAGTGATGCAGAGCGGGCCAGGGAACAGCAAGGACTGAGGGCCACCACCAGGAGCTGGGCAGACTCACGGCGCGATCCCACCCAGCGGCTCAGGGGGGGCAGGGCCCTGTCCACACACAGATTGATCTGGCACTTGTGCGAACTGGGAGCGAACACATTTCCACTTTAAGCCCTCCAGTGTGTGGTCCTTAGTTTTAGCAGCCTTAGGACGTGCATGTGGTGGCATCCTTGATTCTGTCCATGTGTGAGCACTGGCCCTATTTCTGTTGGTTGGTTTGGTTTGGTTTGGTTTTAGATACAGAGACCAGAGGATATAAGACATAAAAGTTTGAGACTTCCAGGACACGAGGATGCCCAGGACCTGGCACAGCTGCTGAGACGAAATGCTCTGTGTTCTCCTCCCCTCCCCAGGCACCCTGAGAGGTAGGCTGCCAGGCCCAGCCCTTCCAGATCTCTTTTCCTGCCACAGTGACCAGGGGCCACACATGCTACACAGCACCGGTATAAGACAGAGGGGAGCCCCCCGGCCCTCATCAGACTTTGTGTGCAAACATTACTTGTGCTATGCTGAGATACGAGGCTTCATTTGTGATTTCAGAAAATCCCATCCGATCCTAGTAAACCCCGAGGGTTGTTCACAAAAGGGTTAGAGGGGATGCTGGAGGATCTGTGAAGACGGCATCACTGACCCTGGCAGGCAGATTAAGTCCGCTCTCTGAGACCCATCTTCTCCTCCCACCCATATCCTTGCAGCTTGGAGTAAATGCAATGACATCAAGTTCAGTAGCTATGGGCCTAGGCTTAGGAGTGAGAAATCCTGGATTTTAATGTACGCCAGTTCTATGGCCCGGGGCAAATTCCACATATGCCCAGTACCTCAGTTTGCTCACGTGTAACATGGGATAATAGCAGCTCTCTCATAGAACTGCTGAGACCTTAAACTGAATGAGGTATGTAGCATGGAGGGAGCATCTATCTCCCAATAAAATAGTAAACACAGAGCCTGGCACAGAGTCCCTTTGATGACTGTACTTCTCTTACTTTATCAAGAAGGCCGATACCTTTGATCATTGGGATGAGCCTCTCTCCCTAGTAATTCAGAATCTTTTTATGTCTGAACACCAATGGCTACACACAAACCCATGGACTTCCTTAGTGGTTAGATATTTCTCCCTTAAAACATCTCTGTGGATTAGGTTTCCAGGTTTTATTCTCCACATAGTGCTGGTTGGTTTTGCTATACACTTAGGGACTTGGGGACAAACTTTAGGTTCTGTTTTAAGATAATGTCATTGCTTATTATATTCACAGAACGAAGATATTATAGTAATGTATTTAAATGAAACCCATCTTAATAAAAAAGTAAGGGTGAGTGGAGGTTTCTTGAGGAAAAAAAATGAGATTTCAGTTGAAATAATCAACATCTGTGCTTACAGTGCTCTTTTTTTTTTTTTTTAAAGATTTTATTTATTTGAGAGAGAGAGAGAATGAGAGAGAGCACATGAGAGGTGGGAGGGTCAGAGGGAGAAGCAGACTCCCTGCCGAGAAGGGAGCCCGATGCAGGACTCGATCCCGGGACTCCAGGATCATGACCTGAGCCGAAAGCAGTCGCTTAACCAACTGAGCCACACAGGCGCCTTACAGTGCTCTTCTTAAAGCTGTGGTTTTCACCCTGCTCTGTGTCCAGTTCACTGTACCCAGAACTTATAAACACAGTTCCTGGAGTGGGGCCAGGCACATGTGTTTTTTGATGACCCTGAACTGATTCCAGTAGGCAGCCAAGTTGAGAAACCCTCTTCTGGAAAAAACTTGATCAAAGACCCATAATAATAGTTCTTACCATCTTCAGGGTGCAGTTGGCAGAAAGGCTTCTAGAATTTTCCAAGGCTTATCGCAGCTTTGCAAAGTGATGGTGAGATAATTAGCATTCTCTCCATTTCTCAGATATGGAAACAAGTCTCAGAGAAATGAAAAATGTTGCCCAAATTCACACCATTAGGAAGCAGTGAAGTTAAAACTTGAGCCTCTGTCTGCATACCAAGCCTTCTGAGGAGAGGATGGACCCCATTGTTCCGCTGGTTCCTCTTAGGGTGGCTCAGGCACAATTCTGGTCATGAATGTCTGAGTTCTGTGGCTGCCTGATGGTAAACCAGATGATGAATTTCTCCAAGGCAACATTGTGTCATAAATTTCTTAACCCGGGAGCCAATGGATCATGGAGAGGGCAGCTAACTAAGTTCCCTCACATTCTACTCTGAAAATTCTGATGCAGAGGCCAGCTTGTTAATTGCACAGAACCACAGAATAGAGGTGATGATAATCAGCAAAAATGAGAGAGGCCAGTCCTTTTGGTTGGGGGGTTTGAGAGGACCAACCCACTGAGTCACACTTTCTGCACACCAGCCAGGCACCCTGTCCATTCACACAGGCCTTCCAACAATTCTAAATAGGCTTTGATTCCCCAGCCTTTGAGAATGCCATCTCCTCACCCATCCTTTCTCCTGAGCAACTGTTACTTCCCTTGCAGTAGTGTAAGTTTTAACTTCTGCAGGCAGAGGGCGGCTCCTGATTTTGTTTTTGGTTTTGTTTTTGTTTTTTCATGGCCAACAGTCCTCTCTGGAATGACTCTTTTCACTCTGTAACCCAAAGGTCAATTGACCTGGCATCACCCCCACAAAAGTGTCAACTTCTCTAGGGCTGGAACTATGTTGTATTCATCTTGGTATCCCATCAAGAACGATGTCTGGCATGTGGTAGGCCCATGAGTTAAAAAAAAAAAAAAAAAAAAAGAATAAATGATAAATCGATGGGAAGTTTGGTTCTTCTGAGCTAGGCCTAGGGTTTTCATGAACCAAGGAATACCTCCTGGTTCTCCGACTGTATTAAAAATAAAAACGCCCTTGTGATGTGTGGAGCCATTTGCTGTCAGCCCCATGCTTTGTTTTATCATGGGGAAGTGACTTCAGCTTGGAGCCCGAGCCCTGGCTGATGGGAGCAGGTCATCCTCTGCCCCATTAAGAGGATTCCCCCCTCCCCCCAGTAATTACAGGGTAAATGACTTGTTAAATCCAGAGCCCTCACAATACATGTAGTTCATATTCCTTGGGCGGTTTATCGCACTTTCGAATAGTACATATTTTATAGAGAAGGGAGAGCACTCCAATTAATAGTAATTGTGATCGAAGTGGTAATGATCGTCTCCAGCCTCATTCCGCAAGAGGAGACTGGAAGGCCCATCTTAATTGCCACAAAGAGCTATGTCTATCTGCGGCAGTATATAAATAATAAACTAGGGGAAGGGAGAGCGCTGCAATTCTTAAGGTCTTAGAGGAGGTACGGATATTTATGTAGTGCTGATTGCTAAAAATCCTCTCCAAGTAATTATTAGTAACAGTGGAATGTCTACATTTGTAAGGGAATTTTAATTAAGGGGAAGGTGACTCTCCTTATGGGGAAGGAGTAGCGTTTGGGGATTAAAATGCAGGTCCAGGAGTAGAGAGTCGGGTCTGACTGGCTGTCCCTGCTGCCACTTGGACAACGGCAAGAAGCTCAATCCCTCTGGGTTCAATTTCCCCTGGTTTCTAAACCAGGGAAAATAAAAGCAGTTATAAGTGCTTGCAGTTCCATTGGATAAACAAGCCCTATAGTAGGAGGCTTCTTACCTGATTCGGCTCAGGATTGCCTGCCAGGGATGGGATGTGCATCTAACTCTTCTGAGCCTTAATTTCTCCATCTGTAACATTTGAGCACACCATTTTTATGGCTTTATATGAAGTAAATGGGACCAAGTATGCAGGAGGACCTGAACAATTTCTAGGACATTGCTGACTTCGTAATATTAGGAGAACAACTCCTATCTATTTGTTCAATTTCCTTTGATGTAACTAATTTGGCTCTCATGATTCAGAAATAAGGAGGGCATTCCTTATTCTTGACCCCCAAGCTATTCACCATCTGCAGCTGAATGAGATACTCTCAATTCATGATCACTCTTCATTTTCACAGCGAGTATAGTGATTCTTAACCTTTTTTGGGGAGGGGGCAGACATAGAATCCTTAGGGAGCTGATACAGGAAAATTACACATTTTTTCATGAGAGTCCAGATATTTCTGGAACCCTAACCAATGTACCTTCAGTTAAGGACCCATGGCTCAGAGGGCTGGACTAAGAAGATTTCAGAGCTGGGTGCAGGAAATGGAGAAGCAGATGATCTCAGGTGACTTATGAGCCCTAGGAGTGATAAGCAGATATCTTCCCCTATAGGAAGATAAGTTAATTTCAGACTCAGCCCAGCCCTTTCTCTTCAAGCCAGAGAGGAAGTTCTTATATTCCGGACATGCCTCCATCAACAGATGGTCAGGGATGCTCATTTGGCCTGTGGGAAACACTGTTTAGTCTTGACTCCCAACTATCCCAACCACACATGGGCATATAAAATCAAGAAATAACAACATTGCAGGGGAATTGGCCTTTGGAAAGGAGGAACAAAATTCAAATAGAAAAGGTAATGTACAAGGAAGTAGACTTAACAGAGGAAATAGATAAGTTGAAACTTATCTAATATCCCTTGGCTGATTCAGCGGGACATCATAACATTAATACAGGACAACTCAGTTGTTAAAAATTTGAGTTCTTGGAAATAAAAATTGCAGTTCATTAAGGGGATGGCTGGAAGAAAAAAACATGATTAGAGGTCAAACCGGCCAACCACATCAGGGGCTGGCAAACTTTTTCTTAAAGGGCTGGAGAGTAAATGTTTTCCCTTCTGTGGGTCCCAAAGCCTCTGTCGCAACTGTTCAACTCTGCCCTTGTGTCTTGAAAGCAGCCATAGACCACACGTAATTGGAGGAGTGTGGCTGTGCTCCAGTAAAATTGCATTTGTGAAACTGAAGTTTGAATTTCATGCAACTTTCACATCACAAAATACTATTCTTCTTTGATTTTTTCCCAACCATTTAAAAACGATGAAGCCATTATCCGCTCATGAGTTGTATAAAAATGGATGGTGGGTTCTGTGGGGCCTGCAGGTCATAGTTTGTGGACCCCAACACAGATGATAAACAAAGATGTAGAAATTCCGACGGAGGTAAGAAAAATAGAAAATAGATTTAGCTGAATTTTTTTCTCACTGAAATTAAAAATGTGTACCACTCCATTTTATAGCTCATTCATCCATCCATATATTCCTTCCTGTGCACGACCCTGATTAAGTGACAAGTGGAGAGAGGGAATTAACATTTGATCAATCAATGTTAACAGGTTAGGAAACAGGTTATCTTTGCATCTCACCTCCCTACAAGGTAAGCATGATTTCATTTTCAAAGATGAGGTGCCTGATACAGAAAGGGCAAAGTATCTCACCTGATAGCGCCGAGAATGACAAGGAGTGCCAGGAGCTGAGTGCAGGTTTGCAGGCGCCCAGAGCCTGTTCTTATTCTACCTCAACACATGAGCATCTTAACCATTCTTTTTTTTTTTTTTTTTTAAGGTTTTATTTATTTGACAGAGAGAGATAGTGAGAGCAGGCACACAAGCAGGGGGAGTGGGAGAGGGAGAAGCAGGCCCCCCACCGAGCAGGGAGCCCGACGCGGGGCTCCATCCCAGGACCCCGGGATCGTGACCCGAGCCGCAGGCAGACGCTTAACGACTGAGCCACCCAAGTGCCCCCATCTTAACCATTCTTGACCTGGTCCTGGGCTCAGCTCAGTACTTTCTATACTGTATCTCATTATCCCAATGTAGTTGAGAAAAATGAGAAATTAAGAGGAAATGTCAATCCAGTGCAGCTGGTAAATGGCAGAGCCAGGAGTCAGAATTAAGAATGTAAATTGGCAAAGGCACAAACCAACCCGCTGATCATAGAAAGTGATTGAATGACACGGGTGTTTTTTAATTCTATGGAAATTTAACTCACAAGGCCTCGCAATGGTAAGGGGCACCTTATATAAATGTGGCGGCAGCCAGTATGTTTGTACCTCCTCTTTGCGAGGTGCTTTGCTAAGAGCTTCCCTGGATCATGTGCACCGTCGCTGTAGGGAGGCAAGTTTTGCAGGTAGGAAAACAAACCCAGAGAGGTTAAGAAATTTATTTAGCACTCTTTAATAAACTTGTATTTATTCTTCTTCTTGTTTACCGTCATCTCTCTCCTTGAGAATGCAAACTTCACAGGGAAAGGGCATTCCTCTGGGTTGCTGCTACATTCCCAGAATTTAGAATAGCGCCTGGTTCATAAGTAGATACTTAAAATAATTGTGAAATACCGAGTGAGTTCAGGAGTGAATAAATGAATGGATGAGTGAGTGAATTTGCCCACTGTTACGCAGTGAGTAGATATGGGTACAGGGATGGTCAAGTGTCCACATCTCATTAACAACCCTCAGTTCCTGCTAAGAAACATGGAAGGAAGTATGCAGAATTACTGGCAGTCAGGAGTGAATGGGAAATGAAGAGGAAGGTGGGCACCTCTGGATTTATAGTAAGTTCTGTGAAAAAAAGAGTACACAACTTATGGAAACCTGGTTTCTGCTCTCATGGACATATCTGATTGTAAAATAAAGTACTTAGGCCCATGATCAAGACATAGCAATGCTACTTTCTAAACCACATCATGTTTTCTTAATGTACTTTAAGCAAAGCAACTCATATAAGAAGCACTTCATAAATATTTGTGTTAGGATTAGTGCAAGGACACAGTGGTGGTTTATTGGTGTGGCAGAGGAAGAGGCTTAGTAAGACTGTCTGCAGGAAGTTGTGTCTGAGTTGAGCATTCAGAGGGGAAAGGAGTAAAAGAGGGAAGAAAGGAAGGGAAAAGGGGGAGGAAGATAGAGGAAGGAAGAATTGTTGATTTGAGCTGGTGGATAGGTATAAATAAAAATATGGAAGCAGCCAGAGAAATGTCTGGTTTCTGAGACATTTTTCATTCTCCTATTCTTGTCAAAAAGGGAATATACTTATGAAATTTGTATAGAACTTCTATACTTCTGAGCTAGAAGGAGCTAGAAGGTTCTGGAAAATCTGATGAAATGTTCTTGGGAGCTGAAATGGCAGTTACATATGAAAGAAAATTTATGTGATCACATTAGAGATCAGAACTCTTTGCAGTCACCAAAGCTCCTGTGACTCCCTGTGATCCTGCTGGGGGTTTCTGTGGTCACTGGGACTGTGGGGCAGGCAGTTGGGCTGTCAGGGTGGGGAGGAGACCTGTAGCTTGTCACAGCACTGATGCTGACCTCTCAGCCAAAGTGGGTGCACGCACATTCACACACACTCACACGCACAGCACACACTCTGACATACTCCCACACGCATACATATTCACCCCATATACTCACACAGATCGACACATGCTCACATGCACAGCACACATGCACACACACACAGCCCCACATACACACATGCACACTCACTTCCACACACCCTCACGCACATGCATACACTCACACATGGTCACACGTACAAACTCTCATGTGTGCACACTCACACCCATGTACACACACTCACAGTGACACATACAAAGTCACGCACGCATGCTCATACCCAGACACACATGTGTGCATCTGAACATACTATTTATTCTCAAGCCTCAGGAATCATTTTGCGGTCCCACACAGAACTGGTATGACTTGCTCCTCGAACGTACACCACGCATCTCTCACGGAAGGATTCCTGTTGGTTGTCAGGCTACCTGCCTACTTCAGGTTGTTTCCTTACTCCTAGAAAAATCTTGAAGAACCAGGTCAGACAAATTCACTGAAAAGCTGGAAAGAGTTGGGGGAAGGGCCCTCTATCTGCTTAATAACATAGTCATTTGTGTAGCTGCTATTATTCCCCCGCTTTTGTATTATTCAGAAATCCATACATTGTGTTTGCCTTTTGTGTCCAGCTTCCAACAAGCCTCCCTTTGTCCCCATCACAAAGGCCAATAAACTCTGTGTGGCAAATAAGTTTCAGGGGCTTCTGGATATGATGACTAATTGTAATGCAGTCTATATCCTCGAGACTATAAACTGATATGAGAAGACAATGGCAGAGAGGGAGCCCATTGAGATGAGAGAGTCCCCTGGTAACCCCACGGGGGCCACGATGGGCAACAAGGAGGCTATTGATGGTGGCGGCCCCAGCACAGAGCCCGGGAGAGGGGGAGCGGGGTGGCATGACCACATCGCTGGGCTCCAATGCTGCTTTTGTTTGCAGGGCAGTGAAAACTGGCACATTAGAAGTAGTTCTGTTTAGATTGCTCAGAAACTTGTGGAAGGAGAGAAAGAGAGAGAGAGGCTCTCCCAGCCCCCTTCCTGGCCCTCTGTGTTAACGGAGAGGCCTATTGTGCCATAGCTCCTTGGACGCGCCCCCACGCAATTGTGCTAAACTAGAATGGATATTAAAGAGATGGGAGGTGCGAGCTGATCGATGCCCATCTCCCTTCTGCACACTAAAAAATGTCTCTTCCCCTGGCTTCTCTCCACCATGTGACCAGGGGTAGGGAGGTTGGCTAGTCCCAGGCCCCTGTCCACCTATGATGAGATGGGTCTCTGGTATGCCCAAATCTCTGATGCTGAATTTCTGAGGGACAGCTGAGCTTCCAGGGGCAAACAGTGCTTGGTTATTCATTTGACAAATATTTATAATGTATCTCCTGAATGATACCAGAGTGTGGACAGGTGCTGGCCAGTCCCTGCCCATTCTCTGTCTCTGTCTCTCTCGTATTTTAAATAATAGTGTTGATTGATTTGATTTATTATTTTCTGATTTAAAAATTATTTCCTTCTTCAAAAGACTCAATAGACAGTGAAAAAAAATTTTTTTCCCTCACAAAATGTCACAGAACAACTAACTTTGGCATACAGTGTTCAATCAGGTAGTATTAGGAACGGTCTGAATTCTGAATGCAAATAAAGATGTTGGATCAGATTCATTTTGGTGCTACTTCTGATTAAAGTGGGCTTCTAACAAAATGATTGTTACTCTGCCTTCATTTCTATATAAAATTTGCTATTTTTCTGTCCATCAATACTCATTAAAATCTTCTCTTTCCTTTTATTCATGTTCTTATTCAGGATATGGAGCATAGACTAGACCTCAGTTTCTTAGCCTATCCTATTTTTTAGCTAAAGGTCAAGAAAGTTAAAAGGCAGTAACTCTGGAATGTGAGAAAATGCCAGAGGCTGCTACATTTATATCTTACTTGCAGGAAGCAAGTTCGGAAAACACCACAACATTCCCCCAATCCTAAAAGTATACCATTTTAAACAAACAAGTTTACTAGCCTTACTGGTTGTAAAACTATAATTGGGTGTGTTTAAGATCAGCCTATAATTTACCCTTTTAAAAGATGTAACTGCCCTGCCCTCTTGGAGCAGATATTTTACTGGGAGAGAGATCATGCACTTGAGGACAGATGACAGCTGGTGCTCAGGAAGCAAGCATGGGATGGGATGAGACTGACAGTGGGGATGGCCTACTTCATTTGGAGCTCGGGAAGGCCTCCTAGAAGAGGTGACTTTGACCTCAGACCCCAGGGTTGAGAAGCATCCTGAGCCAGCAAGTCTTGGGGAGAGCATTAGGGGGAGGGAAGGCTCTGTGAACCTGGCTGTTCAAGGCATGGAGGGAAGGGGACTGAGGCTGCAGTGTGTTGGTAAGTAGGGAGTGGAGGGAGGTAAGCTTGGGGGGTTGGATGGGGCCAGGCAGCTGAGACATGAACTGTCCCTCTGGACTCTGGTTGACAGATGTACCTCAGTCTGAATTCTAGTTCCATCACTGGCTACTTCTTACCTGTGTGCCCACAAATGAGTTGCTTAAAGTCCCCAAACATTACTTTGCTTGTCTCTAAAATGGGAGAACAATTGTACCCTTCTGACAGGGTTGATGGCAGAAGTCCACAAAGACCCTAGTATGGTTCCTGGTGTATGCTCAACATGAAGTACATACCCTGTCACCCAATCAGTAGGGCTATTTTCTTCATAGAAAAGATGGTGGAACATACAATGTTGCCTGGCTTACATTTTCTTCTCAAGCCAGGCAAAATGTTACCTAGAACAGAAACCCACGAGTTAGGGTGGCCTTCCTAAGTACCCAGTGTTTGCCAAACCCAGTCTCTAGTGCTGGGTATAAAGAAAGGTCAAAAGATTAAGAGAGGTCACAGACTAATAGCAAAAGGCAAAAATGTCAAAAATGTTAATCAGACATGATGGGGGATGCACCAGATGCTAAGGAACACCACAGAAGGTACCGATCTAATCAGAAAGAAGCAGGAACACTCCTTAGAGCAGGTGATTATTGCCTAGAGCAGGAAAGTTATCATGGAAATGAATCAGGCAAAGAGGGCAGACCTTGCAGGCTCCAGGTCCAACATGTCCAAAGGCAGGAGGACGTGGGTGTCCTTGACTGTGCTGTGAACTCCTGGGCAGTATGGACAGCTGATCCTGAAAGAGCAGAGACAGAGGCAGAGACAGGAAGCGAAGCAGGAGACGTATCTCAGAAGCCCATTTGCAAAGCTAGAATGCAGAAGAGAGAGACAGAGAGCTCTGAAAACAGTTTTATTCACCCTTGCCTGTCCTGAGTTCGGTTATAAGAAATAATAAACTTCCCTCTTTGCTTAAGCTTGTTTGAATTTGGGGTTTCCCTCATTTACCACCTAAAGGATCCTCATACAATGCCAGAGTCCATAGAAGGCTTTGGAGAGCAGAACAATAAGCTCCATGAGCTCAAGAGAGACCCACTCAGGGCTGCAGAGCCCTTGGCTGGTGCTCTAAGGAACCATCAACCAGCTAATCCAATTTTCAAAAATTAATTACACAGAATAATCTGTCAAATGGATGGGCTCAGTGTATGATTCTCTCTTTTGGCATTTAAAAATTATATTCAGTATTTCTCTCCTGGATTATTGTAATTTGTAGCTGGTCTCCAGGGCATCAGATCTTGCCCACCTACCCTCCCCCACCTCCTGCATCCGAATGTTAGCCAAATGAATATTATAATATGCAAATCAGACCAGGCAACTCTCCCTTTCTCCCAAATGATCTGGAGAGAAAGGGCAGAGTTTTTCTTGCAGACTGTAAGGCACTTCAGAGTCTGTGCCCTTACTTCTCTCCAGCCTCATCTCTCAGTGACACTTATCAACCTCTATTCCCCCAGAGCCCCAGTCACACTGAAATTATTTCCAGTTGTTGGAACATGCCATGCTGTCATATCCACATCCTCAAATGCTGTGTCAACCATGGTGGAGCTTCTACTTGGAGATCTCATCCTCCGCTCATCCTTTCCTTCATTTACCTATTACCCGCTTTGAAGGTCTCTCCTTAGACGGCACTTCCACTAGGGTATCATTATCAGAAACTGTTACTTTGGCTGCTTGAAAAACCATGTCCTTTCCATGCTGTGTGGCAAAGACTCTAGATGGCCACCCAGCTGTGTCCTCTTTTCCTGGGATCACAGCTAGCCTAAGTCTCCCAGCCTCCCTAGGAATTTGGAAGGCCATGTGTTGAGAAAGTGGTAAGCATCAGGAATACAGCAGGAAACAGAAGGTAGACCCCGTCATCATCCTCTTCAATTCTAGTAAGGGAAGATAATCAATGAGCAAGGAATCAAGTAAGTTAATCTCAGTTAATAATATGTGCTGGAAGGAAACACAGAGTGATGGGTTACAAGTCAAGGGGGTGGCAGAGAACATGCAGAGCCCTTAGCTGACATGTCCAGAGAAACTATCTCTCTGGAGAGATGACAGTGTTTGAGGCTTGGATGATGAGAAGAGAACATCCTTGTGTAGGATTTAGGGCAAAGTGTTCTCTATGCTGCATACTAACCGTAATATGTGAGGAGCTTTAAGATACATGTCCGTAGTGTACTCCCACAGAGATTCTGATTTACCTGGTCCAGGTAGAATCCCAGGCATTTTGTATTTAATTCTTCATTCAATTCTAATGCACAGTTAAAATTTATGGTGCCTCCAGGACTGAGAAGCTAGATTGCAATGAGAGCGGGAAGAATGATGGGAGATCAGTACCAGAGGTCAGAGGTTAGAGGTTAGAACTGAGCAAAGGCAAGTTCACAGGAGGTCAAGTTAAGGAATCTGAGTTTTATTTTGATTACAGTGGGAAGTCATTGGAGTAGTGTCTTGGGTAATCAGATTTGATTTACACTTAAAATATCCTTTCTGTGGAAATAATAAGGAGGGGTTAAGAGCAGATACTATTGCAGTAGGGAATCCAGGAGTGTCGGGAGGGGGTGAACCAGAGTGGGCGAGGGAAGACATTACAAAAAAACCGCGTGCCAGATGTATCTGGACATAGAAACATCATAGTGGGGCAATAAAAGGAAACATGGAAATTAAGACTGACTTTTAGGATTTGGGGTCTGGCAACAGGGTGGACAGACACGCCATGGACACAGATAGAAGCAGTTGTCAGAGGAATGATTTGGAATGGGGGTGGGGATTAAGAGATCTGTTTTGGACACACCATGTTGGAGATTCCTGGAAGATGTCCACAGGAAGAAGTCAGGAAAGAAGTTAGTTTGCCACATGTGGAGCTCAAAGGAGAAGACAGGATTGGAGACATAAGTGAGAGAAGCATCAGAACATAGATGGCATCTGAAAGCTGGAGTGATTTCAGAAGTGAGCAATCAACTGCATCAAATGAAGCTGAGCCATTGACTAAAAGGCATTCAGATAATTGACTACTGAGCTTCACAAGATGGTGACCTTCCTATCAGCTACTGAGGTGGCATGGAGAGAATGGAAGTTGAGGAAGTGGAGAGCAAGGACATGGGTGACTCTGGGGGAGTTTTAATGTTAAAAGGGGTAGAGAGATCGGGCTGTGGCTGAAGGGCATTGTGGAAGGTCTTTTATTGTGTTTAAGATAGGCCACAGATGAAGGGGCGCCTGGGTGGCTCAGTTGGTTAAGCGACTGCCTTCGGCTCAGGTCATGATCCTGGAGTCCTTGGATCGAGTCCCGCATTGGGCTCCCTGCTCGGCAGGGAGTCTGCTTCTCCCTCTGACCCTCCTCCCTCTCATGCTCTCTGTCTCTCATTCTCTCTGTCTCAAATAAATAAATAAAATCTTAAAAAAAAAAAAAAAAAAAAAAAGATAGGCCACAGATGAACGAACGAACGAACGAATGAATGAATGAGCCAACTGTTGAAGCCTTTAGGTGAAGCCCCAAACTAGCTGCTCGAAGCTGTGTACACCATACAAACAGTCCTCTAGCCTTGCGGGCTCCACACAATGAAATGTTTGGCATTGGCTTATCAAAGACACGGTTCATTTCTCAACTGCCCTCATGGAAAAACAGCCATAAATTTTCCTTTCAGGATTGGGGATATGTCCAGGTGTTTCCTGGATAATCCAGGTGGATCTATGAAAGTACTTCCCAGGGAGGCCTGGTACTTTCCTTGCCTAACAGGCCAGGTTCTGAGAAATCCTATGGTAGTTATCAGACTGAGGTTCCAGTTTTGAGTTCACAGATACAAACAGTGACTCACATAGATGGCTTTTAGGAGAAAAATCTGACTTGATGTCTGTGTTTTTTCTAACAGCTTGCCTTAATTCCCACCCCACCTCCCATAATTTTCTTTTTCTTCTTGCTTGAAAAAGAAAAGAAACTCAAAGAAAAAAATGCAAGAGAAAGAAAACCCACCCAACTTTCTATTTTTCTACTTAGCCCAAAGCAAACAACATGAAATCAGGTGCCCTATCCAGCAATCTATTTTTTTGGTGTGGTTCTAAGCATTTTACTCCACTGTTCTTTGAAGGCTGCCTCATCAATAAACCACTCTGGTGAAGTTTCACAGACCTAGAATAATGAATAACAATTAGAGGCATTTAAAAAGTAATATTTTTTCTTGCAATTTGGAAATTGGTTTATGAATTTGGGGATTCTCCAATTTCATCAAATAAGTGGTTTCTTCAGTTGAGTTCTTTTGCCAGTCTGAGAAAAGCCCCCTAAAGCCTGGCAGGCTTGTAGAAGTTTCTTGCCAGTTTATTGATTTTGATAGAAAAAAAACTTTTGACACTTAACAAAATTTGACTATGTGCATGAAGAAAATCTAGAGCCATTTTCACCTAGATAATTACTACGTGGAAACCATTTGTCAAACAGTCTAGATTTCTCATCACCTGATCCCAGTTCTCTCAAGAGAATTTTTCTAAGTAATTTAGTCAGAATGTTTTATAAATATATCTTGAAAATTTATGAAAGAGCATATAAAATGTTTAGAATGTATTCTTTCATTATTAGAAAGCAGTAGATGATTGATAAATAGGTAGTAGATTGATAGAGGATAGGTAGGTAGGTAGGTAGGTAGGTAGGTAGGTAGGTAGGTAGGTAGATAAATAGAGAGATACCATTGAGCATTGAGAGAAAACATCATATTTTGAGATCTCTGATTCTTGGCATAAGAAATAAGACTAACTCTGTTTCAAAGTTCTTTCCTTTCCCTTCCCCATATTTTCCACCATCAACAAGTAACTTCCTTTTATGGTCCCTCTTTCTTGTATGTTATCATATCTCATGGCTGCAAATGAATGAGCCAGCAACATGTGCCCTCCTACAAGGTTAAATACATTAAGAAGATTGGAAATGTGGTCAGATCTGGGTCCTCGTATATTTTCCAAAACGGGGCCAAAACATGGCTTCTGGAGGATTTCCTAGATTAATTTTAAACAATTTGAATAATTTCATCAGCACACCTGTCCTGTGATCCTTTAGTAGGAAGGATAATTCATCCAGCAAACACTTATCAAGCATTTACAATGTTCCAAGAACTGAAATGGGCCTTAAGGCTACAAAAATGGACAAGATATTGTACCACTCAAAATAATTCTCTACCTAGACTCCAGAACAATAGAAAGCAATTAAAATAAAAAAATAGAAAGATAAATGTCTAACTCTCCTACTTTCTACTTGTTATTTTCATGACATAGAAATAAATTTGTATAGGGGTGCCTGGGTGGCTCAGTCATTAAGCGTCTGCCTTTGGCTCAGGTCATGGTCCCAGGGTCCTGGGATCGAGCCCCGCATCGGGCTCCCTGCTCGTCTGGAGGCCTGCTTCTCCCTCTCCCACTCCCCCTGCTTGTGTTCCCTTTCTCGCTGTGTTTCTCTCTGTCAAATAAAATCTTTAAAAAAAAAAAAAAGAAATTTGTATAATAAAAACAGAATTTTTGTTTTTTTTACTTTGGTTTAGAGGTTTCCTCCCAGATATTATATCTACGTCATGCTTCTTAATTGGCTTGACTCTTTTGAGTCAGTGGTGTTAAACCACAAGGTCTACATGACATTTCAAATGTGTTGTGGAGAATAGAAACTGCCAAGCAGCAAGTCCCAAGTCTGAGCTAATCTCTTGTTCTTCAACGGATTAAGCTTTGATATAAAGTCTCTGGCCCCATTGGGCTGCATGTGCCAAAGAAGGCCACGGGATTGATCTTTATGCCTTGGGCAAGATCCTAACTAAAATATTATGTAAATAGGACTGTTTTATCCCAAAGAATCAAAATATTTGAACATCTAAAAGTCAATCATGTTCCTTGGAATTCTCCACTTCCATATTAATTACCTTGGTTAATTCTCGTAGAACCATGATTTCAATTTCCTTGCTCATGCTGACCATTTTAGGTCTTTATTTCTAGTCCCACCTTCAAGCTGTTATAGAGATCTGGATGTCAGGATATATGTCCTCAATAGATCCTCTTGGATATTCTTTAAGCATTTAAAATTTAAAAATCAGAAGAAGTAGCTTTTCTGTTATCTGGAAACAGGTGGATCTGGGTTTCAAATCTAGCCTGGATGTCTACAACTGTGGTTGAATATGAGAGCACCTGGATTGTTGATTTAATTAGTTTAGGGTAAGGCTGGATATCTTTTTCTTTACATGTTTCCTAGATAACAACTTTGCCTGTTTTAAATATCTCAGAACCTGTGGTAGTGATTCAAACACCAGTATTTTTTAAAGCTCTCAAGAGATTCAACTATACAGTGAAAATGGAGAACCATTGCCCTAGCCCTGTCACTTATTAGTTGTGTAATCTTGGTGAGTATTTTAACGTGACTAAGCCTCAGTCTACTAATCTTTAAATTGGCTATGATCATCATGCCTGTTTTAGAGAGTGTTATAAGGATTATATGAGATGATTTATGTGAAGTTCTTCACAGTGTTAAGCACATAATAAATGCTCCATAAATACAACTATCATCATCTTAGTCAGCTTGAACTATCATAACAAAATACCACAGACCGGTGGCTTAAACAACAGAAATTTATTTTCTCACAGTCCTGGAGGCTGGGAGTCTAAGATCACAGTTGGGTTCTGGTGAGAGCTCTCTTCTTGGCTTACAGACGGGCTCCTTCTTGCTGGGTTCTCACATGGTGGAGATTGCTTTCCCTTTCTCTTCTTAAAAGGCCAAAGTCCTATAGAATTACAGCCCAACCCTAAGACCTCACTTAACCTTAATTTCTTCTTAAAGGCCCTGACTCCAGACAGTCATACTGGGGGTTCAGGATTTAACATGAATTCTGGGGGAACAGAGTTCAGCCCAGGTCAATCAGTGTCATCATTACCCATTTCCAAAACTCTGCTGCTGGGGTGACCATCTGTCTGGCTTTGCCCAAGATGTTCCCAGTTTCAACACTTAAAGTCCTGCATCCTGGGAAACCTCTGTTGTAGTCCCTACCAAATCCATCCAACATAACGCCCATGCTAGAATCCTTAGCCAACCTGGAGGCTTCCTTCCCATCTGCTTTCTGCATCTGAGCAATCACCAAATCCAACAATACTAACTTTAAAAATCATCTTAGATTTGCCTCCACACCTCCATTTTTACTGCCACCTCCATGGTTATATCCTCAGTGTCCCCCCTCTCGAGTGTTGCAGGGCCCTCTTGTAGTTTCCCCTCACTAAAAACCAAAACTTGAGCATGCATCAGAACTCCCCCCAGGACTTGTTAAAACACAGATGGCTGCCTCTCTGTCCCTTCCCATTTTCTGATTGTGTGACTTGGGAGTGGGGCCTGAGAATTTGTGTTTCTACCAGATGATGCTGATGTGTTGGGGTCCACAGCTTTGGGGTTCAGAACTTTGTGGCTGAGTGGTTTTCACTCTGTGTTTCCAGAGCCATTGGAGAGATAGAGCCCGCTGGAGATTCCAGAAGCATGTGGGTCATGCAGCAGCAACACATTCCCATCCAGGGCCCTTTGAAACTGCAGAATTCCACATCAGCAGGAAAGACCTGGCACCAGACTAGCTTATTGTCAAGTGACCTGCCCAACTGGGAACTCTCTTTATCCCATCCTCATTCCTATTCACAACAATTACTCCTAATTTAAAATGCTGAGTCAGTTGCTCTTCACAGAGGATTTGGGTTGGGACATCCCTGACTTATGATTGGACTGTGTTATCATTCATCATGTTTAAGACCTCAGCATGTTCCAGACTTCTCACCAGCCCAAGGTAGAGTGGATGTCTCCAAACAACTGGGACATTGCTTCCCCTGAAAATCTTCACCTTGTCTAAATATACTTATATATACTCAACTTGGATCAATTCTGGATTCTCTTTATTCAAACATTAATTAATTCATATGAATTCATTAATTCACAATAAGTATTTATTGTGCCTGCTATGGGCTGGCACCTACAATACAGTGATGAAGACATTCAGAATCTGCTCCAAATTCCATGAGGTTTAGAGTCTAGGGAAGTTCCTGATGTCTGAAACGTGACCAGAAACTCAGCTGCCCTGTTTCTGGTATTCTCTCCTGTATAGGAAGCAAAGCATTTTCTCCTCTGCATACACAATCTGACCAATGCCTGAAGTTTCTACCTACTGCTGTGTTCTTAAGATACAGACATACACACACTCTCACACGCACACATCTTTCATGTCACATATTAATCATCACTACTTTGGTGAAGCTCCCATCAGCTCATTGTATTAGTAATTATTACTGCTTAACAAATTGCCCCAAAACTTCTCATCTTAAAATAGCACCTATTATTTTGGAGTTCCTTCAGAATAGGAATCTGAGTATAGCTTAGTGGGGCCCTTTAATTAGTGTCTCACCTGGCTACAATCAAGGTGTCAGTCAAGGGTTTGCAGGCTCATCTGAAGACTCAGGCAAGTATCGAAGCTTTGCTGGTTGTTGGCGGAATTCAGTTCCTCATGGGCTGTTGGGCTAAAGACCTCAGTTCTCCTCTCACTGTTGAGCATATATCATACTCTGTTTCTTGTCCTTTGGGCCTCTCCCACATGGCAGCTTGCTTCATCAAGAAGATGATAGGGAGTCTGCCAGCAAGATGGAAGTCATAGTCTTTTGTAATGGAATCACAGGAGTGATATCTCATTACCTGCCATATTTTGTTGGTTCAGTCCACATGCAAGAGGATAAAAGTGTGAATATCAGGAGTAGGTTAGTCCCCTTGCCTATAGGTTCTTATAATACCCCATACTTAATGGCGGTAAGCCCTGTGATGATTAATTTTATGCATCAACTTGACCAGGCCACACAGTACTTAGATATTTGGGCAAACACCAGTCTAAATGTCACTGTGAAAGTTTGTTTAGATGAGATTATTATTTAAATCAGGAGACTTTGAATAAAGCATATAACCTTCCATAATGTAGGTGAGCCTTTTGCAATCATCGGAAGATCTTAGAGAAAAAAGACTGAAGTCCCCCAAGGAAGAGGGAATTTGACTTCCAGAGGGCCTTTGCACTCCAGCTGCAACAATAGCTCTTTCGTGAGTCTCGCCAGCCTGCCAGCCTGCCCCACTGATGTCGGATTTGCCAGCCCCACAATCTTGAGAGCCAATTCCTTAAAGTAAATCTCTCTCTCTCTCCACACACACACACACACACACACACACACACTATTGATTCTGTTTCTCTAAAGAACTATGACTAATACCAGATCCTATTTTTATTGAATCAGTTATTTATAGGACATTTCCCTCCCATAAGCTTCTATTTTCTGTGGGCCTAGCACCATGTCTGTCTTTTTCACTGCTGTATTCCTTCCAGCTAGTAGTGGATTTGACACTAAAAATATACTCAACGGACATCTAGAATTCACATGTACACATGGGTATAATGTACAATATTCACTAAACATTTAAAATCCTACTAAGTGGTACTCATTTGGTACCAGTTAATTCTGCCAGAAGTCATGCTTTATATTTTAGCCATATATTTAGGTATAGAGTCTTTTAAAATTCTCCAAGAAATGAGGTGAATAAACCTAGGCATAGGAAATCATTGATCACCCCATGGGAATGGTGGCACACGTGTGAAAGATAGGTATTCCACCCATATATGGGACAATAGCCTATATCATTACTTCTTTGAAAACCTAAGGTTTGAGAGTAGATTCTCCTCATAGTAAATAGACTTAAATTTTATTTTCTAAGGGAGGAGCATGAAAATCAGCTGTAATTAACTTGGGGGATGTAATTTGATGAGAGCTGGCTCATTGCCATGGTGGCTCCTGAACTGTCCTGATGAATCAGCAAACTGCTGGGTGATTCAGCACGTCCCTCATGATGGGCAAGGAGATTACTCTCCAACTAAAACCCTCATCTCAATTGCTACTCTTCCAAAGCTTTCTCCATGACAGAGTCTCATAATGTATAATAGGGCCAGAAAAGAAGAGTCCAAACACCAGACATATTTATCTCCCACTATACTTTTAACACTGACATGTGTGAAATTTGCAGTACTCAGGCCCAATGTGGGTTTTAAGGTATGGGATTGAGTCTCAATGATGCAGAATTACACAGACGGCAGGGTTATTAGTGGCTTACTTAGTGTGATAACATCAACTGGAGAATACTTCCTAGGATCCATTCCCATTGATAAGAACTTATCAGTGCACATATTGATTGGAGATTTATCTGTACCATCTGTGCTCTGGAAACTAATGATTTGGGCTGGTGTTTCCTCCAAAGGTGAAATACTGAGAAGTACCATTTGGATATGTAGGAAGCTCACACTGATAACTTCTTGCACCCAGGCCAGTATTGCAAAATGTTTTGTAGGGTAGTTTCTGGACTGCTGCTCAGACTGAGAATGTGCAGGGACAGCATGTCCTAGAGGCAGAAAAGGTGATTTCTTCGCTCAGAGGGTCACATGGTCCCTATAGTTAGGGGAAATTCAGGGAAGGTGGAGCTCACGGGTCTAGCATAAAAAGAGCACACAATGTAAACATTTAGCCATAGGCATCTGGCCAAAGTTCTGTTTATGGCCTGCGAGTTTCTGGGGGCAGTCATCTAGACAGGGAGGCTTTATCTAGAACCTTCTGCAAAGACAGCTTCAGTGCTCCATACAAACATTCCATGAACTGAATAGACAAGGGCCCTTTGAATTACATGTGGGGTGCCACAAAGATGCGGTTGAAGAGAATGGAGATTCACCAGTGATTATGATATTCGACAAAGTTCTTAGCTTGTCAAAGGACTGTGAAAGGACTAGATGGGGAAGTGTGAGCCCAGAGTTGATGGGACATGTGTTTAGACATTCTAGGCTACAACTTGGAATTTCTCATATAGGAGCAAAGTAGTGAGATGTGGGACTAAGTAAATACCAATATTAACACTAAAAATGCATACAGTTTATTAAGAACCTCTTATAGGGTCAGGGCTTGTGCCAGCTACTTGAAGTATGTATCACGTATCCCAACTGGCACCATGCCAATCAAGTATTAATTAGTCTTTCCATTTTAAAGATAAGCAAACCAAGTGTCAGAGAAGTTAAGAAGTTTTCTCAGAGTTAAATACCTAAGAAGCGGTAAAGCTAGGATTGAACTCAGTTATATTTGATGCCAAATTTCAAGCTCTATTACACCATCAAACCACAGAATATTCTGGAAACAATGGCATTATTTCATTCATTGAGCTTTGAAAGGAATTCCTAAACATTGTTTCTGTCAGAGACTTAATGATTTTCTCTTTGAATATTCTAGGAACAGGAAGCTCACTACTCCTCAAGGTAGCCCAATTTAATTTACTGGAGGATGGAAGGAACTTTAAAAATTCTTTCTCAATTTAATCCATAAATTTATATACAGTATATAAGTAAATATGTGTGTGTGTGTGTGTGTATTTTTCTAACTTCTTTCCATCCTGCAATGCCCATCAGAAATATCTATGGAGCTTTTCAAAAAATGCAAATATGCATACCTTTAGAAGTCTAGATATCTGTTCTGTGAAAAATAGTCTTACTTAAGAACTTTTTTATACCAGTACATTGGCAAATGATGGCCAGTAGGTCAAATCTGGTTTCTTCTTTTTTTCTTTTCTCTCTTTTTTTCTCAACTCTGTTTTTGTAAATAAAGTTTTATTGGCCCATAGCCATGCCTACTTATTTAGGTATTATCTTTGGCTGCTTTTAAGCTACAATGGGCAGAGATGAGCAGTCCTAACAGACACCGTCTGGCCCACAAACCAAAAATATTTACTATTTGACTCTTTGCAGAACAAGCTTGTTGCTTTCTGTTCTGAAACATTTTAGTGCTCAGGAAAAAATCACCTGGAGAAATTGTTAAAATGTCACAGTGCTGAGGGAAGAGCTCTTTGTGCATTTGGAATAGCACATAAGAGATTCTAAGGCAGGAAAGAACTTGGCTTAGTCATGAGTCGAAGAGGTGTTCAGTGGTGCTGGAGCAAAGAGGACAAAGGGAGGTCAGGGAGGTGCCCACTACATGTCATACAGGATCTGATGAGCTGTGGAAGATGTCTGGATGGCATTCCACTTATTAAAACAAATGGAAGGTTTAAAGTAAGGGAAGCGATATGAATACATTCATGTTTTCAAAGGATCACACCAGCTGCATGCAGCAGGGAGAACGGGGAGGGGCAGGAAAGGACACAGGATGACCAGTGGAGACTCCTCTGTAGTCAAGTTCAACAATAATGGTGACTTGGATAAGACTGTCCCAAGCCATATATCCTGGCAAGAAGTCCAACTGGGATCAATGGAAATAATGGAGAAATGAACTCTGGGCAGTAAGGAAATCTTCATGGAAGATGGTGGAATTGAGAAGGGGCTTAAAAGATGGTTGGAATGTGGGTACCCAAGAAAAATCAAGTGGTTTCTTTTTTTCTTACCACATTCTAATTTAGGAAGTGGTCTAAAAAAACATAGTAAGTAGGCAATAACTCTTTATAAGAATTCTTGAATTGGTATTTCCTTTTCTTTGCAAAATTGCCAACACCATATTAGAGTTACAGTCATACATAGTTCTGCATTCTTTCTCCAGCCCACTGAATCTCATTCTAGGAGTCTGCCATTTTGAGGGTTTCATATTAATCCATCTTTAATAACAATTACAAATGGAATGTTTACTTTGCTTGATAACATTTATAGTTCTTCTGGTTGGCTAGATTTGTTATTCTTTATTTAAAATCTCTTATTAGGAAATGCTTGCACTGTTGAACTTTTGAGCATTTTTATTGTTTATTGTTGTAGTCTCAAGTGTGTTACCCTTCATACTATGGACCAGGGGTGTGTGCATATGAGCGATGTGAATGCATACACATATAAATGGTAGGAAAAGAGACTTCTTTACTGATAAAACTATTAGGGATAGTAGTCTCTATTCAACACCAACAACTTGATTCAAATAAAGTATATAAATGCAATTACTGACCCTTCTGGGGCTTAACTCTTTGTGCTGGAATATGGGACGTTCATGACCAAAGAATCAGTTATACTTATTTTGCTGCTTTCTCTTCTTTCCACTGTCTAGAATAAGTAACACCATTATTAATGGTTTGATCACGTATTTTAAATGGAGTGCTGAGTAGGACACATAAATGCTCTGTGGAAAGGAAATGTAGTTTGTGACATCATAGAGTCCCATGAGTGAGGTATTTCAAGGTGGGTGAGAAATAGCTTACAGGATGTTTTACTGATGCTTCACATCAAGAAGGATTCACAGCATAGCACCCAAAGGATAATCCACGTGGGGAGGGAGAGAAATGGAAGAGTGGGGACAGTAAGTGAGGCTGTTTCATGGATGCTACTGACCTGGCTGGGCTCTGGAGAGCTCACTGTGGAACAAGTCCTTGCTTTGGAATGGGTGGAGGCTGCCCAGAGCCCCTCTTGGCAGCCATGGTGAGAAAGGAAAAGAAGGTTGAGGAAGGCCACACTGAAGGTACTCATTCTGTGTGAGAAAATGGTGACTGGAAATAGCTTTCGTCCTGGCCAGAGGACGCACCAGAAGACATTGGGTGAGTGTCATAGTGATGGCCAGGAAACATCTGGCTTAGGCAGGAAACGGATGGAATTTGAACATAGGCACATCTGTGGTGATGGTAGGATGGGATCCAAAAATATGAAGAAATTTTAACTTTTGGGAGAGGAGACATAATTGAAAAAAATAAGAAAAGAAAAGTATGTAATTACCTGTGTTCTTTTTTTTTTTCCTCCTAATTTGTAGCAAACAGCCTTATTTTTTAAATTTTACTTGGGAAAGTTTTGCATCAGGTATATTATGAATGCTGAGATAGAAGACTCAGGAGAACACACTTCCGGGGGAAGGCCAGAGAAAGAAGACAACCAAAGTCTTCTGGAAGAGATATCTCAAACTTAGTTTCTGCAAAACTATTATCAGGTCCCCCCTGGGAAGTGGCAGATTAGATGTCTAATTAACATATGGCCTGTGGTTATACTTGATGGCTACTTTCCAGTAGGAAGGAAAACATCTTCCTCAAAATATTTTAAAGATTGCTGAGTCAGATAAGAGACTTTAAAAAAGGATTAAACAATTCAAAGTCAGAGAAGCAAAATGGAGATTAGTGATGAGGTGATTTGGATGCTTTCAAGTACATGGGAAGCAGGGAGATATCAGGGAGGCATCAAAGGCAATTTAATAAGTCAGGAGCCAGAAGCCCCCATCTGGGGACGTTTGTATCTCCTACTAATTTGATTCATCCCTAACTGCACTTCTCCCTGCTCTCCCAACCCCCCTGCCCTCTCAAACTGTATTGGGCCTCATGCATTCATTTAGGAGTGGCTAAGGGGTGGGGTAGGGAAGAAATAAAATGAAGAAGGAATCCAAGAAGACAATAAAGAGAAGGCTTTAAAAGTTCAAAAATAGGAATATCTTGTAGTTTTTATCTTTTGAAAGTTGCAATTGTGAATTTTCCCCAAGGTCCAGAAAGCTCAAAATGTCAACCATTAGGTAAAAACAAACCAACCACCAGTTGAGCAATGGTAGGGAAATGCACATGAAATTGACCCAAATGAGACTTTACAGTCAGAATGGAAAAGGAGAGTTGAGACAGGGGCATTTTCAACTCTGAACTCTAAGAAGGGATCAGGTGAGGGCAGTATTCAGGACATTCTTAGCAACTAGCTTACCTCTCCATCAGCATCTCTGAGAGTTTGATCTGGTTTTTCTAGGAGGTGATGGAGGGTGTCATAGGTGAAGTAATAGGACTTGAGAGCACCGTTTTAAATCCTGAACTCCTTGAGGATGGGGTTTCTCTGTTCCTAATCTAAATCCCCATAACTCCAGGACTTAACTCACTGCCTGAAAGACAAAGTGATCATAAATATGTGTTCGACTGAGGATCCATCTTAGAGCCTTGCTCATAGTTCCATAAATACTTGGATCTGGATGTCTATGGAATGAGCACCAAAAGGAATAGCTTCAACCTATTGTTACCTTCTCTTAGCCTTAGATTCCTCTTCCATAAAATGAAAATATCAGACCTACCTGGTAAGCCTCTTGGGAGAAATAAGGCCATGGTGAGACCTAACTTGGGTTAGGCAGCAATAATTCTTAGCCTCTTTTTCAATCTCCCTCAGTTCAGGATCTGCTAGAAAAGCTGAAGGGTTTTCCGATGCAGAATCAGCTTGATTTGTGTGGGAAAAGGCAAACGTGAGGCATTGGGTGAGGGCCAAATGGTCCACAGTCAGATCCATCTGTCCCTCTTCACCGAGGCTGTATCCTGTGGGTATGGTGGCCTGGGGGCTGGGGAGGATGCTTGGGGGGACAGGTGTCAAAGAGGCCAATAATTCTGTCAGGGGTTGGAGGAGATACAATGGGGCCCGAGGGCACAGAGCCAACACCAGTCGTCCCTCAGAACAAGAGTGGCCACACGATCACCTGCCCTGCTTGTTCTGCTGCTTTTCCTCACCAGGCCCTGGAATCTTCCCTTTTTTGTTTTTGTTTTTGTTTGTTGGTTGGCTAGTCAATCAGTTGTTTTGTGAAATTGGACACAGGAAACCTGGTTAAGACAGCCCTGTATGAAGGGCTTGCTGTGACCCAGCCTGCCTGTCTGGGCATTAAAATCCTGTCTGGACTCTTTGGGAGGCCGTGTAGCAGAGTGGTTAACCACTCAGGCTTTGCAATCAGGCTGACCTGGCCAACATTTCTGCTCCTTCTCGACTGGGTGGATTGTCTGGGTGTGGCCATTCACAACCAGCTTCTTGGAACCAGTGATGGGATGCGTTTCTATGATCAAGTATACTGGTTTCCCCTTCTCTCTCCTTCCTCTGAAGGAGGCTTTCAAAGCTTTAAAGTTTCACACTGGATTTGAATCCTGGCTCCTACACTTATTTGCTGAGTGGCCTTGGGAAAGAAAAAAATCCCTTAATCTCTGTAGGTCTCAGTTTTCTCAAAGAGAACTAATATTACCTGTTGGAGGATTAAACAAGATATAATTTGTAAAATACCTCACAGGGTTTCTATCACATGGTGAGCTTTCAGTAAATGCTAGCTATTATTGTTCTCTTAGCTGGGAACATCTTCCCCCAGGTATACACATGGCTAGATCACTTCCTTCAGGGCTTTGCTCAAAAGCTACTTTTTTGAGGGAGGTCTTCCATGCTCACTCATAAAACACTAAAAATTTCACCCTTGTCCCAGTGTTTCTTAACTCTTTCCTCTGCTTTATGTTTCTCTATGGTGCTTTTTGTAATCTCCGATGAATTCTATCTATCTATATATCCATCCATCCTTCCATCCATCTATCCATCCATCCATCCTTTATCCCTCCCTCCCTCATATTATCTAGGTATTCATCCATCCATCCATCTAGCTAGCTAGCTATATTCATCTTGTATCTTCCCTCTAGGATATAAGTTTAAATAGGGCAGACATGTTCATCTGTTGTTTTGTTTTTGTTTTTGTTTGTTTTGCACCGCTCTATCCGCAGCACCTAGAAAAATGCCGAGCACTTAGTAGAGACTCAATAAATATTGAATGGGTTAATGAATATTATTATTGTTATTCTTTTTTTTTTTTTTTTACAGATTTTTATTTATTTATTGAGAGAGAGAGAATGATAGAGAGAGAGCATGAGAGGGTAGAGGGTCAGAGGGAGAAGCAGACTCCCTGCTGGGCAGGGAGCCCGATGCGGGACTCGATTCTGGGACTCCAGGATCATGACCTGAGCCGAAGGCAGTTGCTTAACCAACTGAGCCACCCAGGCGCCCTGTTGTTGTTATTTTAATTGGAGCTTTATGGTAACAATATAATACTTAGTTCAGAGTTATTAAACTCCAGGCATTAACCTGAGAGCTAGCTGTAATAACTTCCATCTATTAACATCGATATTCTTAGAATAATTATTATATATGTTTTATACATTGAGATTAGTGGGGTAGTTAACACAGTGGAGTACCATTAGACCCACCTTCAGTACTGAAGCATGCAGGTTCTCATTTGTCTACTTGCCAGGGGCATTGCCTCTTTGGGAATTGCCCTTGCCTGATAAGAGTTGCCTTGTCCAAGGCCACAACTCCTGCATAAAGGCAGCTCACATCCAGTAACTTGTAGATGCATTGGTATAAAGGGCTGGCCCACTTGTCCCAATTCAAGACAACTCTAAAGTGTAATCCCAGATTCTGACAGGTTGGTTGAAGCGTCCATTACTACTGCATTCAGCTCCACCTCTCCCTTTGCCTGGTCCTGCTTCCTTCATTCCCAATGTATGTGTTGATCCTGAGGGCTTTCCCTAATAAGGTTTCTGCATATAAATTTCCATTTCAGAATCTGCTTCCCACTGACCTCCAGTAGTGACCTTTTATTACTATTAGTGGAAATTTCTATTATTTGGAGGTACAAATGCTCAAACTTCATATTCCATATAGGCTCCATCATATGATTTCTCAGAAACAGTGCTTCTTTCCAATGTGGTGCATATAATTTTTCACCACTTGTTTATGATTAGCTTATTTTGCTTATCCAGTGAACAAATACTGAGTGTCTCCTATGTGTGCAGCACTGTGCTAGACTTGCTAAATAAGAAGATAGATATGTCTCTAGGTTCTCCACCATGATCTGCATTTCATTCCCTTCCCTAGGTTGGGAAGAGCCATTTGTTGGCCTGATCGAAGTTAAAAATGTACATTTCCATTAAGCATAATTATCTAGTCCATAGTCCTTTTTGTGTGAACTTCTTCTGGTCAGCTCAAGAGTGTGATTCTGTGTAGATAAATATATATATCATCAAACTTGAAAATAAATTGGGTTATTCTATGTATCTTTCTCCTCTTTGTTTGCCTAATGTGTCTTAGAGATTTGTCCATGTTCATTCAAGCATATCTCCCTCATTCTTTAGTAAGACACAATAGCAAGGCTGCATAATTTTCATTCAGCCATCGACTCATTTAATCATTCAACAAATATTTTCAAGTGCTTCCAAAGCCATCACACCTTGTCAGCTCTGAGCAAGACCATAGCTTCAAGGAGATAAGATTCTCTAGTGGGCAAATCAGAAAATAAACAAGAATGCAAATAGAAGAATGGGATCTTTTCAGAAAGGAAGAAATGGAATAGGATGATGGGTAGTGAGGAGAAGAGACTGAAAAACCCTTCCCCAAACTGGCTGGTCAGAGAATGTCTTTTAGGACGCGACACTACAGTTGAGTCCAGGGAGCTGAAACAAGCTAGACACAGGAAAACCATGGCAGTGGGCACTCCAAGCAGCAAGTATAGGATATACCTGTGATATGAGACAGGAGTAACTGTGGCTTCTTCCAAGACCAAATAAAAGCCAGCATGCTTGAGCTCAGAGAGTGTAAATGTGAATGTGAATTAAGGAGACTGGGTCTAAAATACAGCCTAACCTCTAATATTCTATTACATCTCATGGGATTTCCTATCTCTGAGAAATACATTTTGAAATTCATTATTCATTCAAAAATACTTATTAAGCATTTTATTATGTGTTAAAGATAAAAGTAAGCAAAGTCAACATAACATCTGCCCTCATTGAGTTTATGGCCAATGGAGGAGACAGAAACTCTTTTTAAAAGTTTGATCATTTAACTAGCACAATGGATATTTGGCAGCCTATTGCTGTTTGAGTATTACATTTGCAGGTGGTAAAGTCCAACCTCTTAACATAACTCTTTCCCGCTAAGGCAGTGAATGATCATACTCCATAAAAATTAATAATGTCGTCTGCAGGAGCTCATTGGCCTTGGAATTTATTTTAACTACATGCCTAATTCTCATTAATCACTGTTACACATCATTTGTTAGATGTTGTCTCTGGAAGTTCCCATTCATACCATGCTACAGTCCTAAACACAATGTTTGCCTTCCCTACTTCCTTAAGTTCAATAAAAATGGCTTCTCTGACAATGTCAGTGATCACCTGGTATTCTGAAATTCTTGTTTAACTTAGTAGGTTCCTCAGCCAACTGTCCAATGCACAGGGTCTTATTTCAATTCCTATTTTAACATTAGATCTTTGTTATAACCATTGAAAAGGGTTTAGCAACCCATCTGTCTTCTATTTCTCCCCAATTCCATTACTAGCATTGTCCTTTAGGGACATCCCTGCTGGCAATACCATCATGTTGCCTGGTGCTCCCACCTGCCCAAGTGGTAGTAGATAAGCTTATTTGGCAGAGACAACAGAGGGGAGAAAGAGTGGGGCTTCAGAGTCAGGGCTTTCTGAGTTTGAAGTCTCTTGTGTAGAATAGGCACATGGTCTTGGGCAAAGGCCAAATACTACATGAGCCTTACTTTCCTGATTTGCAGAATAGACCTCAGGGCCAGGATTATAGTGAGGTAAGTGAGGCATTCCCTTCAGGTGCAAAATTTAAGGGGGCATCAAAAAACTCTGTAATCAAGATGAAAAAACACCTTAAGGCAATCGTTTATAAGACTCAAAATTAATGCAAAAAATCCATGATGAAAAAAAAACCCCAGAATTTTACATAAAGACAGGATCTGACAGGATCAGCATTAGGACAAGGAGAAAGAGACTGAGTTGTACAAATGTGGGGTGCCCCCTTAAATTTTGTACCTGAAGCTAGTGCCTCCCTCGCTCCTCCTAGCCCTGGCCCTAATTGGCCTAATTGCATTACATGATAAGTCTGTTATGAAAATACATTTTGATAATTGAAGTAAAGAATCTTACATAGAGACTTGTACCCACTTAAGATACTTCTCTCCCCTAACTTCCCATCTTTGACATCTTAATCTGCTTCCCCAAGATGAGGCAAGATGAGGGATACACCAAAATGAACCTTCCACTCATCAAGTACTTATCAGTGTTGTGTACAACTCATCAACCCACCTAAGCCCTAGTACATTGGTCTAGCCAACTGTGAGATGCTTCTAAGTGCTTTTCTTTCATATGGATCTCTTTCCCTCTCTCTCAATACAATATTGGCAGCATATTTATTTACTCTCTGCAAGAAAACCACTGCAGTCCTAGGCTGGGACATTCTCTGGCTCCATGAGACTTACCCAGACATCGTCTAGATCTATGACTTGAAAGTTTTCCCATCAGCCTCCCTCCCTTGTACAAACTGAGGCATCATGCACACTCATCACCTCGAATCCTATGCCAAGTTCTTGCTTTATGTGCGCAATTTCAGATCCATTGGCCATTTGGGCAGGAGGCCTAATATGAACTCCTAAGTATCTTCTTGGCACCAATTCCCTACCTAGTGCTCTTGCCAACCTCATCTTACCCACAGTGTTCTCTGTACTCACTTGTATGGAATATGAGTCTTTTCTAAGCTTCTTAGAGTCTGCTCGTTCTCCTTCACCATCACACAGCATTCTTAAGCCTATGGATTCTTCCTATAGCTCCTGACCTATTGACATGTGATGGCCTTGACTTGGAGGTGCAAAGGGCTGACCAAACCTGCCACTTGGGCAGGTGGGAATGCTAGGTCAACATGATGGTGTTTCACAGGGGGATGTCCCTAAAGGACAATGCTAGTAATGAAGCTGGGGGAAAATAGAAAGCCTATAGATTGGTAAGCACTTCTTAAACAAAAAGTTCAAAAGTTATAAGAGAACCAAGAACAAATGTTAAAATAGGAATTGAAAGAAGACTCTATGCACTGGACAGATGGCTAAGGAACCTACTGAGTTAAATAAAAATGTCCAAATTCCTAGTGGTCATTGGCATCTTCAGAGAAGCCATTCTTCTAGAACATACTCAAGGAAGTAGGAAAGGAAAATACCTTATTTAGGACACTACCATAGTATGAATGGGAACTTTCAGAGGCAAATCTAATAATCTAAGAATGTGGATAAAATAAATTCAAAGACCAATGAGCTCCTACTGGTGACATCTATTTTTTTTTTTTTGCCTTGATCTGGGTTATTGCCACAGTACTTGATTTCCCTTCACACCGAGGGATGTCTTTTGCCTCACTTACTTAATCAAGCTTGTTCAGAAGTGGGCCATCTTGGATCCCCCAGGCCCCTTGAGACAGGAGTAGGGCAGGATGATCATGGACTTCGCAGTAAGACCAACCTGATTTCAAACCTGTCTTTAATTAGTGGGGTGACTTCATGAAAACCCCTTCAAACTTCTGAGCTTTAGTATTCAAGTAAGTCAAGTGGGCAAAATGTCTACCCCGCCACTCTGACTATATTTAAAAAAAAAATAAAACTCAATGTAAAAGTTCCATGTTAACCTCATTGTCTGCAGAAATCCATTGATTCAAACAACAGAGCCGAATTGAGAACTTGCCATGACATAGGTGGACCCCTGCCCTCCAGTGACTCAGAGACAATTAGGGAAGAGACAGATAGGCAAACATGGCATCAAAAGGATACAGAGCTTGAGGACAGTGTGAGTGGAGATACAACATTGGCCCAAGGAAGTTCTGGAACCTAGTCTGGGAAGTGGGTGGGATACAAGAATGCTCCCCAGAGTAGGTGTCCCCTGAGCTGTGTAGAGATTAGTGGTTGGCCAAAGAAAATGAAAGTATAAGGACAAAGATGTGGATTCGAATGCATTATCTTTCTTCCCGTTGCCATCCAGGGGCCATAAACCACTGGGGTTGGCAACCCCTTGACAATCTTCACTTCTAGTCCTTCCTCGTTCCTTTATATTATTTGATTATTAATTTTGTTTTTACCCAGCAGTACTTTGCTTCTTCCTCAAAAAAGGATACTTTGAAAAGCATTTTGAGATCAAAGAGTTTGCATTATGCAGAGTAAGGTGAGCCATGGGATTCTGAGGGCTGCCACCAGAGCATGACCTCATGATATACAAGTTCCAGGAAGAGGGACAAAGCCTTTGCCTGAGGACATTAGATATGAGTGGCTGTTTTGAGTCAAAGCTTAGAGACAGCAGATCTGGGATAGAACCTAGTTTTTCAGATGCCAGAGGTCACTTCTCTATCCACAGTGCTAGCTAAATAGGAGCAAAGATGAGCTTCCACTGTTAGTGATTCTCAATCTGGCCAATAATAGAATGACTCAGGTAGGGGGCACTTTTATTAAATATCACCTATTGCTGTGTTGCAATTTATTGGATCTCATGTCTGTATTTCCAGGAGATGATAAACTTCCTGAGGCCAAGTAGGCAGGCTATTGTTGGTGACCAGCACAGGGGTCTGGCATATGGTAATATATACCACAAAGGATGATCTATCCGCATCGAGTTTATCTGTTTCATCTTAAAAACACTGATTTGTGAGGGCATGTGGGGGGCTCAATTGGTTAAGCGTCTGACTCTTGATTTCAGCTCAGGTCATGATCTCAGGGTCATGAGATGGAACCCCGAGTCAGGCTTCAGGCTCAGCTCAGTGTCTGCTTGAAATTCTCTCTCACCCTCTCCCTCTGTGCCTCCCCCTGCTCATGCTCTCTTTAAATAAACAAACAAACAAATAAAATCTTTAAAAAAAACCTGCTGATTTGTGAGTCTTAGACCTATGAATTAGAATCTATGGGGATTGGAGAGGCCTGGAACCTTCATTTTAATAAAGTTCCTAAATAAGTCTTATGCTTAATCAGAGTAACCACTTATCATAGTGATGCAACCATGGAGGGTGGGGAGACAGCTGGTGAAATTTTCCCCTCTTGGTTTTCTTTTTCTTTCTTTTTTTTTTTTTTTTTTTACAACTTTAGGATGATCTGAAGACCCAGCAGAGATTCAGGCAGGCAGAGCAGGAGGAAGAGTCCTTGGATGGGACACAGAACCCAGAGAGAAAGAGGAGTCTGTCCATGTAGACTCAATGTGACAGTGAGCCACAGGAAAACCTAGAAATTGTTGAGGGTTGAATCAAATCAACTGTCCTAATAGATGCCTGTCAGTATATTCCAGTGAAAAAATCGGTAGCCTATGCCTGGCTAGCAAATTTTGGTAACAGTGAGACTTCAGTGCGGTCACTAAAACAGCCCCTCAGGGTTCAGCCTCCTCTGTCTCCTCCTTTGTGCCTGGCTCTGACTGATTCACACCAGTCCCCTTAGTCCTTGCGAAGGAAGGTGCCTACTGTGTGGCAGCTGCACCAAATCCATCGTGAGGAGCAGCTTTGGCATGAGTCATTTGGGGATGTGGGAGTATTGGACAAGACTGTCACTCCAGAGAAGATCACCTGGAAATGTGTGTGTGTGTGGGTGAGAGAGAGAGAGAGAGAGAGAGAGAGAGATGCTGTATCCATTTTCAAGACTGTGCCAATTAAAGGGGAGCCTATGTTTTCATTCTGATGTGCTTGACCCCAAGGCATTCTGGGAAATCAGTGACAGCCAAGTCTGATAGGAAATCAACTCCAGTTATACTGAAGTGCTAAGAGTTTGGTTCTCAAGTCATACAGACTGAGTTTGAATCTCAGCACCGCCATGATCTCTTGATCTGGTGCAAATTATGGGAATAAGAACAGTAACACCAACCTCAAAGAGTTATGAGGATCAAATGAGAAAATCTATCCTTATAAAGGACTGGCCCCCTTCAAATGCCAGTAAATGTTAGGTTCACAGTTCCCCAGAATAATTCAATTGTTTTAAGTCAGCCACAACATCTTCCTAATAAGGATTGTCAATCCTATTTTATAATGTTTAAGAGTCTCCATGTGTTAGTCAGGAGGGAGTAGGCTGGAGTGTACCAAAATCCTGGTGACTTGACCTAACAGAGGCTTATTTATTACTCCTATTAAGTTAGCTGTGGGTCCAGGCAACTCTCCCGGATGATTTACCTCCGTGTGGTTACTGGGTGCTCAAGGCTTTGCCTTCTCTACTAGAGGCTCTGTGGGTCTTCACTGGGAAGAGAGAGGTGGACAAGAATGGGGAGAGAGGGGATTCAGGTCCGCCTATTGTTAATTTCAGCCTGGGAGTGACAGCCATCATATCTGCCCATAGCCAATTGGCCAGATCTGGTAACAGGGCTGCCCCTAAATGCACGAATGAAGAAATAAGGGGGAGTGGATAAAACGAGAAGCGATCGCCACTTTCTCCGCCACAACCTCCTTCACTACCAGAATCTAAACACCGTGGTTTTTATTTTGCTATCTCCCTGCTGCCTTATCTCCCACCATTTGCCACCTTCTGTTTTGAAATACTGGTAATTCTGTAGGTGTGTCATGAACTATCACACATCCGTGCCTTTGCCATGATCTTCCTTCTAACTGGGTACCATCTCTCTACTCATCCACCTGACAACCTCCTATGGCTCTGAAGTCTCATTCCCTTGGAGGGCACTTTTTCAGGGATGATGAACTTTTGTGACAAAGAGTTGAGGAAGATCCCATCACTTTCATGAAGCCATTCCACTGCTATTCCTCACTCCCACAGGTGGTGTTTGAGCCCAAAGTCTTTGCCATCATTAGTTTTAAGCCATACTTCACGTGACCTTAATAAAAATTTAAAGATCATATAACATACATTATCCTGTAGGTGTGTTAGTCTTATATATGACATCATCTGGGCTCCTGGGATTTTTTTATGGCTGTCATATATCTTGAAGGTAAGACTTAGCCAATCTCCACATAATTACGTAAAATTCTGTTTAGTTTGCCAGGCACCACAATGGAAATATATCCTCTGAAACATTACTATGTATTTATAATAGCAAAATAATTACAGAACAATATTTATAGAATATTATCTCTTTCAAATAAATATGTAAATTTTAAAGTATTTTTTCATAATTAAAACTGACACATAATTTCAGTCATGTTTCATTGTGTCATTTTAGAAGATTTTAATATTTGGAAGACTTTCTAAATTTATGTATAAGCACAATATCAGACATACCTATAATATTGTCAACTTCTGCCTTTACGTCATTATGCCAGACCCCTGAAAAATCTGCCAGTCTTCTGGATGTTCCATTGGTATATATATTTAGGAAAATAGCTGAATTTTTCAGTCCTCTCTTAGCATTTTGGCACTTTATAACCACAGCCTTCACTCTTCAGACCCAAATTGAATTGTTGAAAGGAAGGTGATACAATTGATCAGAGAGTTAGAACTTTTTTTGAAAATCACTCAAGTGATATTTCAGACAATCTGAATCATGTCATTAGAAATGTGGGCATTGAAGAATTATGGATTTCATGTGTACTATGTCCAAAGAGTAGGGTCATGTAAAATTAAAAGCTATATCATATTTTACATGTGGTTCATATCAGCTTGACTTGTTTTTCGGAGCTCATTTTAAGTTCCTCAAGGCAAAGAAAGATCTGTCTCTTCCCTGTTAGTGTGGACCTTCTTGTAGCGCCTTGAGTGTGTTAAACATAATTTCCCCAGGGCCTGCAGATAATTTAACCAACAAAATAAATGTAGTCTTCCTCCTTCCCACTGAGAATTTTAACATATGGTCCCTATTACCCAAAAGATGATACAAACAGAACATACAATTATATTCAAAAGGATTTGGAGGAATGTATGGAGCCAGAGAATATCATATATTATCCTTTGGGATCACATAAGCGACAGGGAGGATGGGTCATTGGTATCTTTGTTTGCATCCCTATTGGGTTGCAAGTTCCTTGATGGCAAAGAATCTGACAATTGACATTCATTTATTCATTCTACACATTTATGAAGTGCTCATTGTGTCTTACACTGATCTAAGTAAATAAATACCTAGTTGTCTATTTCCTACAATCCATTCAAAGGAGTTAGAGTTGTTTTTCTAGTGGTGGTGAAGGTCTTGGCATACTTTCATCCCTTCGTACCTTTTTAACCAAGAGCACAATATGGCAAGGAGCTCGCTGCCTTGGACAGGGTCTAGAGCCATGTTCATGAAGCAGAAGTCAGGCCAGTGCTCCAACAGGAAATGACCCTCACAAGTAGCACCCTGCTTTAACCCATCAGGTTCCCCATCCTTCAGTATTATCCAGAGTACATCTCGGCCAAAGTGACAGTTGGCTGACCCAATGAAAAGGTATGAGCGGCGTCGCGGTAACCTCATGTCTCCATGACAGTCCTATCCTGCTCCAGTATATAAAATTCATTAATAATGCAATGTCTTTGTGGTAAGATCAAGAAACGTGCAGACTTTTTATGAAGTATAGGGTGGCTGCTGGGCACAGAATACCAGAAAGTGGGCTTGATAAATTTGGCTTTAAAATTCCAAGGGAAATATATTTATATAGGCATGTAAGTACTTCTAGGGATGAGATATAGTGCACTTCCTGTTCCTCAGGGGTGAGGAGGGGGGATTGCCAAGCCATCTAAACAAAGCACTAGAACTTGTTAATGAATTAAACCCCATTGATTGGTGGAAGAAAAGGTTTAGATTCGAAGACTAGTAGAGAAGTCCCAAAAGGTAGAAAGCCCACAATAATTAGTTTGAACAGTTTTTGTTGTTTGCGTTTTAGGTATCAGATCAATAAAGCAACATTAATAATTAAAGACCAGGATAAATATACCAATTCCAGATTAGAGCTTTGAGCTTTAAATTGGTTGCGCCCAAGGCTTTTTTATCCCCCTTTTTTTAATAGGCTCTAGTCTTTCCAGACGTACTGAAGGGCTATAAAGTGACTTCTTATCCTGTGGATTTGGTGAGGAATATGAGGTAGTTATAGATGAGGGCTGTTGAGAGGTGACCAAGCAGGCATCTGGCGGGGCCACAACAAGAAGGGATAGGTATGTCTTATTGAAAAGAGTTGAGTCTCTGTTGTACTCCTTCAGATTTACGTTTGCAGCTTCTAAAACAAAGGGTGGGAGTAGGACTTTCTGCTCACCGGGGGGCTAGCTGGAAGGCTGCCATAAGAGTTCAAAGCTTGGAAGAGGAAGAAGGCAAGATCTGAGTGAGATGTGGCTGAGAAAGGGCTGCTGGAGCTCAAATTCTGGGGGTATTAGATAGTCTTTGGAAATGCACTGACAAGGCAACTCCTGGCAGAGAGAGCTTATGACACTTGGGAGGGAGTGGGGGAATTAGGAAGTGGTACTTGACACTAGGAAAGTGTCATGACTTCCCCCAAGACTGGGGGAACAGAGTAGTGGAAACCAAATGTGCTCTTCACAAGTCTTTAGTCCAGGGAGATGTGCACTGATCTCAGTTCTCCAAATAGCCATACCCCATGAGGGGAGAGGGCAGCAACTTCATCAGGCCTTTGTGCTAAGGGACAGTCTCTGTCTGAATCCATGTTTCCTGTAAAGCCTTCTGGATAGATTTCCTGAGGAGCTCTTCCCATCGGGAAGGAAGTTGACTATGTCCACATTGGTCTGGCCTTAGGCCAGGTACATATCATCCTTAAAAATAAAAGACACACCCACATCCACCACTACTTCATGTCCTTCCCATTCTTTCTGGCTCTTGTTTTGTTTTTTAATTCTTCCATTGTCCAGTTTTTTTTTTTTTCTCTTTTAACAACATATAAGTTGTCTGTTATCCTAAATCTTATGCCCACCACTCTGTTCGCTTCTTAGTCACTCAGGGACATCCCTACAGGGTCAGTACCTTTATTTTCCCTCATTCTTACCCCTCGTCTCTAAGGCAATGGTCCCTAATTTTGCTATGACATTTGTACTCTTGGTTTTTCTAGCAATGTACTCCATTAAATTTGACCACAGCTAGGAATGTTGATGGTTTCTCATATGGACTCATGGAATCTTCAAGTGAAAATAATTTGGAGATCATGTAAAGTTCACACCTCTCTCCCCTTGCCCCCAGTGTGATATCCATCCTCAAGGAAGGTTTCTCCTATACTATTGGAAGTGGTGCATACTAACATCCCTCTTGGAGACACTCGTGCTAAAGATGCGTGACATGTTTAACTTAGGTTAATTTAGTGGTTCCCCTAATTACCTAACCAGCAAATTATCCTCTCTTTATTTTTTCTCTAATAACTATGAATATCCTGTAACAATATTTCAATGAGCACAATGGGGGATGGTGATTGAACCTAACACTTTCATCCAGCAAAGTCATTCCCTCTTCAGCACTCCTGAGAGATCATCATCTGTATCTGTTTTGATACCTCAAATGATGCAGAGCTCACTATCTCTCAAGGCAGGTTCATTTCATCCTAAAAATCATTGTAACCTGTATCTTTTCACCAATATTGCCACCTTTGGTTAAAATGCTGCTGCTTACTGTAGATACACACTATTTCCAGAAGGTTCTCATACCTCTTTTCTGCCTTTTAGCTTATTTCCCTTCATACCATGTACCATATTCTTTTTCTTGATTAAACCCACTCTTTTTCCTGAAACCCACCTATGAACATTTTTCTACACATTTTTAGCATGTCCCAACACTCCTAAAAATTGTAAAGGCAAGCAGAGTTTCTTTCTTAATCACCCTAATCTGAAATTCCCGAGTTCAAACACAGGAATTTGCTCATTTCTATCACATTTTCAGATCTTGAGAAATCAATTTTGACTGTATTCATAGAATTGATTGCCAGTGGGAGCCTCTCTCCCTCTGCAGGCCACACCCTCTAGTTTTTCTTGCATAGAAATCCAAGCTCATTTTTAAAAGACATGCACTTCAGATGGCTAGTAGGTCTATTAAATTACACCTTCTTCTGGCTTACATACTTGGTCTTAGATAGTAGTTTAATAATATGTCACATTTATTTTTCCTTCTAATCTTTATACAATTTGCTGTTAGGAAACACACCTAGTACTACCCTTTTCTACTGCACCCAAGGAATCCACCTCACTCTTGTAAAATCTCTCATTCTAAGTGTTCATTCTAGGAGTTTCCATATTCATAAACTGGTTCCCACTCCACAAGAATTTAGTTCACCCATACATTTGCCCCTCTGCACAGTCTTATTTCTTGGTACTGAGCTGACCCTAAGATTTTCAGCTCTAGAAGTGCCCCAGATTATAGCCTGGCTATGAGAATCATGTACTGACCCTTATCAATGACATGTTATCATGGGCCAGGAAGCACATGGCTAAGTGTTTTATGTGTGTTTGGTTTCCTCATTGTAATTACTCTAATAGAATTATTTCCCCCATCCTAAAGATAAGGAAACTGAGGCTTATGAAGTTCAGGTAAATTCATCTGTGGTCACCTCATACATAAGGGCTAAAGTCAGGATTGAACCAATCCAGTTCCACAGGGAGCAGCTCTAAGCTGCTGAATTATGCTTCAGTTGTTGTGAGCCTCATGGCAGTTTCCTATATCTTAGACTTTATTTTGAAGACTTAATTCCTATCTACAATGGACCCTTTCCAACCTTCCTCCCTCCTTCCTTTCTTCCCTCCTTCCTTCCTCTCTTCCTTCCCTCCTCTCTTCCCTCCTTTCCTCCTCTCTTCCCTCCTTTCCTCCTCCCTCTCTTCCTTCTTCCCTCCTTCCTCTCTTCCTTCTTCCCTCCTTCCATCCTTCCTCCCTTCTTTCTCCCTCTCTTTCTATCATTAATCCTTCCTCGCCTTCCCCCTCTTCCTTTCTTTCTCTTGTCTTCTTCAGTTTTACTACTTTAGTTTTACTTTAATATTAGTTTTACTCCATTCTCCTTTCACCTCTTTAGAATACACGGGAGACTCTTCCAGAATGGAGAAACTATGCTCTAGAATGAAAGGGCCTCAGAAAGGGGCCTCGGGAGACTAGGGTTCTTAGTGGCCATGATCTTGGGTCCTTAACACCCTCACTGTCTTCCTAGAAGGAGTTTGACAAGCTGTGAGCATTTATTTTGTGCCAGGCACAGAGGGTACAAAAAACTAAAACATGACTGCTATCTACTAAGATGTACTATTTACCTAGTTCTGTGCCAAGCACTTTGCATGCCTTTTCCTCACTGTCTTTATTCTTTTCAGCAACAGTCCTGCTAGGTAAAGGGTTTCATTCACAATTAACAAAGCAAGCAATGGTCACAGAGGTTCCATGTCCATATTTAGCAAATGGAGGAGCTGGGACACCAACCCAGGCCCAAGACTCCAAATTCCTGTTCTGTGAACCACCACACCACCATGAATTCCACAAAACAGGAATATCAAGAGGTGTGATGCAATAAAAAGGCCTCTTTGATCAAATAAGTTTGAGACGTTTTAGGTACAATTCGATTAGATCACACTGGTGGTAAATGGCAGTTCAGGATTCAAGATAAGATACATAGAACTCCACTTCTGTTCTCTCCCTACAGTATTATACTGCCTCTTTGGTGGATTCCCAGAGAAAACTTGAAAATACATTTGAGCTTAAAAACATACCCATATTGAAGACTGCGTAGGACCCAAAGGCCTTAATAAGAATGCATACTTATGCTAAATGACATTGCAAATGTAAATGTCATGTGTCCGTATTTCCTCTAAGGATAATTCATAACCAAAAGGCGGGTGCATGCTCTAGCAGTGACGACAGCAGGACAATTCTTTACAACCAATTGCCGCCTTTTTAGTAATTAACATGCTCCATATAGAGTGAAAGGTCATTTCTTCTCCTTTTTCTCTAACGGTCTCTAATATTTACCAAATACTGTCGCATTGTTGGAAGTGTCACAGGCTCTACAGAACAGGGGTGATTCCACACAGTGATTCATGATGACTTAGTTCATTAAGAAAATTACAACTCATTTATTTGGATGCTATATCTCTTCTGCTCTCAAAGAATTCTCTTTGATTAAAAAAGTGAATTATGTTGACTTGTTTCGGTATTGTACGTGGCTTCTAATTAAAATAAAAGATCATGTGTCTTAAGTACGCACTTCCTTTTAATGACCATTAGAAGTTTCCCCAAAAAAATTGTGATAGCAGAGGCACAGCGATTCAGAGCTGAGTTCTCTTCTCTTTCCCCTGTCACTTACCTCTCACTGCATGGCACCTTGGATAAACCTGTCTCTAAGCACAGACCAGGGAGCCATCCTGGAAACCCGCCTCTCTTTCTTCACCAAGTCTGTCGGTTTCATCTCCAATACTTTGTTTAAGTCTGTCCCTTCTCCCCACCTCCATGACAGTTGCCCACATCACTGTCCCCAACATAATAGTCTCTCCACTCCCCTCCCTTCTTCCAGTCGCCTCCCGCACAGTAGCCAGAGAAGCATTGTACAAACCATCTGTGGTAAAAGACAAGGTATTTTCCCCCAGTGTACTGTGGACCGACATTCTTGTAAAATGCACAGAAATACAATAAAAATGTGCTCAGATATTGCGGCAGTCAAATGCCATGGAAGTTTTTAAATGCCCGTGTTCCATTTCTGTGCTCATCTCCTGGTCTGGAAACAGACTTTGCATTCTGGCACTGATCTCAGGCTCACATTTTGAGTGTCACTGAACTAAAGAGATTTAAAAATACGTATAAATCAGATCACAACCCCCCTCGATTCTGATTTCTATTAAATTACAAACTAAAATAGTTTAGCATCCCCTACATGGCCCAGCCTCAGCAGACCCTATGCTATGTCCTCTGGGCTTGCCACCATCAGCCACCCTGGCTGTCTTTCAAGTCCTTAAAATGCTGAGTATCTGCATACTTTTCTCTATCTGGAATGCTCTTCCCCAACCCATCAGCCTGGCTTTCTCCTATGTTCTTCAAGGCTCACCTAAAATATCTCTCATGCAGGAAGATGCGGCCACATCCTCCTACCACTACCACTGCTAATAAAATTATTTGACACTCCTTCCATTAAAAGGTGGGGTCTATGCCCACTCCCTTGAATCTGGGCACACTTGGTGACTGCTTGCCCAATAGGATATAGTGGAAGGGAGACTGCCAGTTTTTAGGCTCAGCCTTTAATATTGATCACTTGCATCAGGTGCCTCTTAGATTAGGTGCTTTGAGAAGGTGTCCACCATGTAAAAAGTCTGATTGGCCAGAAACCTCCATGCTGGGAGGGAGTCCAAACTAGCCATGTGGAAAAGCTCCATTTAGACACTGGTTCCCATGCCAGGGAGTTGAGTGAAGAAGTGACTCTAGTCTCAGCTACCATCTGACTATATCCACAGAAGGACTCCCAAGTGAGAACCCGCCCACCAGCTGAGTCCATCCACCCCAGACCCATCAGAGATGATAAATTATGATTATTAGACACTAAGTTTTGTTTGTTACATAGCAACAGATAACTGAAAGAGTTTCCCTGCTCTATTATTTGGTGCTATCCTGTAATATTTTTCTTTTAGAGCGTACATGGTAAACACTGGTATGAGCTTGTCTCGGTTTGGATTTCCCTCAGAAGTGGAGCCTGAGACAAGGATTTCAGTGCAGGTGGCTCCTAGGTCAAAGAAAAATATATTATTTCCTAGATTAAGTCTATATTTCCTTTTCTGCACCCAATAAAGGTTTCAGTACAAAGCTGTCAAAATAACTTAGGAGCAGAGCGGTTTGTAGTTGCATTTGCCTTATTTCTGTCATCATCTAGGGAGGTGATCCCAGGAGGCCCTGTGAGCAAAACAAGGCTGGGTTCTTTGGGGGCCACTGGGGCTCCATGCCACTGGGGACCCACTAGAGACTGTGTGGAACATGCCTCACAATGACCCCACTGCCAGTAGGGAATGCAAGAAAGCTGGGGTGTCCATTCACCAACTCTTAGTATCCTTGATTGAGGGTCACTTCTGGAAAGTTAATTCTCAGACACATTAGCCTGTACAGCAAGAAGGTTCACCACATTCCTGAAGCTGGAAAACGGCCTCAGGCAGAGGGATGTGGGCCATGTGCTCAGAAAACTGTGGAGACCTCTGGAGTGGAAGAAGGGGATGTGGTGACAAGGGTCCCTGGGCAGGAGGCATGTCTGTGTCATTCCTTGCTTTATATGTAGTGCCTGGGGCCTATGGAGCATGGGAAAAACATTTGTTGAATAACTGAAGGAGTGGCAAAGATACCTCCTTCTAGAAAGATTGTAGTAATGATCCATACTCTAGAAGTCTCAGATTTTGCTGTTGACCTCGGCAAGACCCTTTCTTCTCTCTAGGCCTTGGTTCTCTGCATATGTGATAAGGAGTTTGAGGTTCATGATTTGTGCGAGCCCTTCTAGCTACAATGTCCTATGGCCTATGGATAGAATATATATAACCTCATTAGGCTAAGAGATCATATTCTAAGCTGAAGGAATTAGTTGGTTTTTACCAAGAAATGGAATGAGTATTTTAACAGGAAAGTGTAATTAATGATATCATGAGAATTACATTGTGATCTTCTGTCCTTTTAAAAAAGAAGGTTAATTATTGCATAAATTGGACTACATCTACACCGTGGAATTATTTAGCAACTATTAAAAATCAACCTTATGGGGAATGTTTTATGATATTGAAATATAGGCATATATTATATGTGTAAAACATTTGTGTGTGTGTGTGTGTATCTGTCTCTCTGTGTGTGAATATATATCTGAAAGAAAATAAAGGATTATCTAAACTATCATTTTAGGTTGGTGGGATAATGGGTTTTATTTTTAGATTTAAACTTATTTACACCTTCTAAACTGTGGAAAATAGGCATGCATTATTTTAACGATCAGAATTTATATAACAAGTGTGCACATAAATATGTTTAAATGGTGCAAAGAAAAGGTAAGGAAATGCAATCAGGGAAGCATTAAAAAGCCCCTCTGACCTTACTCACTTGCTCAGGGGAAGGCTATAGAGCTGTCCTGATGTAGACCTTGAAAGCTACACAAGACGAATGAAAAGTGCTGCATGTCATTTTAGATACATATTCAGGCATTATCATTAGGCATGTATCTCTCCTAAGCTCTTCTGTCTTCAGTATCTATATCTATATAATGGGTATACCAATACTGAATTCACATGATTATAAAGACTACAGGATATAATAATAAAAATACTGGTACATTTAAGGACAATTACAGTTTCATGAAAGATGATAAGAAACAGAACATAGGCAACTTTAGTAGACTATTTTATAATAAATGGAATTTCAAAGGCAGGGAAATGATAGCCTAGTTTTTATTCTGCCAGAGTCTGCCAACTTCTCCTGGACCAAACAATGGGTGCTCTAGCACTGTAAGACATCATTGGAGCTAAGGGCATTGATTTGAGCTGTATGACTTTTAAAAACAGGTAATAAAAAACAAAATTGCACTGCCTGGGGCTCTCTCATGGGACATGAACCTTGGGAGTCCTGAGCCAACATGTGTGAAGTCTGGCTACCTCAAACTCACCATGCTGGAAAGTCTGCATGGAGATGCCACATGAAGATGGAGAGAGGTACCCAGGGAACCCCATCTGCTCCAGCCCCCCTCTGGTCAAGTCTTCCCAGCCCAGCACCAGACATGAGAGTCAAGAAGCCTTTAAAATTTTCCCAACCCAAGTCAGCAGCATCCTCTCGCAACTGCTGGGAGACCCTGAACCAAAACTGCCCAGCCACTCCTGAATTCCTGACCAATAGACACCATAAGAGATAATGAGTATTGTGGTTTTAAACTGCTAAATTTTAGGGTGATCTTTTGCACAGTAACAGATGACTAATCAGATTTACACAATGGGGAAGGTGCAAACTGATATATCACTAAGCCACTTCTAATTCCAAGTCTGCACTTGCATCATCATCATTCATTGCGACTAACCTAATGTGACGGAAGGTCCCTCCATGGGCAAGCAGGGTTCAGGATGGAAGCAGGGTCTTCAGTTTAATATAGCCACCCTCTCACCTCTGACTCTCTTTAAATGTTATGTATGTATATTGTGGCTTTCATTTCATTTTGCCCTGTGTAAACACATTTTTCTAACCTCATTATTAACAATGGCCAAGTAGAAATTAATCAGTAGAGAGAGAGCCAGCTCTTTAATTGATGACTGTGAATGTGGACTTGGGATGAAGTCCTGGTAAGGCACATAGCTGCATTGCTTCTACGTTTTTCCTCTGATATTTTACCTACCACTAATTCACAAAAGACATAGGCTCTATTTAAGATAATGAAAAAATGTCTCTAAAGGAAATGAACACAATCGTTTTCTACTAACAGATTTCTGGCATTAAAAAAAAAAAAGCTTCTTCCTCATCACATTAGCTACTTTTGGATTGACTTGCCAAATTCACTGAGTAGTTTGGTGCAACATGGAGATTAATACATTATCTCACCTGTTGTCTTCGTTTTCATCCATTATAGAGTCAGTAGTTAAAAATATGTTATTGCACTGATTCTGTATGTATCTCCTGTAATGTAGCAAGCATTGTACTAGCTACTAGTGAGGCAATGGTAAAAAAAAAAAAAAAGGTACATGTGGTTCTCTCATCCTCATGAAATATACAGTCTAGTTGGAAAGATAAATTGGGTAAACAAGCAGACAAAAAACGTAGTTGTGTTGAGGATGTTGGAACAACTGGAAGTTCTTTTAATGGCTGATTGAAGAGTATGTTAGAACAACCACACTTAAAAATTTGATACTATCTACTGAACCACTCTTGAGTATATACCCAACTGAAACGTGTACATATATTCACCAAAAGACATGTGTTAGAATGTTCGTGGCAGCACTATTTGTCACAACTCCCATAGCAGCTCTCTAGAGCAACGTGATGAAGCTAACCAGCATAATATTGAATAAAAACACACACAATATAACTGTATTTACATGAAGTACAAAACCAAGAAAGCCAATCTGTGCTGTTAGAAATAAGGTTATTGTTACCCTTTGTGAGGAAGCAACTGGAAATGGGCATGGAGGAGGGGCTTCTGTGAGCAAAGGTCATGGTCTGCCTTTGGATCTAGGGGTTGGAACATGGATGTACTCGTTTTTCTGTTCATTTTCCTGTATGTATGCTATAATGTATTGCAGGAAGATAAGATGGTCAGTGGCTTTCTGTTGTGTACAAGTTTCATCCTAAAGCCTTGTGAATGAAGATTGAAACTCTTATGATCAAGTTCTAATCTACCCCTTCAGCCTTTCTTCCTTTCCCTCCCTGCCCAAACTTACTCAACTGAACTAACCCCCTTTTGTCAAGCACACCATACTGTTTTCCATCTTGATTCTATAAATGTGGTTTTCTTACTTGGAATATACCATTTCTCTTCCCCACCTCAAGTGCCCCTTCTCAGCAGATGCCCCAGCTCAGTTGTGATGTTATATTAGCAAGAAATCATCCCAAATTGTTCTCTATATTCTCATATTCCATCTCATATGTTTTGCAGTTCCCTTGCTATATTTCTTATTATGTTGTATTTAAAATGATCCATTTACATGTCTGATGACCTTCCTTGCAAACCCTATAAGCTCTAGACTGTGAATAGTGTCCGTGGAGGGGTCTCACCTATTCTTTAACTCTCAAGTGCCTGGCATAGCTCCTGGCATGCCGTGTGTGCTAATAAATGCTTGAATAATGGATGCATGAGTAGATTCTGGAATAAATCTGACTTGGAATGCAGGAAAAATAGGTTGTCATATAAAGAAGGGAATCCAGGGACCTGCAATTTGTAGAAACAGCAAAACTACCAACTCTTATATGATTGACCCAACCACGAGATGGGATTTCTGGAACATTCCAGAGAAATGGTGTAACCAGACAGAATAATTATTGATGCAGGTTGGAGTGTTGGGTAAAGAAAACTTTGAGCACATAAAAAAAGACCTTTTAAGCAAATTAATTTTAAAGGCAATTTCCATACAATAGAAGGGTAAAGTTGTCTCCCTTGTAGCTGATCTGTGCATCTAATGCATGCATTTACTCACTTGTTTGTTCATTCATTCATTCATAGCTCTTTATTGAGCTATGACTATGTGCTGGAGATCACAGGTGACTCAGTCACTGCCTATAAAGGGAAGAAAAACCTGCAAACATAGCATTAGGTAGATCCAACTTGATTATTAAGAATCAGAAAATGTCTCTACCATTTCAACTATTCTTGGTGTCTTTGGTATCACTGTGCTGTTTATATGAAACATTTCTAAATAGTTCCTAAATCAATTGTATTATTTTAGTAGCTGCCAAATTTTTGCCTGTATGTTTTACATAGGCAATAAATCATATTTCCTTTTCTTTTGGAAGCTAATAATTATAGTAAGCAAAAAGAAAAAAAGAGAAACTTTAAGTGAAAGTTATTCTCTATCCATAAAATATGTATTTTCTGATTTTTTCCCAGGAAAGTCTTCTAACTTGCCATTGGGAAGCATTGAAAAGCTTGGCCAAGTATTATCTCTGCTTGGTTGATAAATAGGTCATAAGGAGGAAAGTGTTACAGTGATAAAATGTGATCTGTTTTATAACCTTAGTGTCTATTACTGTCAAAAGTTACTTTGCCACTTTGGGGACATCTTTTTAAAAAACATTTAAATATACTGGAGGCCAGAATTCACTGAACAAATCCCAGCTTACTTGTTTTTCCTCTTTCCTAAATGTTAATCACAACTATTCAGATTGATAATGGTCTGGGGGAGAGTCGGCAACATCCTCCGGTGTGGTCCTGTATGTATCACTACGCACTCAGCTCTCTTCCCACACAGCTATGCACAAGGCATACATTGTATTGCGTTTAATAATTTGTGCATCTGTGTCTCTTCCTTGGCTGTACACTTGTGGAATGGAGAGAGCAGGACTGTTTGTCTTTACATCCCTGAACCCAGGTTCCTTGCATGGCACATTTTAAAGATTCTATGTTTGTGAAATAAACTGAATGAATGTGTTTCTTACCTTTGGTTATTTTTCCACATTATTTCTCTAAAGATACATGTTTTAAGTAGTCCACGTTGTGCTGGGCTTGGATTTTGCTTCCATTGAGTCCTTTGATTCCAAATTGACCTAGGGATTTTAAAGCATTGGGCTGATAAAATATCCATAGATATTTGGAATGTTGGTGCTTTAACTGCGTGAGGGAAGACACACTAACAAATGCAGACACATCCCCCAAAATAAGAATAAGAGGAAATGTGTGAGGTCACCCCTCTGGGAATCCCACTGCCCGCTAAAGAAGGAAGTCTGTCTTTGAAAGTTGGCGTGACTGTGGGATGCTCAGCTGTCACTTTTTTCTCACATTTATTCTGAATGAGGACAATCCATCCATCAGTGCTTAAAGAGTTTTCCAACAGTACATTGACCTTGAATGCAGCACATTGATTTTCAGTAACGCACCGCAAATAGGGTCGTTACTGAGTCACCCAACAGTGAATGTGATTGGGAACAGATTTCTGAAATTCCAATAGGGTGCCACCTGCCCTGGATGATGGATCAGCCTACTGTCAACCATCCATCCTTGCCGAGGTCTTGAAAAGGGTGACACTTGTATGAAATTTATCATTATATACACCACCAGGCACAGCATAAGACCATAACTAGGCTTTTCTGTGATGGCGGGGCCTCTCCAATAAGTGGTCTGTTTGTGCAGTAGCATTTATTTACTGAAAGGCTTTTCTGAGAAGGAACCACTGGTGATGGTGACAAAGATGTAAGCGCTATAGGGAATTACATCTGCAGCAAGGATTGAGCGATAGATAAAGAGCCCATGTCTTAAGCTGTTAGAGGTTAACACCCGATCAATTAAGGTGATTGTTTCTTAGATTGCAATGGACAAATGTATGCACACAAAGAGGACATTAGCACAACCAGAGGAGAAGAACAAAGAGAAATTAACTGATGCTAAACTCCAAATCAAACTGGAAAATGATTTTATGTTCTTTTGAAATGCTAAATTATCTTAATGAAGAGTTTTCTTCCAAACCAAAACTCCTATGTCCTTTTTTACTTTAGTGTAAGAAACCTTAGAGTAAAATAAGAGGTTTCATCAAGAACTGGGTAATTGTAGAGGCCATGCTAATTTTGCAAAAATACGGATTTTGGAATTTATGTCTTTTTTTGTAAAGTGATAGTGTATTTTATTAATATAAGTAATAATAATTGTCATTTATTATCTGCTATGTGTAGATACCACCCCTGGTACATTATAGGCATTACATAGACTTTTTAATAATCTCACCAGGTAGATTTGATTTTTCTCCCCATTCTATGGGTGGGGAAACTGAGAGTCTAAGATCTTGAGGAAGTTTCTCAGGCTTTATAATTATCGATGGCAGAACTGAGACTGAAAATCTTGTCTTTACTCTCTGACTTCAACCCCCGTCCCCCACCACATACTTTCTTCTACGTTCCACTGTTGCTCATGTAGCATGGGAAATTCATTCGCAGGCATTTAGGTCTACCACCTGGTTTTATTATTGCTCACCTTAAAAACAGCCAGTGAGAGCAGACCACTTCCTGATTCTCCATCCAAGAGGGTTAACAGATGTTGCTGGGCATGTGCACTTTGTGAAGGTGCTCTTTTGGGAGTTGCTAAGCTCATGATTATCCCTCACTAATTATAAACTGCTTGGGAGAGGGAAAGTGTGTGGAGGGGTCTAAGTCTATTATAATTGATGCCTGTGAAACACACAGCCCAACTCAGCAGTCGTCTCTCCTTGCTTCAGACAATCCAGCATCAGATGGACATGATGCCCCCCTCCCAACCAAGTGGCTGACATCCAACCAGGCAGGCCTTGCAGTGATGATAGGGAGGGCTTCCACAAGTCCAAACTCAGCCCAGGCTACTCACAGGAAAGTTTGGAAAGTGCTCATCTCACTTCTTTTGATAATTAAGTTCTGCATTGTGTGTGTGTGTGTGTGTGTGTGTAGGGGGGTGGGATACAGTGTCTGTAGCCAGAGTGGGCTACTTCCTGATTCTGCTTGTTCTTGGAGCTCTTTTCTGTTTGCCTTACTTCCTGGAGCAGGCACAGAGGTCTGTTCCCAAGACTCAGCTTCATTCATGTTCATCTCCACCTCGCTCCTACATTCAAGTTTGTGTTCCCAAAGGGTCCTGTATGCCTCTGGACTCCAAGGTTTGTAGAACTGATGTCTTCCTTGTCTTTTTGTTTTAGCTCCTAGAATCTACCTTTGTATATATAGAAGACCCTTGTTGCATGTTCACTGGAGGACAAAAAAAGTAACAGAGGGACTCATCATAGTCTATAGCATTTCCCCGCTCCCATTCTTCCACCTCACAGAGACTGCCAGATCATGTGGCATAAGCAACAAAGATTATGGCCTTTCTGTAATGATGACATGAAGACAGGAGGCCTTTCCTGGGATTTATTGGCTCATGGTTAGAACAATGCAGCTGCCAAGATGGGCCATTCCCATGTCTTACATACAGCAGAAATTTAACAAATGTCCATTGAAAACACAATTATTTGTTAAATAAATGGATGAATAGACATCTATTGAATGAATAAATATCCGAATGAATGGATACTGTAAATAACTAAATATTTGCTGAATGAACAGATGGATGGTCATTTGTTGAATGACATGACTTGGCTATGTCAAGTTTCCCACAGTGCTAGGAATTCAGGCTGAACCAATACAGTAGACGACTTTGAATCTAAACTTGTCAACGTGTTGTGTTCAAACTGCCCAAATACCTAAACTCCCCAACTGCGCAACCGATGGAATTGACTGCATAGAAATTTGTCCTCAAGATTCCAAAAACTTGCAACCAATTCTAGTTTCTGTGTCTAAAGATAAACCTACCACTCATTTTTGCTATTCATTTCCTCATTTTTGAATGATGAAAAAATGGTATCCTGGGTGGTGGGCACACTGGGTATGTTCGAGGAATGAATGGTGCCTCCTAAACTTCTATTCCAGGAGCTATCAGTATTCAGAAAGGAGACCGAACACATGACAAATGTGATTATAAACGACTGTCAAATAATGACAAATAAGTTCTAATAAAAACAGACACAATCTGAACAATTACTTGAAATGCAGGTATTTATCAAACAGGGCGAGATTAAAAATGACCATATTGCATTAAAGAAATCAAACTGATGGCATTTTAAATATGCAACTTGGCCATTTCCCTTTGCTCATGCCTTCCTCCTCACCAGGCTCCTTGCACAGAAATGGGGTGGGAGTGAATTCAAACAAAGAGCGTTCTAATGTGCACTGGAGTATTCACATTTTTTACCAATGTTATCTCCAGAGTTGGACACTGCAGAAAAATGCGACCACAGTATAGAGGAGAGTGGGACAGATGACAGCCTCTCAGACTCCAATTGTGGGAAACAATGGAGAGATTTCAAGTAGCTGACTGTTCTCTGTGTGGGTGAGGGGTGCTCTGGGGCCCCTAGGAAACTGTTGTCAAAGGGCCATGTATTATTAATGGAAAAGTCCAGATAGATTGATCTATGGAAAAATAACTCACCAGACGTTGATGGTTAGGAAGACTTTCTCTTGCTCCGTCTGCCAATTCATGAATTATCTATCTTTATTTTAGGGGCTTTAGAGAATTTCTGTGACTCTAGTCATAAGGCACCAGAAAGAGCCTGACATGAAAATTGTACCAGTTATTTGGCTTCCTATAGAAGTAGTGAGCATATTTATAAATACCATCACTGATAATCATCATCATCATCATCAAGATACATATTTTCATTTTAATTGCCACCATGATTTGTAACTTACTGATATGAAAAATCATTTTTTAAGATTTATTTTTTAGAGAGAGAGAGGGAGAACACAAGTAGGAGGGGCAGAGGGAGAGAGAATCTCAAGCAGACTCCCTGCTGAGCGTGGAGCCCGACTCGGGGCTCTATCTCGGGATGCTGAGGTCACAACCTGAACTGAAACCGAGAGTCTGAGGCTTAACCGTCTGAGCCACCCAGGAGCACCAGTATGGAAAATCTTAAAAAGCGCTAAAATATTAAATGGAACATCTGCCATCTACCATTTAGTGAATGCTGCTACATGCCAGCTGCTGAGCTCTGGACATTCTGTGGCTTCTGTGGGGCCTGAAGCTTATGTAATTTGGAGACTCTCCTTAAGAAAAATAATGCAATATTATAAATACAAAATTCAGTATAAAAGTACATATTTATTTAGAAAGAGATTACAAATTATAAATTTTAACAAGCTTTCAAATACTATGAACATTAAATATTTCCAGGGCCTCAGGAGGGGTCTACGGGAGAGAAAGGCTTCAAAACTTAAACTTCATCAATGTCAATGTGGTGACCCTGACACTATTCTCACACTATTTGGGATTGTTGTTTAATCATCCTCTTCACAATCCTACAAAATAGATGCGACTTTTTTTTTAAGCTTTTATTTATTTATTTGAGAGAGAGAGCAAGAGACCATGAATGGGGGGAGGGGCAGAGAGAGAGAGAGAGAGAAGCACACTCCCTGCTGAGCAGGGATTCCTAGGAACCTGGGATCATGACCTGAGCTGAAGACAGATGCTTAACCGACTGAGCCACCCAGGCACGCCTGATGCAACGATTTTTGACGTGCTTAGGTGAAGAGACAGGTGGCTCAAAGAGGTGGAATGACAGGCTTGAGGTTGCAGAGCCAGGATTAGCACTCAGCTCTAGGACCAAAGGTGATGCTCCTCATCATTATGCCAGACTCCTCATTGAGTGAGCCAGCATTCTGCATGACCTCTCCAATTGAAAAGACAAGAATTACATACCACATGGATCTAGGGATGTCAGAACCGGGGTACACATTGGTCAGTATCCTAATGGGTACTACCTTAGTTAAAATAAAGGAGATGAGGAAGAAAAGAAAGGAGGGAAGGAATAAGGAAAGGAGGGAGGGTAGGAGGGATGGACTATGATCAGGCCAACCTCCATCCCTTGATCATTAGCTGTGTCGGGCAATGGTGCCCTAAACCATACCACTGACGGGCATCTTTTTTAACTTGAAGAATCACATGGTAGGGCGTCTCATTGGTTAAGAGATGCCTATTGTCGGGCGCCTGGGTGGCTCAGATGGTTAAGCGTCTGCCTTCGGCTCAGGTCATGATCCCAGGGTCCTGGGATCGAGTCCCGCATCGGGCTCCCGGCTCGGCGGGGAGCCTGCTTCTCCCTCTGACCCTCGCCCCTCTCATGCTGTTTCTCTCTCGCTCGCTCTCTAAAAAATAAAATAAAATCTTTAAAAAAAAAAAAAAAAGAGATGCCTATTGTCTATGGTGACAATCATGGTTTTTTTTCTGGAAGAATCCACAACCTACCCCTGAATACCTTCCCCACCCGGTGTCCTCAGTGCACTACTGTGGCCAGAACCCACTCCCATTCTCTTAGACATTACCATCCACTTATTCATACCCACCTTCCTTCAGAATAAGAAACAGGACAGAAGAAACTGTCAGACTTTTGACTTTTGAGTTCTTAAGAAACTGTTTTTTCCCCAGCTTTCCAGCCCTTGCTGAGTTCATGTAATATCAACATCATTTTCCATTAATCCAAACTAATTTACAGGGTTTCCTTCAGAATTAAAGATTCCAGATTTGTTGAGGTTTTTTGTTTTTGTTTTTCCTGCTCCTCAACTAGGATATGTGGTGACTATAGAGAAACACTATCCCTAAGTGTTTTGAAAAAGGAATAGGTGGGCAATGAGGACATAAATAAAATGTGAAAGGGTGAGTTTTTCAGGGACGTAGAGGGTTCTGCCCCAGCATGTCCAAGGAGCTGTGGTACTGACTCGCGATGAAGGCAAAGTGAACCCCTATCATGGAGGGGGCTCTTTGCCTTGCAAAAGTACAAGTCTTGGTTTGGCTCATGTGACAAATGTGATCCAAAGAGGGGCGTAGATGACTCCCCTTCTCTATCTCAGGCCAACTCTGACTCTCTTCTGACTCTCTTCTGACTTCCTGGTGTGCTCATATCGGACAGTATGGGTTGGACAAGCTTATTATGAAATCACCAACAACACCTTAAGGATCTCCTGATGCAACATTCTAGAACTTGTGTGTATGGTTTGATACCTATTTGCCCCTTCTTTACTTAGCTGACCATTAGGGCATGGTCTCTAACCCACCAAACCTTCAAAGAGCCTATCCCAAACTTTTGTACCTCAACTTCCTACCAGTTAGAATGATGATACCCATCCTGAGTCTCCCAGATGGGGCTACCTTTATTCATTTGTTTATTTATTTAATATTCATTTACAAATATTGATTATGCATCTGCTATGTGCCAGGGGATTCACTGGATTTTTCTACATCAAAGTCTTGACTTGATTATAGGCAAAGTGAAGAAAAAAGTCTTGAGAACCTCACTTAGCATATGCTTGTCTGATGGTCAACTTTAACACAAGGTCTTTGGGGAGCTGCTCTAGCATCATTGGCTTCCAAGTCAGATAGTTCCTTATTTAGCCAATGCTCTCTCCAGCTTTCATCACCCAAAGCTTAAGGAACAGCAGAAGCAGTTTCCAAACAAGGGGATAAGAATCCAAGGCAGAGGCCAGAAAGTCACCGTGACTCATCTTCATCAAAATATCCTTTCTCTTTCCTGCATCATTGTGTGTTCTTTCTCAACTGGACCATGCCCCCCATCATACAAAAATATATCACTTTCCCATCCCATCTTACACCACTTTCCACTCATTCTCTATGCTCTAGAACCCTGGATTTTCTCAGTTCCTGAACTTATTAACCTCTTTCCCAATTTGAAGGCTTTGCAACATGCTGTCCCCAATATGGTACTGAAAATGTGTTCTAGCTGGCTCCTTTGCCATATAGCAGATCTCATCTTAAATGGTTAATCCTCTCAGAGGCCTTTCCTACCAGCCTATCTACAGTTGGTCTGACCATCCTTTTTCTTTCTGTGATCGTCATTTGTTTCCTACTTAGCTTTTACCACAGTGTATGATGATCTTGTTTTTTTCTATTGTTTTCATCATCTCCCCACTAGAAAGCAGTCTCCATGAGAGTAAAGATAGCTGCAAGAGTGGCAAAAGCTCCATCTTGTTTGATGTTGTTGTCTTGGCAAGGAATGATTGTTTAACTGGACACATGAATGGATGCATCCTCCAGTAGCTTTGCCCCTCATGTGCTTTTATAAAGTGCCACAGAATTAGGGATTATCAGTAATATCCATTTTTTTCATGGATGAACAGGATATGCCTATTCAGCAGCAGGAGATGGGTGGGAGTGGAAGACAGACAAAGAGGACCCAGGCAGCAAAGATTTTGTGTGAATATAAGATGTTTATTACCCACCATCATTGATCTGTGTGTCTACGTGAGCCCATCTCTGGTTCTCTTGCTGGTCATCCAAGTGGCAGCAAAAATCTACCTGGAAATGTCATTGCATAGATCATTTCAGGTGTGGAACTGCTCATTCAAAGGGTTGTGGGGAGGATGACAAAGGCCAAGGTCAGCAGACAAGCTGCCCGGCTGGCTGGCTGCTTTGTGTGAGCTTCCTGTTTACCTTGAAGCTCTGTGTCCAGTCATTGTCCTTCCCTACTGGGTGGACTTCCCATCTCCCTGCGCAAGAACATGGAAAAAGGGAAAAATCAGAAACACATTGTCCAAGCTGAGATGCCTGTAAGCAGCACGGAGACTTAGAAAGAGCACAGGGCTGGGGATCCAAGAGACATAGCGTGAGTCTGAGCCCTGCCATTTACCAAGGTGGGGCTGTGGGATGCTCATTTAATCTCTAAGCCACGATTTACATATCCATCAGGTGAGAACAACAGAAATACCTCCAACACAGAACTTCTATGATGGCTAAGTGAAAAATACATATAAAGTGTTTAGCACAGTGCTTGCTACCTAGTACGCATTAACCAAAATGGAATAGTTTCTAGCAGTAGTATTACTAGCAGGGTAGTGGGGGAGTGGTAGTAAGAGCAGTGAGAGGAAGAGGAGCTGTAATAGAGTTGTGGTGGGAGTTGTACTATTCATAATAAGCAGGGGAAGAGGACATGTAATAGGGCGGCGTTGATGATAATTATAGTTAAGATGGAGTGTTAACAGAGCTGCAGTGTTGGTGGTTCTAGGAGCAGTGAGGGGTGCAGGAGGAGTTCCAGAAATGATGGTGGGGATGGTAGGAGTGGTGGTATTAGTAGTGGTAGGAATAGACATAGTAGTAGTTTCAGAAATCATAATGGTCTCAGACACTAGTTTTAACAATAATCATAATAACAGCAATGATAGTAATGGTAATAGAAGGATCATTTTGATAAATGTTCTCTTCCCATCCTCTTGGGCCCATGCTTTCAAAATTCCCAGGATTGATTTGTAGTGAGTACTGTGTGCTGGCTCTTTTTGAAGAATCCTTGACATGTTGTGAAGTTCAAGAAACAGATGAATGTGCCCTATAAAAAAATGAAATGACTTTCAAGAGGTTCTAGGAGTTAATCCTGGAGTCTGCCACACAGGGAGGGGTGGGCTTCTTGCCAGACACACAGGAAACACACGTGAGAAGTGGTGAGTGCCCTATTTCATCCCTTACCCTCGGCAGCAGTGAAAAGCTTAGTGGAAGAAAAAGGAGGGACTGCACTGATTTGTGCCCATCGAGTGCCAGCCATTGCCACTCACCCCGTTTACTCCTGTGCAGAACATGAAGGCAGAGGTTGTTCTCATGTTATGAATAAGGGGACAAAGGCTCAGGGGTGTGTAAGAACCTGGTCAAGATAACACAGCTGGTCCAAGGAGAGCTGGGATTGTGATCCAGGTCTGTTCCTCTCACCAGGGACCGACCAGCCTCCTTGAGCCCTCCTGTCTCCCTCTTCCAAAGGCCATGTTGGATGATGAAGCACAAAAGTCTTAGTGTTCACTTGTTCCCTCGCTGACACCGTGCATTAATCTGTCCTCAGCTAGATTGTAAAATGTTCATGAGAAACCCAAGGATGTTCTTTGCATCACACATGGTGCCCATTAAACCACAACAATAATAAAAACAAAAAGAACCACTTTGTTGCTCAACTATCATGTGCTGGCAATTGCCCTCAAGATGAAGTTATTTGTACAAATAACTGGAGGGAAAATGAACTAGCATTTTGCCAGGTTTGGGGCTAGAAAGAAAGCAGACAGAGAGGAGTTTAGATCCAGCCTCATTCCTTATTAACTGAGAAATAGGAGAAAAGCAAATTACATTGCCCTCCCGAGCCTCAGTTCCACATTTCTCAAACAACCAGATTTCTCTCTTTCAAGTTAGACACTTGGAAATAACTTAAGCATAACACACAATGTGGTGCCTGGCAATTGATAAGTAGCAGTGATGGGCAGAGAAGGAATAGTTGGATCCCTGGCTTAACCATTTATTAGCTGTGTGAGCTTGAGTCAGTTTCCTCGCCTGTCAAATGAGGTGACAATAATTGGATCTCATAGAGCTAGGACTCACTGAGTGAATACATGCATGGTGTGTTGTGGAGTGTCTGGCACACAGCTGATGCTCAATAATTTTTAGAAATTAGCAGAATCATCTACATTATGGGAGGTGGTCTAAAAATAAATAAGAGGCAAGACAATGTAATCTGTAGAAGAGAGGGTATTTGAGGTGGGCCTTGAAGCAGAGGCTGTTTTTCTGGCAGGCTAGGAGGTCCCACAGATTCCCAGCAAAGGAAACAGAGTAAGCACGGTGGTGGGAAAGGTGTGGCTTTCCTAGAGAATTGGGAACACAGTTATCAATAACGTCACATGTACACCTTCTACCTCCAGGAAGCTGGGATGAGGTGGGTGAAGCTGAAGCCTGTTCCTTCGACGCATCTGGAATGACCAGCCCACGTTCTGACACTGGCATGATTCTAACATTTATATTCCACTTATTCTCCGTGTATTTTACTCTGCACACTGTACTGATTTGTCACTTTTTTAGGGTAAGATTACGTCTCTGAGTAAGCTGATTAGTGTTAGACTGATTGTTTTAAAATAACTCAAGCGGCATCTGAATTTATTTACATACATGATATTGCCTTCTATAAACACAGCTGTATGCAGAAAGAAAATTCAACGGTATTTTGGGAAGTTAAGCCAACAGTTTTAGCTGTAATAAAGGCAGGCTTCTTGTTCTGGTTTCTTTTTATTTTTTTTCTTTCTGGATTAAGTTTTTACAGGAGGGGTAGGCCCAAGTACTCCTGCCCAGCAGGGTCTCAGGCACCGAGGGAGTCGAAGCTCCATTGGGCGTGGGGAGCATGTCACCAGCAGGCTGTCGGGGTCTTTGAAGGAGGTGACTCTGCAGAGGAAAGTGAGCTGATGTCCCGTCCTGGCATGGATTTGACAAGGCCATGCTGATTTCTGTGCCACCATGGAAACCGTTATGAGTGTTAGGGCTGTTTCTAACTTCTGCCTGTATAGAGAAAGGCTTTTGTTTGTTTGTTTGTTTATTCCATGTGCATTTGCTGAACACCATTCTGTGTGGCCAGGCTCTGGGTTAGCTCTGGAGATACAGTAATAAGCAAGTAAGATAGAGATCCTGCCCCCATAAACCTCAAGGTCTACAGATAGTTAGGTATTCGGTAAGAAGGTGTGAAAATGACTTTTTTTATTGCTGATATGGCAGGTGCCAATATGGCAAGTACAGAAACACGTGAGATGATGGAGACACTTAGCCTGGGTGTGGGTGGGTAAGGGAAAACTCCTTTGAAGAAGGGGCATTTCAACTGAGCAAACAAAAAGATGAGTATGAATTGCCAAGTTGGAGAGACAAGGAGAGTGTGTCACCTGGAAGAGAAAGGAATTTGGTGTGTCCAAGGAAGTGGAGATGGGTCACTGTGGCTGCAGAAGAGAGTGAGATGAGGCTCCTGGGCAGGTCAGAAGCCAGAGCAAATAGGCTTATGCAGGCTATGCCATGGATTTGCACTTTATCCTCCAAACGGGAGTCCATCGACGGGTTTCAGTCATGGAGTGACATGGTCAGATTTGTGTTTCGAAAAGATCCCTTGGGCTGCCAGGGGAGAATGGATTTGTAGAGAGCCAACAATGGATGTGGTCTGTCAGTCAGTTGGCTACTGCAGAGATCCAGGCAAGAGGGGAGGGTGATTAAGACTAAGGAAAATGGAAGTAGGCATAATCATTGGGGTTCATGTTTGGGTGTGAGGAAGAGAAATGTCAGGTCTAACTACCCTTTTTTCCCCCCGGTTGCCTGAGCAATAGGTATACACAGAGGTGCCACTTAAAGAGATAGAATTGCTAGGAGGGATCCAGGGTGGGGCAGAAGGAAATGAATAGGTCTTTCTGACTTCCATAAAATTTAAGATGATTCTAGACTTCCAACAGGAGATAGTGAGAAGATAGAAGATGCATAGTTCTGACTATCTCAGGAAGGACTTGGGCTGGAGATTTTGTTGGGAGATAAAGTATGCAAAGCCACTCGAAGGATGAGATAAGCTCTGGAGAGAGAGGAAAGGGAAAAGAGGTTTATGAACACACAGCCACTTGAGAACATCTCTGTTCATTTCGAAGTACAGAAGACAGACTTCCTGCCTGGGGAGCAGGTCTCTGACACAAGTTTTGTGTACCGTAGGGCAGAACTCAGAAAGTAAGCTGTGCACACAAAACAGGGCACTGATTCCAACCAGAGGATTTACACTATTTGTCTCCCAATGGGTCACGATGCAGGAAGATGTCAGTGTTCAACCCACAAAGGATTTATGTCAGCACTCCAGTGCTACCCATTTTAAAAATCCAGTGCAGCAGGTATTTATTAGGTGCTGGTGCTTGGTCATTTTTTTCTTGGAATTTTGACTGTAGCGCATTCTTCTTTTAATTATTTAAGCTCTTGTTATATTTTAACCCATTGCCATGAAGTCTTCTGGGTAAAGTGGAAACTTTCTTCAGTGCCCAGTGAAAAGGAAAGAAAAACAAGAAGGAAAAAGTTGGTAGGAGGATCATTTTCCTCTAAAAATGCCACTGTTTGGAAGTTACCTTAGTGGAACTACTAGCACATTTCAAGAGGCAGTTTTGGAAGCTTCTTAGAATGGGCCCAAATCCCAGCTCTGTCACTCAGTAGCTGTGTTACCTGGAGCAAGACACTTAGCCTCTCTGTGTCATTTGCCTCATCTACAAAGCAGACATAATGAAAGTACCTGTCCCATTGGTTGATGTAAAGATCAGGTAAATTAATATAGAGATTTAATTAGAAGTATTTTGACACATGTAAGTACTCCTTAAGTGTTCTTAAGTGTTAGCTGGTATCATTTTCATATAGATGACAGGAGCCCATAACTGAGAGGGAAACCTCAACTGTTTTCCCTAATCAGTCACTGATCACTCTGTGGCTCAGGCAACCACATAGTTTGGACCATATCTTCCTAGGAGGAAAAAGGGGTTATTTTATCCAAAATCCTATAAAGACCATTTTTTGGGGGGGCTAATGTTAAAATAAATTGAAGTCCTGACATTGAAAAAAGTCTTTTATGTGCAAAGATGTGTATCACATCTTTTATAATGGAGAAATATGGTAAACAATTTAAATTTCCCGTAACTAGGATATGATTAAATGTGGCCCATAAACTTGATGAAATATTAAGTAATCAGTTATTTTATGTCCATGTGACTTTATGTACAGATGCACGTTATATAGATGTATACATATGTATATACATATATAATATGCTATTTTTGCTAGAAAATCCATAACTAGGCATGGGGTAGAGACATTAATTGTACATTGTACATATTCTGTAATGATTGAATATTAGTAGATAATGGGATTTAACTTTTCTTCTTTATATATTTGAGTCAAAGACACAAAATTTACATAAAGTAAAAATCCACCAATTTTGGGAATATAATTAATGAGTCTTGATAAATGTATCCAAGGTGTATAACCACTTTTACAATCAAGGTGTAGGACCTTTCCAGCATCCCCCAAAACCCCCTCATGCCCCTTTGCAGTCAGTTCCCTCCTCCCATCCTGGCCCCTGAAAACCATGCTTTACTTTCTATGGCCTTTACTTGTGCTGTATCTGGAATTGATATACATGAAATACCACTGTGTGTAGTCTTTAGCCCCACCACCTTGACTTAGCATGCTTTGAAGATCTAACCATGTTACTGAATGTAACAGTAATCTGTTCTTTTTTATTGCTGAGTAATATTCCACGTCTGGATCTATCACAATCTGTCTATTCACGTAGACAATCATTTGAGTTGTCCCTAGTTACAGGCTATAATAAATAAAGCTCTTATGAGCATTACAGTACTGTCTTTGTGTAAACAAAGTAAACAAGCTTACTTTGTGTAAACAAGTAAACTTGTTTCACTTTGTGAAAACAAGTGTATTCGTTTGCTAAATACCTAGGACTGGGGTTCCAGGGTGGTATGACAAGTGTGTATTTAACTATAAAAAACCGCCTAATGGTTTTCCAAAGTATCTGTACCATTTCTCATTCCCACCAGAATGTAGGAGACCCCCACCTGCTCCACATTCTCACCAATATTTGGTATTATCTGGCTTTTAAGTCTCAGCCATTCTAGTGTGTGTATAGTTGTATCTCTTGTGGTTTTAATTTACATTTCTGTAGTAACAGATGATGTTGAGTGAATTTTTATGTGTATATTTGCCAGTTGCCTCTCTTCTTTGTGGAAGTTAATTTTTTACAGAGTTGTTTAGATTTCTCTTGTTAAATTGCAAGACCTAGTTTGATATTCCAGATAGAATTCTTTTATCAGATGTTTTATAAATATTTTCTTTTTGTCTTAGTAGTTTGTTGTAATAGCAAAAGTCTTAACTTTGATAAAATTCAGTTTATCGGGGCGCCTGGCTGACTCAGTCAGTTAAATGTCTGCCTTTGGCTCAGGTCATGGTCCCGGGGTCCTGGGATCGAGCCCCACATTGGGCTCCCTGCTCTGCGGGAAGCCTGCTTCTCCCTCTGCCTCTGCCCGCTGCTTCCCCTGCTTGTACTCTCTCTCTCTCTCTTTCTGTCAAATAGATAAAGTCTTTTTAAAAAATTCAATTTATCACTATCTTCCTTATATTTTCATGATTTTGATATTCTTAACTATAAATTAGTCTTCTTTAATAGATATAAGCCATATTGGTTATCTATTTCTTCTTGAAGGAACTTTGGTGGTTTTGGTATCTTTCAAGGGATTTGCAAATTTTATCTGTTATCAAATGTATTGAAATGAAGTTGTTTGTAATATTCCCTCATTGTCCTTTTAATGTCTGCAAAATCTACTGTGATCTCTTTTTTTTGATATTTGATATTAGTAATGTGTATCTTTTCTCTTCCCGCTCTTCTGTCTCTTGTGTGTATGTGTGTGCTCATGTGTGTGTGCAGTCTGAAGGTTTTCCAATTGCATAGCTCTTTTCTAAGAGCCGGCTTCTTGTTTCATTTATTTTCTTGATCCATTTTTGTTGATGATTGCTCTTTTTTAATTATTTCCTTGCGTCAGCTTCCTTTGTTTTAATTTGCTTTTCCTCTAATTTATTACAGTAGAAGCTAAGATCACTGATTTGAGACCTCTCTTTTATCTGATGTAATTATTTAATGGTATAATTTTCCCTCTAGGTGCTGCTTAAGCTGCATCTCACAGATTTTGACATCTTGTGTTTTCATTCTCATTCATTTCAAAATACTATCTAATTTCTCATGTGATTTCTTCTTTGGCCAATGAATTATTTAATAGTTTTTAGTTTAATTTTCAAATGTCTTGGGATTTTCCACATATTCTTCTGTTATCAATTACTTATTTAATTCCATTGTAACAAAGAACATATTTTACATGATTTCAACTATGGTAATAACTGAATTCTGTTTTATGGCCCAGAATATAATTTATCTTGCTGACTATTACATGCACACTGAAAAAGAATGTATATTATGCTGTTAATGGATGGAGTGTTTTAGAAATGTCAAGTAGGTCAAACTGGCTGATAGCGTTGTTTGAGTCTTCCACATTCCTACTGATCTTCTGTCAACTCTTTCTATAATTTACTGAAAGAGGAGGCTTAAAGTCTCCAAATATAATTGTGGTTTTGTTAATTCCTCATTTCAGTCCTATCATATTTTGCTTCATGGAATTTGAAGCTATTAGGTACACATGCATTTAGGATTGTTGTGTCCTCTTGATGAATTGACCCCTTGAGCATATGAAACATCCTTCTTTATCCCTGGTAGTATTACTTGTTTTGATATTAATATAATCTCTCCAGCGTTCTTTTGATTGGTGTTTGCTTGGTATATCTTTTACCATATTTTCACTTAAACCTATCTATGTTTTAATGTTTAAAGCGGGATTCTCACAGAAGCATAAAACTGAGTATGATGGTTAATTTTATGTGTCATCTCAGCTAGGCTATGGTATGAGTTGTTTGGTCAAACACCAGTTTAGATATTGTCATAAAGGTAATTTTAATTTATTTTTTATTTTTAAAAAAGATTTATTATTTATTTGAGAGAGAGAGAGAAAGAGAAAGAGCATGAGCTGGGAGGGGCAGAGGGAGAGGGAAAGAAGCAGACTCCCTGCTGAGCATGGAGCCCAACACAGGGCTTGATCTCACCACCCTGAGATCATGACCTTAGCCGAAATCAAGAGTCAAATGCTTAAATGACTGAGCCACCCATGTGCCCCTATAAAGGCAATTTTTAGATGAGATTAACATTTAAATCAGTAGACTATGAATAAAGCAGATTTATTTATCTAATGTGAGTGAGCCTCATCCAATCAGCTGAAGGCCTTGTTAGACTGAGGCCCCTGAGGAAGAAGAAATTCTGCTTCCCTATTGCCTTCAGACTCAGGATTGCAACTTCATTTTGTCCTTGTGTCTCCAGAATATTGGCCTGCCCTGAGGATTTTGGACTTGCCAGTCCAATAATTGCATGAGTCAATTCCTTAAAGTAAATCTCTCTATATATATATTCTGTTTGTTCTGTTTCTTTGGAGAACACTGGTTAATACATTGGTCTTTCTTTTTTATACAGTGTGACAATCTCTGACTTTAATTGAAAGTGTTTAGACCATTTATATTTAATGTAATTATTGATATGTTTGAGTTTTAATCTATTATCTTGTTATTTGTTTTATATTTAAAACTTCTTTCTTCTTTATTTCCCTTCCTTTTTCTTCCTTCTTTTGGACCAATTGAATATTTTGAAATGTTAATTTATCTCCACTATGGCTTACTGTTCTAGCTCTTTTTTTCCTCTTCTTAAAAGATATTGTTCTATGTGTGTGTGTGTGTGTGTGTGTATATATATATATATGGTTTATTTTATATAGTTATATATATGTTACATATGTAACATACATATATGTTTGGAGATGGGCTCCAAAATATTGTGTGTGTGTGTATATATATATTCATACATTGTGTATATATATACACATATATATGTACATTGTATATACATATATATGTTACATATGATATATATGTGTGTGTGCGTGTGTATAAGTTATTATAGCCCACCTCCAAATAGTGTATCACTTCATATATAGTAGAAGACCCTTAAAGCAGTATACATCTATTTCCCCTCTCCTAACTTTTTTGGTATCTGTGTCATATATTTTACCTTTATAGAGCTACTCAATCCCACAATAAATTGTTATTTTTTCTTTAAGTAGTCAATTATATTTTAAAGAATTTTTTAAATGAAAGAAAAAAGTAATTTATATTTACTTATATATTTACTATTTCAATCACTCTTCACTAATCTGTTTAAATCCAAATTAGTATCTCCTACCATTTTATTTTACATAATTGTCAGTAGGATTCTTCTATCATTTTTATCTTTGTTCTTCTGTACCTAATTTGCAATATTTCTCTGGATGCTCTTAAGATTTTCTTTCTTTTTTTCTTTAAGATTTTATTTATTTATTTGACAGAGAGAGACACAGCAAGAGAGGGAACACAAGCAGGGGGTGTGGGAGAAGGAGAAGCAGGCTTCCCGCAGAGCAGGGAGCCTAATGCAGGGCTCTATCACAGTAGCCTGGAATCATGACCTGAGCCGAAGGCAGATGCTTAATGACTGAGCCACCCAGGCACCTCAAGATTTTATTTTTATCTTCAAATTTCATCAGTTTGATTTTGATGTGCCTTGGTGTGGTTTTCTTTGGATTTATTCTGTTTGTGGCTTGTTTAGCTCCTTGAGTCTGTCGACTTCTAGTTTTCATCAAATTTGTAGGATTTTCAAACAAAGTTTTATCAAATATTTTTTTCTGCCTCTTCCAACTCCTTCTTGGAATCCAATTACTTGTATGTTAGACTACTTTCTATTTTTACCAGACGTTACTGACCCTCTGTTTATTTTATCAGGTTTTTTCTCACTTATCTTACTTTTTTTAAACTTTCTGTCATTCTATCTGTAAGATCATTAATTTTATCTTCTGCAGTGTCTAACCTGCTAATCCCACTTAATGTAGTCTTTTTCATTTCAGATATTGTATTTTTTCATGTATACAAGTTCCATTTGGGTCTCTTAAAAATATATTTCATTTCTCTATTCATCATGCTCTTATTTTCCCTTATCTTCTTGAACATGTGTGATATATTTAGAAGTTTCTTAGAATAACTTATTTCTAGTTCTGATTCTACTGACCTTTTTTTTTCTCCTGCTTTTTGGTTATATTTTCTGCTTTTTTGTATGTCTGGACACTTTTGGTTGAATGTAGAGCATTGTAATACATTGTTGATTGCTGGATTTTGTTGTATTTTTGACTCTCAGTTATTTAGAATTAGTTGGATCCTTTTGAGGCTTAATTTTAAGCTTTGTATGATGGTTAGCATTTAGTCTAATTTAGCCCCACTACTAAGGCAATAGCCTTCTGAGAATTCTACCTAATGCCCTGTATTTTATTACAATATTTTCTCTCTGGCTGGTGGGAAGACAAACTATTCTCAGTTCTATTTGAGCTCCAGGAATTTTTCTGCCTACTACTCTCGTGGGTAATTTGCTCTCACTCATGTAGAAATTAATACTCAGCCAAAGACTCCAGGGCATCCTGATGCAGATTTCTCAAGCTCTTTCTCTATGCACCTCTCTTGTCATCTTACTATGTCCCACAAATTCTAGTTACCTAGGTTTTCCTGAACTTTGACTTCTATCTCCTTAATCAGCAAGACTGAGTTGCATCTGTTAGGTTATCAATCTCTGTGTTCTGTCCTGGTAACTGACTTGTCTGTAACTTACTAAAATCATAGAGTTTACCTTACCCATTTACTTTTTTTCAGGAATCATAGTTCTATAGTGCCTGTTGTCCAATGCCTAAAAGCTGTTGTATACATACACACAGAGACACACGCACACACACATATTTCTAATTGTTTAAGTTAAGAGGATAAATCTGATCTTTGTTAATTAACATTAGTCAGAAATGGGAATCTGGAGTTACATTTTATTGTGTTTTTCTGACAATAATTTAATGATAAATTATGAATGTTTTACAAAAATATAGGAATGCATGTTCTAATAGTGATAATCAGAATATATATGCATGTGCACATTACTGTTTTTATGCCATCTGTATAAGAATAACATGAAAAGATATGGATCCTCACTGTGGTTGTCTTTAGATGGTAAGATATACATCTATACAACATATTTTTTTCTTTCTTCTCACTTTTTTTTTGTATTTTCCTAACTTTTTAATGGAAATTGAGAAATTGATTTTATGTTGGAAAAATAACCTTTATTTTAAAAATAATTAAATAGTTATATACTAAGGAAGTAATGCTAGAGTAGAAAAGTCTCATCTCCAAAAAGTTTTATATACATGAATTAACATGCACATGCAGATTATCTTTTTATGTAACCAATCCTGGGCTTGGCAGTTTCCCCTCATATTTCCCTTATTTTCAAAATATAATTGAGGCTTATAATAAACAGATACAATAAAATAATAAAAGTGTCAAATGGAGGTTAAAGTTCAAGATACAGGAAATGAAATGGGTGGACAGTATATGGGCTGAGTGGAGAATGGTGGGCGTGGAATAAAAAAGAAGCCCTGTAATTTTAGCAACAAACTCCTAAGGTTTGGGATGGGGATCACTTTGGAAACTGAGCACAAAACTTCTCTGGGAGCTTACTGGCAGCTAAAACAAAGAAGGAAACAGTAGGATTTGGACTCTCAGAATTTAAAAGTGATTTCATCTAGAGATTCCCTTTTTAATTTTATATATTCCACTTCTTACTTCTGAAAGAACATTTTCACATAAATTAGATCAAAGAAACCCTCCATAGATAGAAATGTTGTGCTCAGTTCTTTTAGGACAAAAGTGAATGGCAGGCATAGACCCTTTCCTTAATGGGACTGGGTTCCTAGAGAGTAAGGAAGACACATATATAAACCTGGAATCATTTGAGACTGAAACAAGACAGCATATGATTGATCTTAAAGTCACAGCCTACAAGATTCCAGTTAAAGGGTGACCTTTGGGTCTTAATGGATGGGTGAGTATGGATAAGCACAGGGGAGGGAAAGGCATTCTAGGGGAAATGCACAACACAGAGTAAGGCAGAGAGGGAGATGAGGGCATTGCATGTGGACTGGGAAGGGTTAGGTGCTGAGCCTGCCTGTGGGGGGAGAGGCACGCATATGGAAATAAACACACTGACTCTTCAATGAACGATTATTCCATTCTAGTCACGCAGGAGTCCTAAATGTCATGGTGGAGGAAGCACTGACAATAAGCCCACAAGCTCTCACTTCCAATCCTATCTTGGCTAAATCAAAGGAATTAAGTAAAGAAATGCAATACCCAACACCCTGAGGTTTTACCAGGGCTAGATGAAGTTTCATATTTTAATGTGCGCTAGGCACCAGGCTCTCTCATATGTGTTAAGGTATTTTGTACCATTTTAAAGGCAGTGCAAAACCTCACATACAGGAAGGAATAGTTTTGAGTTCAAATCTAGTCTTCATTATTTTCATAATGTTTTAATGTAACAAGGCATTTTTGGCCAGCAGAGCTAAGACTTGGAATTTCTAATAGAAAGTTGTATAATTTGATACCCAAACATATCTAACTTATGCATAATGCCTGAGCCCGCAATTATGCATAGAAATTTCATTTTGTCAGTTACTCCAACTAGGAGTTTGGGTTAGTTGAAAGGGTGAGGAAGACAGCAGACTGGATGAAATTTCTAATCTGAGTTTGAAAGCCTATAGTTAGAAGACCGAGGGCCTGAGACAGACATGTCGCTGGTGTGTGTGTGTGTGTGTGTGTGTGTGTGTGTTTGCTTTTGTGTTCAAGTCCTTGGGGAAGAAGCAAGCTGCTCTCAGACTAAGAGAAACCATGAAGTTCCTTTGGAAGGCAATGACCACCTTTGGCCCTCACCCCCTTGCATCAATAGAGGTCCAGTCAGGAGAACACAAACTGCACTGTTTCAGCTCAAGAATTCAATGAAAGAACTTGGTAGCTCGGGCATTGGAAAACTTAGCAGGTAGAAAGAGGCACACTGAGGTCACACAGCAGTAATGCCTGCAGGAGGTGGCTACCAGACCCAGGGCTGGGGAACAAATGGTAGATGTTAGGGATGTCTGGCTTGGTGGAGAAGCAGCTGATTCCCAACTGTGGCTCAGGCAAGGGACCCTCAGAGCTGAGCCCCAGAAGTCTGTTGGTGTTCATCCCTCTGAGGGGGCGCAATGAGGCTGCTTGTGGGAGTTCTCAAAATGCCATAGAGTCAATAGCTGCAGCAGGGATGAAGTCCCACTGCCAAGGTGAAGTGAGGCTGCGAGAGGAACAGCCAGCCCAGAGAAGGTAGCAGACCCCTTCTCTTGCCCTTGCCCTGCAGGCTGCCTCTAGCGCCCCCTATTGGCAGGTTCCCAGCGTGGAACCAGCAGCAGGCGGAAATGCAGTGTGCCCAGCCCCAGTCCCAGCCTCACAGAGCAGAGCAGAGAAGGGGTTTGTGAATGACACATGCAGCCTCATAACCAGATTCCTTTCCAGGAACTCACAAAGGCTAGCACAGCATGTGGGTGCTCCCTGGCTTCATGAAAACGAAAGGCAGCTGGCCTTTTTTGAGGAATGACTCTAGGCTGTGTGCTGAGATGAAAACATTCACGTTCTTACTTCATTTTATCCTTACAATAACCCGGGAGATGAGTAGTAGTATTTCCATTTCACAAATGGAGTATTTGAAGCCCAGACAGTTTATGTAACTTTCAAAGGGTCACAAAGCTAGTAGGTGGGAGAGGCAGAACTCAGTGACTCCAACCCTCTTCCCTGTTCACTAAATGATAACTCCTTCTGCACTCTCTTTGGTCATGCTAACCTACCTTGAACACTGACCAAGCAGGGACATCCTCCCCACTGACGAGGAAGTCCCATGAAGTCAGCATTTGGGGAACTTGCTCGCAGCTGCATGCAGGTCACTAGCACTGTGTACATAGAAGGAGAGACACTCAGTAAATACTCATTAAATTGAAAAAACATATGTATATTTAAAAAGTTAAAATACATATATATATGTTTAATTTCTGTTAGCCTTCCTTTAGTGTAATAGGAATGTGTACCCAGATGTATAATTTGATACCCAAACATATCTAACTTATGCATAATGCCCGTGTATGTCTAAAATATACTTTAGCACTGCACAAAGGAAAGCAAATGCTTTTGAAAGCCAGAAAGGAAGCACATGACTCCAACATGCCTGTCGTTCCTTCTTCTGAGGGACTACATGTAGTTTTAAAATGAGGCAAATGTGAATACATATGTGATCTTTGAATTAACTATCCCATTGAACTATGGTCCCTTCTCCCCCACCCCCACCCATCCCCCACCCCCAGCACAGCCTATCATTAGCCACTATCTGGAATCGACAGTAGAGTAATTTGAACTCTGGTTCCCAAGGGCCTATTCTTTTACTTCCTGCTGTAGGAATACGGTGTGTATTGATTAGATATCAGACCGTAATGGGCTTCCAATCTCTCTGCCTTAAGATATATGATGGAGATGACAGGAAACAGATACTCTGTTACTACTTGTAAATAGTCTGGTTGAACAAAATGGTTGGTAACCACTTCGGTGCCGAGCACTCTGGTGCTGAGCACTCTTACACCAGGAAGAAGCTACTTTATCACTCTTTCCAATGTAATTTCTTGGAAAGGCGAGGCAGGGGATTTCCTTGTGGGGCCAGAACCACGGCCCAAGATTGCCATCTCCTCTGGAAACTCTGCCATGAGGAGAGTTGCTTGGCTGGTTCAGACAGCCCCAGCAATAGCCCTAGTCCACTAGGCCCTGTGTGACTACTGCAAGGGGAGCAGGGGTGAACAGAAGCCAGATCAGGGCCAGGCTCCTCCCCTTATGAGCAAGATGTAGAGCCAGACTCTTCTAGGAGCCTCAGTTTCCTCATCCGGAAAATGGGGGCATTAATCTCATTCACAGCACTGCTGCAAAGATTGAGCGCACTAGTGCATTCAGGGTAGCTAAGATGGTGCGTGGTGCCTGGTCAGTTCTCTTTCCTTTCCCCACTCCTGCCCTATGCCTGGAATTAGAAGCTTTCCCTTTGCTGGAATTCTGACAGTCCTTCAGTTTAGGCAAGACATAGCCACACTCAGTGTATCTCCTTGTGTGGCAGAGTTCAGACCCCAAAGAGCACACAGTTGTGGCATTTGCAGGCCACTGGGCTGAAAGTATCCCAAGCTGGGCCGAACTTCTTCTGGCACCAGAGCAAATGCTGGTTCCACATCACTGATGGCAGCCTGGCCCCCGGCGCTGATAACTCCTGTTTGAAGTTGCCTGGGCTTAGCCTACTTCCTGCACTAGGCCTGCAACGTTGGAGTTAGCAGGACCCTGACTCACAGCTTGATAACTGCAGAGGTAGATATGAAGTTGACTCTGCCATCTTCCTCTTCCTGGTGGCCCTGCAGACGCCAAGGAAAAGCTTTACACGCTGCCCTCCCTGAAACGGGAGGTTTGGTTTTGCATGGATCCGGGTGTCTTCTATTGGATTGTAAGTTTCCTTCCCTTTTCTTATCAGCAAAGATGACTAAAAAGCAAGTTGGACTGCAGTTCAAAAAGGATTCCAAAGGATGATTGTAAACTTTTAAGGGGGAATAAAATGAGTTTATACATTTTTAATTACACCAGGCCTGAAGCTCATATTCATTTATTACCAGCCATATCAGCCACTTATCAGCCACTTCTCTAATCTTTGCCCTGCAAACAGGCCTGACCTCTGATCAAGGAAGATAAGAGGAGAATAAACAATGGCTACCTGCTAGAAACTGATTGGAAGAGAGGGATCAAAATGCCAGAAGCCCCAGTTAATCCTGGATTCCTTCCCATCTTTTCTGCAGCCACTGTTTCTGTGGGCGAACACAAGTGGACCCAACCGCCTCCTTTGCTAACATTTCCCCATTGCTCCTTCCTCCCCTGCCCCCATTAGAGTCAGGGGATCAATAAAACCAGCTTTGAGAGAGGAAGGAACCGATCTCAATGCCCGTATCAAATGCCATATCTCCGCAGCACATGGAGAAGGGCCAGTGTGCAGCTAGTGACTTAATTGCACATTCCAGAAACACTGAATTCATATTATTGGCTTCATCAGCATTGTCCCTCCTGGAGGTTGCTCTTAATTAGCTCAGAAGAGGATTGAAGAAAAGAACTGGGACTGTTAGCTTCAATACAGAAGGATCTGGCCAGGAGAGAAGTAGACACACATAATGATGGGCGCCATTTATCTAGTGCTCTGTCCGTGCCAGGCCCCGAGCTAAGTTCCTGAGGGTCGCTGTCTCCTTTCATCCCAGCGACAACTCTTGGAAGACAGTCTGATTATTCCTGGTCTACAGAGGAGGACAACTGAGGCTTGAAAATGTTAGGAAGTTTGTCCCCATTTGCACAGCTGGTAATTGCAAAAGCAGATTTCATTCAAAGGTCTGTCTGACCCTCCCCGCATCCCCAAATTCCAAAATGAAGGCTGCCTCTGAGTCCCTATCATGTCAAGCCACCTGCCCTCCATCAGCAGAATAAAGGAGGAGGTGCAATGAGGTCATTGAATCCAGCCCTTCATTTCTCAGGTGAGGAAGCAGAAGTTCAGAGAGGGAAAGTGACTTGCCCAAGGTCACACAGCAGGGCTGTCACTAGGTCCCCCGTTTGTAGACTGTCAGCCTCCTGCCCTTGGCAGAGATAAAACACACTTGTTGGCTCTGCCTGCATCCCCTCCAGATAGCAGCAAGAAATACACTGCTCCTCAATAACATGGAGCTACGAAGGCCAGAAAAGTGGAGAGACAGAAACTTGATATAATACAAGGGATTTTTATAGGTTATTTTGTTTATTCAACAAACAGACTTTCATTGTACATCTAATATATTTAAAGCACAGTTAAAGTGCTGCAGTTTTAGCAGTGAACACCAAGCATACTAAAGGTTTGCTTGTGTGTGTGTGTGTGTGTGTGTATTTTCTTACTTTCAAGTAGCTATACTAGAGACAAATTTGAGCTTATAAGAAAAATGAGGCAAATAAGATTTTAAATAATAAAAACTTCAAGTACCTGTAGACATGCATTACAGATGAAGGCATCAGAATGTACATTTGCTTTAGAATGTATCTTGATCACCCAACATGCTTTTTGCAGTATTGAAGTAATCAAGTTTTTTGAATTCACTAGTTATAAAGTAAATAAAAACAAACTAAAATAAAAGCTCTTCTAAATTGTAAATTCTTACCTGGGAGTAAAATGCTGAGTATTTTAGAAAGAAACCATAATGACACTGTCATTTGCTGAGTACTTACTCCGGGCCAGGAATTCCACAGACATGATCTCATTTCATCCCCTCGAGACTCTTGCAAGGTGTTATCATCTCTATTTTACAGATGGGGCACTAAAAGAGTAACAAAATCTCACTAAGACCCATAACCAGGCAGCAAAGAAATAGCCAAATTAATTGCAGAGCTGGTATCCCAGGTGAGATACCTCCCCACTTCGTCACAAGAGGATTGTTAGGGTCATATAATAATGATCAAATCACAATGACAAAATAATAATTATCGTATCTTGAGCAGATGCAGTATATCAAGAACTATGCTGAGCACATTTCAGACATTATCCTATTTGATCCTCACAACAAACCCAGGAGGGATGTACTATTATCATCTTCATTTTACAGATGAGAAAACAAAAGCACAGAGAGGACAAACAACCTGTTCACGGTCACACAGCTAGTACATGATAGGGCCAGGAATTAAACCCAGCTAAGTACAGCGCTAGCCCTACACTCTTAACCACTATGCTATATTGCCTTTCCAAGAAGAAAAGATACAGTTCAGCATGGCCAAGTGTATTTCCCCTAAAATATGATTTTATATGGTAGGTCAAAAAATGCCAGAAGGGCAGAGGAGGAAAAGCGAAACATCAGAGAACAATGAAATCAAGAATTCTGGAAATATCAAAATATCACTGTTACCACTTACACCAATCAATGCAAATATGGTTTAAATAGGAAACAATCACTCCACATTGTATTTTTACTTAGGAGTTGGATGCATTTTTACCCTTTAACGTATATTGTATTATTTCCTTCCCCGAGATATAAAACACACAGGGAAGTTCATGCTGAAAGCTCAACTTTTTACAGTTATGGTTAAAGGACTTTTGATCTTCCCTACTGTATTTCTTACCCATCGAGGCCATTCCTAGCAGTGAAGGACCTGTGTTCATTGTCCCCTGTAATAAACATGCCTGGATTTTCTGTGTGGTTGTATGTTGGATTAGCAAAGTTTCTTCCATCAGGTCTGGGAGGTTTTTCTTCAGGCTGTGAAATGCTGACTTGCTTCCCCCCATCTGTCTGCCTTCATGGTCTCCCGGGGCTTCCCGAATGCTCTCTGAGTGCCCTATTCCACTTCATCCTTTATGCTTCAGGGCACAGGGATATTTGGCTGTAGGAATGTTGGGCCTCTTCTTTGCTGCTCTGTTTATCAGACTCATGAGTAATTCTCCAGGTCACCCTTAGCCAATATGAGCATCCTCTCCTCATAAATGCCAACAGCCAGTTCACAGAAGTGTCATTACTCCTCCATGATGAGGGTCATACACTAAGTGAAATCAGAGAGGAAAATCACCTGACATGTTTTAAGCTTCTACCTGATGTCAAGCACTTTATGAATACTATCTCATTTAATTGTCGTAAGACCCCTGAGAAATTGGTGTTACCGGGGCGCCTGGGTGGCTCAGTCGGTTAAGCGTCTGCCTTTGGCTCAGGTCATGATCCCAGAGTCCTGGTATGGAGCCCCGCATCCTGCTTCCTGCTGGGCAGAGTGTCTGCCTCTCCCTCTGTTGCTCCCCCTTGCTCATGTTTCCCTCCCTCTCAAGTAAATGAATAAAATCTTAAAAAGAAAAGGAAATTGGTGTTACCACCCCTATCTTATAGATGAGAAAACTGAGGTATCTGATATGCCAAAGGTATCTGATATGATAAAATGAGCTTATTATTAATAAGTACAGCTAGCATTTATTAGGTTCTTACTATACACCAGAAACTGCCTCTACTACTCTGCAAATATTAGTTCATTTAATTCCACAATAACCCTGAGGGGTAAACATAATTTTTATCCCTATTTTATAGTTGAGAAAACTAAAGCACAGAGATGTTAAGCAACTTTTACGAAGTTGAACAGCTAGGGAGCAGTTTAAAATCACAAAGTATGATTTTCGAACCTGTACTCTTAAGACAAAATGAATGGCTACCAATTTTTCAAGAAAATTAGAGTAAGGTTCTATGACCTCCATTTTAGAGATACAAATGGATGGGACCAACTCTGGGCAATTACCAGTTTTAGGATTTAAGGTCAGACAGTATTAACTGGAGGATTGGTTCTGCTGCATCCAGCAATATGGTCTTGCGCAAGACTTCTCTGGGCCTTCCAGGCAGAGCTGCAAATTCTCTCTCTGTGAGAGAATGTAGGAAAAGGATAATCTTAACTGTAATTGTCCATATATCGGTAGGGCCACAGAAAGCAAACAAAAGCCCTGCTTCTAAAGAGGAATCAGCACCCCACCCTCCGCCAGTTTAGGGCCACAGCTTCATACAGAAGGTATCCATTTTAAATTTCTCATAGCTGAAAATAGCTACTTTCATATTAGAAAAATAAACCCTTCACAACAATCCAAGAGATTAGTTTCATTACATTTTTTCTTTCATTGGAAAAATATTATTGACTTGATTTTTTAAAAAATGAAGGTAGCCCTAAATGTGTAAAAGAGAAAGTTCCTGCTCTCCTTTGCAAGAGAGATTTTTAGCATGTCTATGCGATCTGGGTCTGGCACTTGCCTGTCGCCCTCAGTAACACATCATGGGTATCGTCTTGTGTTAGAGTCTGAGGGGCTCCTTCATTATTTCTGATAGCCTCAGCAGCCCTGGCATGTGGAGGCCAATCACTCGTCCTCCGTTCCCTTACCAATGGGCCTATAGCTTGTTTCCTGCTAGCTTTAGTTACTGCAGATGCAAAAAAGCACTTACATTCTATTTATGTGTATATTTTTGTACAATTGCTTTTTGTAAATTGATTTAAATGAGATTAAATGCCAACATTTAATTTGGCTTATGGGAGAAACCACTGAGAGATGTTGATAGGTGTGTAATTTCCACACATGGGGGAAAGGGGTAGGTGGTTTGACCAGACCCTGAAGATCTCCTCCAGGAAAGGGATCGCTGCACCACCCCTCTGTTCCCGAACTCCTTCCCCTGCCACACACCGCCACACGGGACCCCAGCGTGCCTTCTGCAGACCCCTGCCTTTTATCTAGCTAGACCACCCAGGCAATAGCCAGATCGCTAGCTATGTCTTTTGAATCGGCTCTTTTGAGAGTTTGGTCTCCCATCTTCTTCACAGTAAGAACTGATTTATAACAATAACAAAAAAATATTTTAGCGTGATTCACTGACTGTTCTTTGCTAGAGGGGTCACAGCCTAGGAGTTCATGGCAGTGGGTGTGCGATGCAGGTCAGACATTAACCACATTTACGTAGTGAGATCACTCCAAGAGAAGTTCCCCCTTCTGTCACCTCGTGCAAAACCAAAGAGGTGCTCAGAAAGAATCTTTGTTTCCTCCCTAAGACCAAAAATGAAAACCAGTTGCCTCAAGAATCCCAAAGATTTTTGTTCAACTTTACTCTCCTTTTAAGAAGAATGATTGGGACCTCTGTCTCAGTCCTCCAGCACCGATCATTAGGGTCCCAAACTCTTCGTAGGGTGAATTGGATGTGAGAGGGAATGTCTTAAATCATTTCCTGCTATTTCTGGTTTTAAGCCTCGCCCTGTCAGATTGGCTCTCGGCGTGGCCTATTGCAGCCACAGTGTATCTCCAGCCCCGTGCCCTCGGATCTGCCCGGCAGTAACATGAAGAGTGTATTTGGATTCGGATGCTTACTTATCTTTTTGGTTCCTTCCCCACCTCAGCAGCCAGCCTCCCACTAGCTGGGAATTGACAATTCTTTTTGGAAAACTAAGCAGATCTTTCAAAACAGTTTTCAAGTCTTGTAACAGCACGTTTGCGCTGCTAGAGCTAAGAGCTGTCAGGTCTCCTGCATGCACCTTGATTTCAGCTCAGCAAACAGAGCAAAATATCCATTCAGTGCATGAAATTGCCTGTGTTCTGGGTGGGAATCTCTGCCTCTCAGCACCCTGTGCACGTAGCGGGCTGCATTTGGCTTTTCCTTGGGTTGGGAAATTGGGTCCCAGAGAATAGGTGCCTTCTTGCCGGATGCTGGAAAAGCCATCCCCGAGGAAAGAGAATTCAAAGTGAGAACCATGAATTCTCACTTAGAACGTTTTTCCTTGAAAAGTTGTTTTTTTTTTTCCCTTGAGAGAGCCCACAGTTAGTGGGGATATGATAAAATCTTCATGCTCATCCAATACTTTTGAAAGTCCAAATTGCTCAGAACCCTGACGGTGTGAACTTATTTCATGCAAACAAATAAACCAGCAACAAGAATGACAACCAAAGCTGCCCTCTATGTGTGATGTGGAATAGCATCGAGAGCTTCAAAACCCTCTCATTTCACTTACTGGGGGTCAATCCTGAGGACATACACCTTAAGCCGCATTTCCAAGCGCATACAAAGAAAGTCATTAAAGCATTACCAAACAGGGTGACAATCTAGAAAATAGAGAAATCACAGTGCATCAACTAGATGGAACATTTTGCAGCCATTAACATGAGTTTACAAAAGGAGTTGACAAAAAAATATTATGGAAGATTTTTTGAAGTAAGTTTTATCGAAGTATAACAAATACACAGAAGAGTACACGAATCATAAGCATAGAGTTCAGGAAATTTTCACAAATTGAACACACCCATATAATCCGTACCTGGATGGAAAAAAAAAAGAAATCCTAGCACTCCAGAAGCCCTGCCTATACCCTGTTCCCATCATTACTCCTCCCCGCACCGGGATAATGCCTTTTAAGACTTTTGCTCAGTTTTGCCTGTCTTTAAACTCAATAAATGGAGTCATAGTTTCTATATTTTTTGTCCTTTTCTTTCCTGTTTTGTTTGTAACATCATCCACGTTGTTGTACAGAGTTGTAGTTTCTTGATCCCCATTCCGTTTTGTTAATATATGACTTACTTATTCATTCCACTGTTGATGAGCATTCAGGGTGTTTCCAGTTTTATCCATCATGTATAGGTGTGGTTATGCTTATTCTTGAAAAGGCTTCTTTTGGTGATCATATGTACACATTTCTGTTGGGTATGTACCTAGAAGTAGGACTGCTGGGTCACTGGAGATGCATTTAGCCAGCTTTTACAGAGACCACCAAGCAGTTTTCCATGCAATTGTACCAATTTCTCCTTCTCCCAGCGGTGTGTGATGGCCCCAAGGTGATTCAAATAGTTGTAGACCTGGTGTTGTGTGTCAGATTTTTTCTTTTTTAATTTTAAAAACATGGAGCCAAAATTACAAATACAATGTAATCACAGATTTGTAAAAAAAAAAAAAAAAAAAAAATGTACACAGAAAAAAGCCTGGAAGGAAATACTCCAACATGCTAAGCATCAGGAGCTCTGTGTGGATTGTGGAGTTATGTTCTTTTAAAATTGTTCTATAGGGCGCCTGGGTGGCTCAGTCGTTAAGCGTCTGCCTTCGGCTCAGGTCATGATCCCAGGATCCTGGGATCGAGTCCCACATCGGGCTCCCTGCTCGGCGGGAAGCCTGCTTCTCCCTCTCCCACTCCCCCTGCTTGTGTTCCCTCTCTCGCTGTGTCTCTCTCTGTCAAATAAATAAATAAAATCTTTAAAAAAATAAAAAATAAAATTGTTCTATAATTTTCTCCCTGACATTATCTTATTCTCTAGAATGAAGTAGTATTTATTCTTGGAACTCCTTTGCATCAGGCCATAGGTAGGGGAGGGCATTGATGGTAGGGCTTTAACATTAAGCAGAGTAAGCATGAGACCACCTCCTCAAATGATGGTCACTTTCAGATGCTCTTGGCCTTGAGGAAAATCAGTGTTGTCATTGGACATCTCCATGGGCTAGTCAGGCATTTATCCACCTAACCATTCATGCACCCACATGCTCATCTGCTCATTAGTTTATGCGTGCATTCAGTAAATGTTTGCAAAACAACTACATGGGGCCAGGCATTTTGTTGCATAGAAAGGAGTCATGAAAAGATTTTTTTTGGGGGGGGGTATATCACATAGTTTTGTAATTAGGCATCAACAATATAGCAATATCAAAGATATACTGATAAAAGTGTAATACCAATAACAAATATTTTTGAGGGCTCACAGCATACCAGGCACTGTGCTAAGAGAGTTACATGAGACAGTCATTTAAATCACAATCACGTTGGGAGCATATGCTTTCTTTTTCTTTTTACCTCCATAGAATAGATATGGAAGCAGAAGTTTAGAGAAGTTAGAGTACTTGCCCAAGATTACAAAGCAAGACTGGGATTCCAACCCAGGTCTGCAGAGCACCAACCCCAGGCCTTCTTGGCCCTGCTTCCTCCTCCCCAGGTAGGGTTGAAGAGGGCACAGTGGGAGAAGGCAGCCCAACGGAAGTGACATTAGCCAGGAATCTCCAGATGGGCTTTGAATGTGCTCTTAAATGAAAAGGAATTCATTCGGCAGAAGAAGAATACAGGACATTTTAGGAAGCTTGTACAATGCAAAGCAAGGATGATTCCAGCTTCGACTGAGGGAGGGCTGGAAGCCAGAGAGAAGGCAGGAGGAGGGAATGTGATGGACTTTAAACCTCCCAGAAGACTGGTCCCTGAGTCTTCTCTGTGTCATCCCAAATTTGGGACCAATCCAGAATGAACCAAAATACATGGAGGACTGCTTTTGACCCTGTGCCTCCAAGTGCCCTTTCTCCCTTCCAGGCTAGGAAGTCTCTGGTCACCTCACCTTACTGCTCCCACAGATTCTCTTCACACTCTCATTACCACATTGGCATCTTGTATAGCTGCATTATCCAGTGTGGTGGCCCTTAGCCACATATGGTTATTTAAATGTAAATCAATGAAAATTAAGTAAAATTAAAATGCAGTTCCTCAATTGCACCAGCCACATTTCAAGTGCTCAGTAGCCAGATATGGCTAGTGGTTGCCAAAAATAGCTATAGAACATTGTCGAACATTCTACTCAAGAGCACTACTCTAGTATCTGTTTTCTATGCATGGAAAAGCACCTAGAGACAGGGACCATGCATGAAGGATGCTCCCAATGCCTTGTATGGAACCTGGTGCAGAAAAGGTGCTCAGTGGCTATTAAGTCAATAATTTTAGGACTAGAATGGAACTTATGCCCCACACCCTTTTCAACAGGGAGGAAGTCTAAGGCTGACACTGTGACTGGTGACATATCCTTGAACAAGGGTCTCTACTCTGGGCTCTTTCAGTGCTAATGTGCACGAGTCGCCTGTGGTTCTTCCCAGTGGCACAAGTCTTGGTCCAGTAGTTTGGGGTGGAGCGTAGATTCTGCATCTCTGAGAAGCTCCCAGGTGCTGCTGCTGATGTTGGTCTGCCAACTGCACTTAAAGACAAAAATAAAATACTAAAAGACAAATCTGGGAAGTCTAGCTATTGGTATGGAGATGAGTCCATGAATTTATTTTTGTGGACACAAGGACAAATTTAATTCAGTCATTCATCTGTTTGTTTTCTGATGCATTCATACTGCCTTTTAGAATATGAGATCTGAGAATATGTTCAGAAATCAGATATTAAGAAAACCAACCCCCTTCCCCTGCCAATATTTCCATCATACCCACAAAGAAAAGTTAACAACAATAACAAAAGCTTAAATTCAAGGAATAATCCATTATGATTCCATTTAGCAAGAGAAATTTTAAACAGATCAACACACTTCTGAAACATGAGTCAGAGAGGAAACAAAAAGGCCAATGTGTTTTTAAGAAACTTCGGGAAGAGAGGTACATAAGCAGCATGCTCTTCCCAGGAAGAAAAATCTCTTTGCAAGTTTCTCCCTCCTGCCAACATCTCCTTCAAAACCACATCTGACATGGGTCTAATTTCCTTGCTCAATAACATCATCATTAAAAAGCCACACATCACAAGTAACATGTTTATCATTTTAACATTTCTTCCAAGATTGGGTTTGAATTATGGATTGTGAAAACATAGATTCTGTTGCTTGGAAAGGGGGAAAACAGAGATCTATCAGTGTTCTAGAAAATGAATGTTTAATACTATTTGAAAGACAGATTACAGATACTCAGAGGTTTTCAGTCTTTAAGACCATCTTCCTGCCTGAAACAAATATGTTTAATTAGGAAGCTAACAGTTCTCCTTAATGGTAGAGAGCTAGAGAGAAGCACAGGGAAATTCTTCAGAAAAGGAGCAGGACCTCCTAGCTCAGAATGCTGGTCCAATGACCATAGTGCCACAATTTCCTCCATGTGTCTCTTCCCAGCTTCAGGGAATCACAGCATGTTTGACATGAGTCAAATGGATGTGGGATTAAATCTGGCTGGTGCCTCTTTCTAGCCATTTAATTTTGGCCAAGTTACTTAATATTTTCTGAGCCTCAGCCATCTGGACAATAGTAATACCATTTCTGGGTTATAGGAAATATTAAATTAAAATAATGTATATAAAGTGCCAGATACATGGTAACTATTGTTTTAATCGAGGTAGTAATACTCCTAATGGTGTTTGGCCTTCATCCTGGGATGGAGAATGTAAGTGGTGGGACAGGCGTGAGTTTTCAAGGACATAGAGAATCCATCCATCCACTAACCTGCACAGATGACCACTTTTCTGTCTCCAAAGGCATCTGCGAAAATGCACACCAGATGTGTCCATCAAAGTAGTGCTTTTCAGAGTGGGGGTGAGGGTGCAAAGAACAGAGGAGGGTGGTGGGCATACCGACAGGTTGAACATGATAGTCAATACACCACTTTTATTCATGAATATAATTAACACTGATTGTATCCCACCTCACACCAGGCAACATGGTAAACATTTTCCATACCTTACCTCATTCAATCTTCATAGCAGCCCTGAGGATCAGTACTATTATTTTTATTTAGTACCAGGTGTTTCAATTTCGACACTATGGACATTAGGGGTCAGATAATTCTGTGTTGTGGGAGCTGCCTGGTGCATTGTAAGATTTTTAGCCGCATTCCTGTCCTCTACGAGCTACATGCCAGTAGCACACTCTACCTGCCCACCCAATATGTGACAGCCAGTAATGTTCCCAGGCATTGTCTGATGACCCCTGTGGGGGGCAAAATCACTTCCAGTTGAGAACAGCTGGGTAAGTGAATAAAATGAAGTAATGAAGTTCAGTGACATCCCAAGATCATCCAGCTAAAACGGGTTGGAGCCAGGTTAGAAATCAGGTGGCGAATTCACAAAACCTCATTCTTTTTTTATTGTTAGGTTAATCACCATACATTGCATCATTAGTTTTTGATGTAGTGTTCCATGATTCATTGTTTGTGCATAACAGCCAGTGCTCCATGCAGAATGCGCCCTCTTTAATACCCACCACCAGGCTAACCCATCCTCCCACCCCCCTCCCCTCTGGAACCCTCAGTTTGTTTTTCAGAGTCCATCATCTCTCATGGTTCGTCTCCCCCTCCGATTTCCCCCCCTTCATTCTTCCCCTCCTGCTATCTTCTTTTTTTTTTTCTTAACATATATTGCATTATTTGTTTCAGAGGTACAGATCTGTGATTCAACAGTCTTGCACAATTCACAGCGCTCACCATAGCACATACCCTCCCCAATGTCTATCACCCAGCCATCCCATCCCTCCCACCCCACCCCCACTCCAGCAACCCTTAGTTTGTTTCCTGAGATTAAGAATTCCTCATATCAGTGAGGTCATATGATACATGTCTTTCTCTGATTGACTTATTTCACTCAGCATAGTACCCTCCAGTTCCATCCACGTCATTGCAAATGGCAAGATCTCATTCCTTTTGATGGCCGCATAATATTCCATTGTGTGTATGTATGTGTGTTGACCATAGAGTTGAAGGTTCATTTCTGGGCTCTCTATTCTGTTCCATTGATCTGTGTCTGTTTTTGTGCCAGTACCATGCTGTCTTGATGATGACAGCTTTGTAATAGAGCTGGAAGTCCGGAATTGTGATGCCGCCGGCTTTGCTTTTCTTTTTCAACATTCCTCTGGCTATGTGGGGTCTTTTCTGGTTCCATACAAATTTTAGGATGATTTGTTCCATTTCTTTGAAAAAAGTGGATGGTATTTTGATGGGGATTGCATTGAATGTGTAGATTGCTCTAGGTAGCATTGACATCTTCACAATATTTGTTCTTCCAACCCATGAGCATGGAACGTTTTTCCATTTCTTTGTGTCTTCCTCAATTTCTTTCATGAGTATTTTATAGTTTTCTGAGTATAGATCCTTTGCCTCTTTGGTTAGATTTATTTCTAGGTATCTTATGGTTTTGGGTGCAATTGTAAATGGGATCAACTCCATAAAGCCTCATTCTTACATACAAAAGCTATATTGTTGCCTAGACTGAGAATATAAGGTATAGAAAGCTCTGCATTTTCTTGGGTTTGGGTGGAGGGAGGATCCCTCGTACAAAAGTTCTGCTGTGATAAATGAGCATAATTAGCCGTCCTGCAACCTGGCCATATCTGACATTTTCAGCTATGTGTTTTCTCTCCAGAAGCTCTCCTGTGATTCCAACAACATTGCCTGTGCACAAATGATCTGAAAGCTATTCCTTGGGAATGTCTCCCTCAGCCAGTTCACAGCATTCAGGAAAAATCTGACATTTGGCCCCAAACTATTATCTCCTCCTTATTAGCAAGACTTGGCAGTGAATGTCTTTTGGCTTTAAAAAAAAAAAAAAAAAAGAATAGAAAAGAAAGAAAGAAATCAAGAAAGCTACTTTCCAAGATAGAGATTTGTCTTCACTGAGGACATCCAAATGATTATATCATAGATTTAAAAGGCAAATTAAAACTTTTTGATTATGCTCAAATATATGTTTGGTGTCCCAAGTGGACAAATTTCATATAAATAAGTGATCTCTGGGTGATTTGTTACAACGTAGTTCCTCTTGTTCCTAGAGTCCCATCTCTATAGATTAGATGGATCTTTCTCAGGTGCCCTAAAGAGCCCATCATCACATCGGTGAGCATGGCTTTAATAACACAACTTGCTCACATAGGTCTTACAGTCCCCAAGCACATTCATGTTCATCTTAACTCATCTCTGCAACAGTTTCTTAAAGGTATTATTACAAGGCCCATTTGTACATATGTGGAAACCCACGCTCAGGGAGGGCGATGTCCATTGGTTGATGTTTGGCAGAGATTGGGCTCCAATTCAGGTCCTCTAATTCTAAAAGGGTGGATTAGTGATGGTGCCTGGTCAGGAGCAGGCCTTGGAGCCTGCTTCATCTATTCCCCTTTGGCCTGTGACCAGCATTCTAGTGGACCCCCCCATAGGCCCAGGAGAAATGTGCCAGCTAGCAACAGTCAAGTGATTGGTCAGGCAGCCACTCAGGCCTGGACATATCCAGGGCCATGAAAACGTGTGTATCTGCAATGCTACGTGGCCCAGGGCAGCGCGAACATGTGTGGGTAAATGTGGGCATGGACAGAGTGCATAAAAACAAGAATGCCAGCACTCAGACTGTGCACAGGTCAACACATAATCAAAGTAAGGGAAAGGGACTGGCCCCCAGAAGAGTCCCCAGTACCTAATTATGTCTAATTATGTCTTTAATTATCCTCTCAATCTACCTTCAGTGCCCACCTCCTCACCCACCTCTCCTGTATCCCCAAGCGTTCACTCAGTTTGCTCAGCTAAGTCTGACTTCTTCCTCTGCTCCCTGCAGCTCAGAGCTTATCTCCATCCTTTAGTGCCTCAGACTTTTCTTGTCCATAGTTCATGAGACTTGGCTCCAAGAACACCAATGGAATATAAGAGCCATAAGGTCAGAAAGTGAGAATAGTTTATACTGATGTGTCCCTAGCCCCCATTGGAGTCATTGGTACACTAGAAGTGAGGAGAGGTAAAAAGCAGACTGAGCTAGACCACCAAGGTTGCAAAGCAAGTCCTTCCGCTCACTGACCCTGGGACCATGAATGAGCTACTTAAATTGTGGCCACATCCCAGCCCCAGAACCTGTAAATTGGTTGCTTTAAATAGCAAGAGGGGATTCAGGTTGCAGATTGAATTAGGGTTGCTAACCAACAGATCTTAAAATAGAGTTTATTCTAGATTATCCAGGTGGGCTCAGTGCCATCACAAGGGTCCTTACAATTAGAAATGAGAGGAAGAAAAGAAGTCAGTGTCACAGTGATGCCCTATGATGAAGATTCGACCTGCTGTTGCGGGCTTTGAAGATGGGGGAGACACAAGTCTAGAGGCTGGAACAATCAAGGAAATAGATTCTCCCCGAAGTGTCCAGAAAGGAGTGCAGCCCTGTCCACACCTTGATTTTAGTCCAGTGAGACCCGTGTTGGACTTCTGACTTCCAGAACCACAAGATAAGAAATTTGTGCTGTTTTAAATAACAAAGTCCATGGCAATTTACTATAGCGACATTAGAAAGCTAGCATCCTGTCAATTTCACAATCTTTAAAATGAGGGTAATGACCACACATATCTTACAGTATGAAGAATAATGAGACAGTACCTGAAAATTTCATGAAAGAAAACTGGGCTAAAATAGTAAAGTTTAGTGATTATTAGATCAACAAACATTTGTTGGGTGCATGAATGGATAAAAGAACAAAGTTGTTTGAGGCAAGACGCAAGAAAGGGGGCCTAGGACGTGTTCAGTGAAGGATCAGAATATTTGCCAATTTAAGGTTGAGTGCATAAACAATTAGTTCCTTGCTGTTCGCCATTCTCTGCAGGAGCTGAAAGTATGATAACCAGGCTCTTCTTTGATGTCACCCCTGAGTTTCCCCACTAACCTGTTTCTGGCATGTTCAGCCAGCATCTCTGTGCTACCATGCTGGTTTTCTCCAGAAACTGATGGATTCAAGCCCCCTTGAATCTCTCTGCCAAGAAATAAATGATAAAAACAACAATAACAAGAGTAGCAATAATAAACAATTAAAATAAACTCTAATGCTGTGAGAGCAGTGGTTGGTGGGGTCTTCCTACCACTGTACTGACCGAAATGTGAAATGATGTGGCCTCCATTCTGTTCCCTCAAAGTCATTTGCTTTCACATCATTTTTGCCTGTGGGAAACCATCCACCCTGAAGGAACCTTGTCTCCACCAAGATGTTTTTTTTTTTTTTCCTTCCTTTTTTTTCGTTTTTGTGGTTCCCCTGTCCCAGGCCGTCAGACATGTAACCTACAACAGAACAGCCTGCTCTGTCTTCACCCCCTAGCATTTTCTAAATATTCACATTCTTCACATGCCAGCCCCTTCCTTATTTTCTCAATTCTGTATTTGTTTATCCTCAAAAGCTCCTTTGTAGCTGCCCACACGGATCTGGGGAAATGTGGAGGCCGGCCCTCTTCCCTTGGGCGGCCCAGGGCCTACCGAGAGCTCCATTTTCCATACTCTCTACCTCAGGGGCACTTGCCTGAGAACAGAACTAATGGCTAGGTCCCCAAGGACATTAACATAGATCCAGTCCTTCAAACGCAAACCGGTCCTCTGAGGATCCGGGTCCTGGTAGACACAGGACAGGGAGATTTTCAAACCCATGGCTCCCCGTTTTGTAAGTAAGAGCTCCACGTTTGAGCCTGAGCCCCCTCAGATAGATGTCAGAGCCCAGGGTACTCAAAAACCAGGGATCATTCCCCAGGGATCATGCCTGGACTGTGAGCTGCTTCCAGAAGGTTGCAACCCTCGCCCACAGATCACAAGGTAACGAGAAATATGGCACAAGTAGCTGCAGCTGCAGTGAGCCCTCTATGTGGGGCTGGGGAGCCCTGTGGAAAGCAAGCAGTGCAGAGTTAGAAAGCAGCAAGCTGAGCCCCTGGATTGCCTGCTAAGGCCAGCCCCAGAGGAGGGTGAGGAGGAAATGGCCTTTCTTTAGGCAACAAGAAGTCATTCTCCTTCTCTCCAGCATGGGCTACAGTAGGACTTAAAGTCCTAGAGGTGGATCTAGAATCATTTCTTCTTTTGGGGGGAATGAGTCGTTCCCTTGCCTCACACCCTTTAACATCTCCCCAGGGCCTTTAGAAAAAGCTCCAACTTCTCTGCAGAGCCCTTCGGAGTCCTGCTTCTACCTCCTTCTCTGCTCCACCCACCTCCTTCCACACTACTGCCTTTCAGTCATCCCAGACTGTTGAAGAGCACCCCCAAACTCTGCATGCCCCCCAGACTTTGGTGCCTTTGGAAAAACCATTTCCTCTGCCTGCAGGACTCTCTTCCCTTCCCCACGTTGGGTAACCCTTAGTCACCCTCTACACCTAAGCCCAGCTCTGACCTCTCCAGCTGGGTGTGAGGTCTGCCCCTACAGATGGTCAGGTGGTGCAGAGAAGGTCCCCATATTTGCGTGTGTTAACGGTCCCCAGCATTTGGCATGTGCCACCTCATTTACTCTTCACCACTGTCCCATAAAGTAAGTAGTATTATAAAACCCATTTTACAGATTAGGAAACTGAGTCCAGAGAGCTTCAGTAACCTGCCCAAGTTTGCAAAGCCGGCAAGAGGCACAGCTGGGATTTGACTCTAAGCTGCCCTGCTCTGGTGTTAAGAGTGTGGGTCTGTACTCAGCTGGGGAGGGATTCCTACCCCTGATTGTCACCCCATGTGACCTTGGATGGATTACTTAACCTTCTCGAACTTTAATTACCTCATCTACAAAGCAGGATTATGAGAGAACCTCCATGAAGAGGTCATAACGGTAATGCTAGCTAAACCTGTAATGCATCCTAAACATGTACCATGGAGCAGGCACTCCGTTCTGATCAGGCAAGTGCGTTATTCCCACTAGTCATAATTAGTATGCCCTCCGAGCCCTGATGCCACTAGAGCTAATCATGGCTGAATCCCCACATAGGGCAGGAACCATGTTGTTTCCGCCTTATAATGTAGTGCCTGATTCGGAGCTTAGCAGATATTTGGAACTTAGTATATGAGGAAGGGATCATTGCTTCTAGTCTAACATTTTAGCTCACCAGGTGATTCTTGAGCATTCAACTAATTATTAATTCTTAGTATTATTATTTACTTGGATGTCTAACATAGATACCTGTCCGGGGGGGAGGGGGGGGCTTCTACTTGTGCCATATTTAGTGAAAGACCATCACAGTCTTCTAGTTGATTCACTTGTAGTTGCGAAGTTTGCTGCCATATCCACTAAAGAGTAATAGCAAGACTCTTAAGTGTATCGTACAATAAATCGAGATTCCTTTTTTGTTGTTCAAAACAGGGGATGGTGGAAGAGTCAAATGGGGTAAAAGCCAAAACAGTCCAATCATTTACCCTGCAATGGGAATCACTAACCACTGGGCCAGGGTCAATATTAGGGCAAGTTACACATCAATTTGGGGTCATTAGTCTCTGTCCTTCATAGTTCTGGGACAGCAGACTGGCCCTGAGCCAGCCCCATGTGAGGGGGTAGCTGGCAGTGTGGACTCTAACCGTGAAAAACAAGATGCTGGGAGGTTTTATGCTCCTGGAGCTTAAAGGTCAAACCAAGTTGTGGTTACAATGTCCATACGCTTTCAGGATGTGCTGTCTGCAGGGGTGAACGAAGTCCAGCTTGCAGGAGGGAATTGAGGGACTGTGTGCTTGGTAACAACAGGGAGTAGGGGGTCTCCTTGGGTTTCCAGAAGGGCTCTGGGAAAAAGGCAAAGCACTGCACAGAGGGGCTGAGTCGGAGCCAAGGGATTTAAGGAGGAATATTGCCATTCCCATTACTAACTATAATAGTTACTCTCACATGCTAGGTATCGCAGACCATGCTAGGTGATTTCATATCATTTAACCCTTCAGATGCCTTAGAGGGATTATTACTCCAATTATACAGATAACAAAACTGGAAAGGTCAAAATTGCCCAAGCTGAGCATCTAGTAAGGGGCAGACAAGGGATTTCCTGATGCGGCATGTTTCCAAACTCAGCCATCAGATGGATGTGGGCAGAAAGTACCCCAAACCCATCATCTCCTTTCTCTTTGCTCAGGAGACTACAGTCATGTCCAGAACAGCACTGTACTCACCACTTGGGAAATGCTTGCTCTCCCAGAGCCCTTTGCAGCCAGGATAACCACAGGACAGAACCATGAGTGAAGTTTAACGGAAAGCCCACTGGGAGAGGGGTACTCTTTTTGCCTCTGTTTGCCTTCCTAGGGAAAAAAAAAAAGGGGGACAGGCTTATCTATTCCCTCTCTGCCTCAAATGAATCCTTAAGCCCAGAGTAACAGAAACCTCCCCAACCAGCTTCACTGAGGTATAATTGACAAGTAAAAACTGTATAGTGTGTAAGGTTATATGTATACAACATGTAAGATATACATGTATATTGTGAAATGATTATCACAGTCAAGCTAATTAATACATCCATCATCTCATAGATACCGTGTATGTGTTTTGTGGGTGTGTGATGAGAAGACTTTAGGTGTACTTTCTTGGCCCATTTCAACTATATAATATCGTATTATTAACTGTGATCACCATGCTGTATATTTGATCCCCAGAACTTAGTTCTCTTAAAACTGAGAAAAAAATTATAACTGAAAATTTGTATCATGCATGAATGGATAAAGAAAATGTCACACACAGGCACCCAGAATATTATCCAGCTGTAAAAAAAGAATCCTATGATTTGCAACAACATGAATGAATCTGGGGGACATTATGCTGAATGAAATAAGTCAGACACAGACAGACGCGTTCTGTACATTCTCATTTCTATATGGGATCTGGAAAAAAAAAAAAAAAGGCAGAATCCTTCTTACACTTGCCAGGGAAAGCTCGACCCTCTCCAAGTCCTTGAGCAGTGGAGCGATACCAGCAACAGGCTCCTCCGTCTGTGTACAACAGAACCCAACAAGCAAGACAGGCAGCCCCTCTTCTTCACAAGCGAGGGTTCCCATTTCTCACAGCAGGCGCAAGACACACCTGTGAGGTGCCCACTCATTGACTGGATGGAATGAGAGAAATAAGATATACAATACATGTAAAATGTAAAAAGTTATAAAATCTCAACAACTGGAATTTGACCTTGGTGACTGACCATTCTTTAAGACTCGTTTCGCTTCCCAATTATTCTGCTTGAGCTGGGGAACTGGTTTTCCTTGGAGTGGCCAGATTAGCTGCTGGGAGGGTTTAGCCGAGAGCTCTGACCCTCTAATTGCACTTATCATGTACTAATTAGCATTTAATAAGCAGCAACTGGGCACCTATACCTAAAACAATAAAGCAACCTCATCCCCACTTCAAAGATGAAGAAACTCAGATTAAGGTGTTAACATCAGCCGTAATGAAGGGCTTGCACATGGCTAATCGGAGTGAATGCCACAATCAGAACCCAGAGCCACCCAACCTGGAATCTGGTTCTGGACCAGAGGCTTTGTAATTAGCCACCGTGATCCCTCTGAGTCCCTCCCTGGATGGAATAATTAATACAGGCAGAGTTTTTTTCAACGGGAGCCAAGTCTCCGGTATCTAGATGTACGTTGCAAGGCCCTGGCAATCTTTTCTCCCTGGTGTGAGTTCTTGGGTATGGGAGACTCTGCAGAGTGCAGGGTGGGCCTCCCTGCCCCCTTGGCTTTGCCATAGGGCTCCTGACTTTGGTAGGCCAGAGTCAGACTGGGGAGCAGTTTGGCTTTCAGAGTGTCCCCGAAGCCTGTGCCAAGGATTTAGTGACCAGTGGGTGACGTTTTATAATCCTTGCTTGATCCAACATTCTCAACTCGGACTTGATATCTACCTGGAGAATAGCATCAGCATCACCTACAAACGTTACAGAGAAGAAATTCTCAGGCCTCACCCCAGATCCATTGAATCAGAAAGTTTAGGGGTGGGTCCCAGAAATCTGCATTTTAATAAACCCTCCCCTGAATTTTGACAGACACATTTTTGAGAAGTGCTGGCTTGGGCTTAAAACAGGAGCCCTCTTCATGGCTTAGGGCAGGAGCGATGAGGAGCCCTCAGAGATGGGCCATTCTGGAGCAAAGTCCTCCTGTGGCCCCCGTCTAGCCTGTTACCTCTCACAGAACTGCTCGCACTTAGGGACTTTCCTGTAGACAACAGCTTTCTCATCTGCATGTTTCATATCTCCCCACTTTGTTCTCATAGTCAGCTCTGTACAGAATGTCCTTCCTCTTCCAGGAAGCCTTCCCAGACTGCTTTCTCTGTTCCAACAGTGCAAAATAGCCTGTGAGCTCTTACTGAAATTACTTGTCAGTCTTTCCCTAAACCATGCTGTCCAAATGGGCAGGCACACTGGGACTTGGGCATAATCTGTCTTCCATGGCATTCTCCTAGTATGAATTCAGTAAATATTTTTTTTTCATTAATTTGAAGAACTTACCCAATGTCATATTTTCTTATTTTTACCCTTTACTTTATTCCCCCATCCCTTTTTGGTCACATGTAGATCTTAATTTTTCCTCCACTTTGCTCCAATTTAAAAAGTTATAATACAAGTGTCTCTTCCCTTCAAGCTGGTTCTCTTTCCCCTCTGAGAAAGTCAATGATTAATAACTGGCTTTGCCGGACTCTTAGACACCATGTTGTCTCATGATTATTTTTCACCAGATCAGCATCTATTTACCAAGTGTCCACTTAGTGCTAATAGAGAAATATATGAAAACACATTTCATAAATTTGTTCCATTCTTCTGATGTGCAGACCCTGGGCCGGGACACAGCCTTCAAAGAACTAAGACAACCCCGCCCCAGTTAGAGACAGTTTGTCTGTATGATCCAGAGACTGTTTCCCTGGGCCAGATCCCAGTCCTGCAGGGAGCTAGGGAAGGCAGAAGCATGTGTGTTTGGGATGTCTAGAAAGGCTGATGGAGGAAGGCAGTCTTGAGAGCAACAAAGAGGATGCCCCCTTGGGGTTGAATGCTAGCAATTATTCATTTATTGAGCACCTACTCATCACTGGAGACCCCTCTGGCATGAGCCCTTTCTGTAGGAATCTTAACCGTTTGGTTAGGAAGACAGGTCATTTAAACCCACAAGACTTAGGTGATTTGGTACATGTAGAAGAGAAATACGGAGGGCTTGCTCGGGGACGTTGGATCCATCCAGTGCAGTCCAGGCAATGCTCCTGGATAAAGTGACTTCTAAGTAAAGATCTGAAAGCTGAGTGGGAGTTCTCCAGGGAGGAGAATGGAGTATAGAACAGACATGGGGTGATGTCCCATGAGAAGAGCAGATGCAGACTCAGAGGCACTGGAGAGAAGTTTCTTACGGCCAGGGCTAGGTGTGTGAGCTGCAAAGGGACAATAGTGTAAGGAAGGGGTTCTCAGATTTGAATGTGCATCAGAAAACTTCCAATTGCTTGGCCCCTCCCCTGCCCAGAGTTGCTGATTCACTGGACCTGGGGTGACACCTGAGAATTTGCCTTTCTGACAAGTTCCTAGGTACAGCTTAAGCCGCTGGTGAGGGGAGGTGCACTTTGAGAACCTCCGTCTAAGGGCAGGGAAGGTTGCCAACACATAAGGAGCTTGCATGACCGTTAACACCAACCTGGCCCTGTGAGGGGGGTCTACTATTGTTCTGATTTTACAGATGAGAGAGAGAATCTATGAGGCTGAATCTTTGACCCCGGACCCCAGAACTGGACCATGCTTTTCCCCAACCACCTCATGTCTTGGGCCATCCATGAGATATGGACAGTGAAGTGGCCATATATGAAGACACTAGACCATCTTGCTGCTATTTAATAAGTGGCATTTCCAAGGGACCTGTGGGGGAGATGCAGAGGGGTAAGACAGTGAGCTACAGTTACCCCATCTCTGCCCCATCCCCTTTGCCCCAGACAGGGCTAACACATGGGTAGAATTTTCCTGTGACGAGTCAAAGGAATGGATCCTGCGGTCTTCACACCATTTCAGATGCAGCAGATCACTAAGACAAATGTTGAAAGGGTCAATAACATGGTAAAAGCTGATTATCAGCTATTTAATCTCTATTAAAGGTTTCACAAACAATTCGAGTTTCTTGAAGGAAAAGGAAAGTCACCACTTTAGCATATGTACTTACTAATTGTGTGCCCCACACACAAACTAAGTGCAAAGTTAAATATGCATACCAGATGATGATTTATTTCTAGATGCTGCGTGAAAATAAGATTCATGTCAGAACTTCATAGGAAGTTCTATGGTCTTAGTTGATCTTATAGCAAGAGATACCCCCATCTAGAAACACACCAGAGTTAAGAAGTGCCCCATCTCATTTAATACTCGTGGTAATCCCACAAGAGAGGTGCAGCATTGTCTCGGTTGTGTTATGTTCTAAGGATGGGACCAGATCATACATGAGAATCACAGCACCCAACACACAATACACCTTCAATAAGTGATGGCTAATAGTATAATTATTACTGGTCAGCATTTCAGCTTCATCTCTCCCTACTGCTTACTGTCCATGTTGATTTGGGCAGCTGTCTGTTTCTCTAAGGTTTAGGTCCTTTGTCTTTCAAATAGAAAGATTGGGTGGAGAGACTATTTCAGAGGTTGCAAAACATTTCTGATTTTGGCTGAAGAGTGTTGTGTTCAAACAAAATCGTATGCAGAATGGATAAAAGTGGAGATCTTCTGGCTGGTTTGCATAAACACTCAGACTTTAAAGTCTCAGACTGTTTGACTTAGTATCTCAGAGTCTTAGTTTTGTCTTCTGAAACATGGGACTGATCACAGAACTGATGTCTAGGGTTGTGACAGAGCATGTGCAGTGTTAGCTCAGACAAAGGGCCCATATCTGCCCCTTCCAGTCTCTCCTGTTGGGGGAGGCCTCACTCTGACCCACCAGTCCTTGGGGCCGACTCACAACCACTGGAAAGATGCTCTCTAACACCGCTTCTGCCTTGAGGGGTGCAAGGGTGATGGTTGATGATGGGGCCTCTAGCAGGCAGACGAAGAGCATGTGCTCACAAGCGCTCAGAGCTCCTGTCAAACAGAATGGTAGGCTCAGCAAAGGCTACAGATCAATGGGCTTTTCAATATGCCCAATATGTTTCCACCAAGATCCATCCCACTGGTGTGAGTCTTAGTAATAGCGAGATGGGGGGTGCTTTAAGGGGAGTGGGCTGGGCATAGGAGACGGAAGCACACAAAGTTCTTTGTACAAGCATTTTTAGAAGCTGGGGGTCTTTTTCCTGCCCCAGAAGCTCAATTTATTGAGCTGAGTCAAATTACTGTACATCCTGACAGAGTCCTCGCCGCCATTGATCAGCCCTGAAACTCTCCTCCGCATTACATCACCATTTCAAGAAAGAGCATGTTCTCAGAAATATGTGTGATCTGGGAATGACCTCTGGGCTGCATCCTGCCCACTTGGAGAGAAGGGCATTCTGGGAGATTGGCAATCGATGGGCCAGACACACACCTGAGCACGGAGGGTGGTTCCTACCTGGGCTGCTCTCAGTCAGTGCATCCTGGCTAAGTGAGCCAGAGTGTGGCATCAATATGCCAGAGGAGGATTTTCCATACTGAACACAGGGATGAAAGGGAAGAAGCAGAGCTTGGTCACACTCTTTTGATTTTAAAATGGAGAATATTAACTTCTCAGCACCAGTTTGGATTTTGTAAACATTGTGCAGGCTTTGGCCCTTGTTTGATGTATGTTGAATACTGCTACTTAATGATGTTTTAATGATGGGTGTGTGGTGTGTACAGGGTGTGTGTGTGTGTGTATCTTTGTGTGTGTGTTTCTGAATGGCCAGATTAGCTGAGGATTCCTTTGAAAAAAAGAAAAAGTCTATATCTTATCACTTTTAAAATCACTAGTCCAAGAATGGGATCTTGTTCCTGTTAGAAGTTCAGCAGATGTTTCTGAAAATTGGATTGAACTTTTTTTTTTTATTTATTCATCATTTGAGAGAGCGAGAATGAGAGAGAGAGAGAGCACATGAGAGGGGGGAGGGTCAGAGGGAGAAGCAGACTCCCCGCTGATCAGGGAGCTTGATGCGGGACTCGATCCCGGGACTCCAGGATCATGACCTGAGCCGAAGGCAGTCGCTTAACCAACTGAGCCACCCAGGCGCCCGGATTGAACTTTTAAATTAATTTTGTATTATAGAGAAGTACAAACTAATTGGATTTTTTTTTAATATTCAGAAGAGTATAAGATAAAAAAGTTACCTGTTACCCCTTTCTCAACGTCCAAATATTGTCTAGAGGAAATCTCTGTTGGAAAGCTCTACAATGTGTATCTATCCATATATTTTATGTTATGTGTATGCACAAACTTATATAAGCACACACAATTATTCATTTACATTTCTTGAATAGAATCATTATATATACCATTTCTCAATATTTTTTTTTCATTTAACAATATTTGACTTGAAGTTGGATGGAACCCCTATCAGCTTTCAGGTGAAGGGAGGGGAAGTCATTATGCGCTGTCAGTGAAGTTGAACACAGGAGAAAGGCCAGTGTCTGTGCTACAAAGGGAAAGCAGGAAATCAAAACCCAAAGTGTGAAACAAAATAGAGGGAGAGACAGGCCAGAGAAGAGAGAGTGCCGGGTCTGAGTGGGGTGAGCATGAGATGAAGAAACTACAGTGAAGTGTGACCAGCAGCCTTTGGTGGAGGTTGACAAGATAGACCATGATGGGTGGCAGTTGTTCTCCAAAGGTGGCCCCCAGTGAGCCACACGTTCTGGCTCTCACCCCCTGATGTAGTCCCTTCCATGTTGAATCTGGGCTGGCCTGCACTCCTATTAAGTGTGGGATGCAGAGGAAGTAAGGCAGTGTTGGTGTTCCAGCCCAGCCTTTAAGAAGACTGGCAGCTTCTGCTTCTGACTTCTTGAAATGTTCACTCCTGGGAGCCTTGAGACACTGTGTAAATAGTCCAGCTGCTCAGTTGGAGAGACCGTGGAGTGAAGACCATGTGTTAAGGCCACATAGAAAGGAAGAGCCCTGAGACAGCATGCACAAAGGAAGAGCCATTTCATGTCCCTGTCTTCAGACTAGTGCAGCCCCAGCCACCAGCTGACTGTAACCGCAGGAGGGCCCCTCAGTGAGACCAGCCCAAGATCCACCTAGATGAGCCCAGTCAACCCACAGACCAAGAAATAATAAGGGGCTGTTCTTTTAAGGCACTGCACTTTGGGGGTAGTTTGCTCCACAGCAACAGAGAACTAAACGCATAGGTAATGTCTTGAGTATGTGTTCGTTGCAGACCCAGATGCTTTTTCAGGAAATAAAGACATTTGTGGGGAAAGGCCACTCGAAGTAAGGCTCTTGAACATCGCCTGAGTCTTGAACTTGCTCACCTCTGTGATCAGCATCTTATGTCTTTAACTGAATTTGACTTTGGAATTCCTTTGAGAGACTAGGAAAAGGAAGATTCTGGTTTTACTCCTGGTGTTACTATCATAAATCCCTGGCCAGTGTTCCTTCTACCAAGGGTAGAAATGGACCTGTGTCTTCTTAAATGGAGGTACATGCCAGGAAAAGACAAGTGAGCAGACCTCAATCCACAGGTGTATAGTAATTAGATATCAAAAAGTGTGGGGAAAAAAAACAAAGAAGAAAAGCATCAAGGCAATCTGAATGTCTCTATATATTCTGAAGAATATAATAATTTGCAAGCATATTACTTGTTTGGCCCCCTAGGACATTGGTTGACATAATTAGTTAATTCCTGAGAAGGGTTATGTGTGTGTTCTTTATTAATTGACATTTTTCTTTAACAAGGAACATAAGGACCAGGAAAAATTGTCATTATCAGAGAGTAATGGGTTTTCTTTTGAGAAGCCCATGTGTTTAACGAGGATAGCATCTTTCATCCTGCAGCATTCCAAAGGTATTTAGAAACTTTATGGGGCTTGAAATGGAACCACCTCTGGCATGAAACCCGGGAACACCTCTCACCATTTGAGGACAGGATGTGCGGAATGCCAACCGAAACTACCCAGAGCACGTAATTACCAGTTGGAATTATCAGTTACCAACTGGAATGGATCCAGGCCCCGAGCTCAACTCTTGTGACAAACATCAAGGGCTATTTAAAGACCACACACAGTTTGACATCTTTGCTTTGGCCTCTTCACCATCTGGGACCCCAGAGCAGAGAGTGCATTAAGTAGATTACGTCTCCCCTGATGGCTGATGTCGAGTTCTGACTCATACAGGATAGGCCTCAGAATCAGGCGCATGAACCACGTTCACCCCTGTGGAACATCTGGTCTTGGGTACCAGCATTGAGCTTTGAAGAGAAGAGGGCTCTAAAATCCCTGGTGCAGTCTCCTTTATCTGTTCTAGGGCAGGACGCCACCATATCAAGCCAGCCAGGCACCTGGAATTATGGAGAATTATCTACATGCAGAGAGATGTAGGGATGTTGAAGGATGAACAGAACAACTTGAGAGATAGAAAGAGATAGATATGCAAGTGTGTAACTCACATGTGTGGCTTGGGTGTGAACGTGCGCATCTGAGTATGATCAGGAATATCCATGAGTTGGGGATTTATCTGTGAGTTCATATATTGGCTGTGCCTATGTGGTTTTGAGTTCATTTGTTTGTTTTTTAGTTTTATTTATTTGTTCAGTGGAGAGCTATTGCCAGACAGCAACAACACAAAGCAGAGCAAAATAAATAAGACTTAGTTCTCTGAAGCATGTAGTCAAGTAATAGGCGAGAGAAGCAATCAGGCAATTCTGATCCATTGTGATAAAAGTGTAAAGCAGTTAGTTACACGTGAGTTTCTTAGTGTGAACGCCTCTGTCCAATGGCGTGTATGTCAGAAGGTGTAAGTCTGCAATATGGTTTGTTTGGAAAATAACAAAAGTTTGCCAAGTGGCTGAGGAACATTTGGGGCCATTGGAGCACTTTATGGTGAAGTTAGGGTCATGAATGGACCCTCAGAGATGTGCACGGGTGGTGGGACAGGAAGGTCTTCACACAACCCCATACAGCCATGTTTTCTGGCCACGGGATCTTCACGCCCATCTCTCCTCATGGCTAAGTTAGGGTGGACTGTGCATTTTGTGTCCAGAAGAGAGGGAACAGCATGTTTGTTACTGAAAGTAAGATCGTGGTACATGAAGGGATGAAGTGCTGTGCGTGTGTGTGTTTCCTTGTCTGGTCCTCAAATTACTTTTTGGGTCCGAAAAAACCTGGGGATATGAGGTTTTTGCAGGCTTCTGCTTCTAGATGTGCCCACTGTCATTTGGGTTAAGTAGATCATGTAGGAAAAGGGAAAAGAAGGGGATAGAAACTCACACTTATGTCATGCCACCAGCTCCCAGGCACTAAACAGAGCAAATTCCCCCTTGTTGTCTCTTTTCAACCTCCTGAGACTCCTTCCAGGGAGGTGTCAGCATGCCCACTTCCAGTTGAGGAGACCGGCTGAGGCAGGTGACCTGTTTGATACATTTCTGTTTCTGCCTTTTTCCTCTCCTCATCGCTGTAGGCCCTGGATTTCTGGTCACAGTCTCTAAAGTTCAGGGCCCTTCTCACCTGGAGCTCCTCACCTGCACCACAGAACCCAGAAAATGATTTGAGTGACTATTTCCCCAAGTCGTCCAAGGATGATACATGACTAGAACTGTTCTAGATGCAGAAAGGAGAAGGGCACTCATCGCATGCAATGGATGGCATAGAGCATGATTCTCTTAGAAACCCCACCTCTTCCAGAGGCTTCTAGAGTGAAGTTCCTGAAGCAAGGCTTGATGCAAGCTCATCTCCTTTAGAAAAATCCTCGGTGGCTCACCACTGACTTCCCTTGGCTCTTTCCTTACCCTTTTTGGAGGTGTCCTTTTAATGCCACCTCTTCAGGGATCCCTTCCTAATGTAGATGTCCCTGCTCCCATCAGTCTCTGCACTGTAGTCACTTCCTCCCCAGGAATTACTACCGACAACATTTAAAGTGCTTAGCTATTTACTTTCCTCTTCTCTGTCTCCTCTTACTGCTAGGGCAATTTCATGAAGGGCAGGGTTAATCTTTCTTGTTCACTCCTGGATCGCCAGCATACAGCATGGGTATGTAGTATTTTCTCAGTAAATATTAGTGGGGTTGATTATCAATTAATACTAGGATTTATCAAGCCCTCAGAAGAATCTCGAATCTATAAAACTAAATAGTTATTTATAATGCACATGCACGAACGCATGCACATCCCAGAAACATCTGTGCCTTCATTTTTTCCCTCTTTTTTTTGTCAACTTCCTGAACTTAGCACACCCAGAATCTGCTCTTGCCGAAAAGCAGGATCATAAATATTCAGCCCGGTTTATCTCTGCCTGCGAAGATCATGTTAGCCCAAAGGCCCCCACACAGTCTTGTGGGAAGAACAGCCATCTCTAGATGAATGGCAGGAAGCCCACAGCTGGGGGGTGGGAAGGGATGGAGAAGGAGGGGACGGAAAAGGAAACAGTCCCCCATTCATGCCACTGAAAGAATGATGGGTGCATCTCCCAGATATTGATAGCAATCTGCTTGGCCATTAAAATTGACAGAGTTTGTCACAGCCAGGCTGTAGCTCCAGCAGGAGTAGCAAATGGGAGCATTTGGGAAGGGCACACACTAGCAGTGCTGGAGGGATGGGCTGTTGGGACACGGTGGTTTTCTAAGGCAGCGGGGCATGCCCAGGCAAGCAGCCCCCACACCACGCTCAGGCATGCACGTGGAGCAGCCCACTTGTGATGAAATTGGACCTCGCAGAGCCCTGAGGAATCAGAGAGCTGCTCCATGGCCCTTCAACATGTGGCAATTGGATTTCATTTTTATTTGTCAGATTGTGTGTTCTGATTTCACTCAGTGCTAAAACAAATATTGCAACATCCATCTGTGAATACCTAAAAAATTAGAATGCCTATAATATGATATAATATGTGTGCACACACTGCATGTGTATGTCTATATATTTCCTCTCCTAATCAAGCCATAATGATGTCCTGACAATAGCTAATGTTCCCTAACGCTGTGGCTGGTGCACTGCAAAACGGTTGATGGGTAGGGTTGCCAGATTTAGAAAATAGAAACTCAGGGAACCAACTAGGTATAAGTATGTTTCAAATACTGCATGGGACATACTTATGCTCAATGATTTTTTGGTTTGTTTTTGTTATCTGAAATTAGAATTTAACTGGGCATCCTGTATTTTATCTGGCAAACCATTTACACGTGTATTTGTTTCTGAAGGAGGCTATAACAAATTACTACACACTGGGTGGCTCAAAACCACAGAAATTTCTTCTCTCACAGTTCTGGAGGCCAGAAGTCTGAAATCCAAGTGTCAGCAGAGTCGTGCCCCCAGTGAGACTCTGAGAAGAATCTTCCCTTGACTCTTCCTAGCTTCTGGTGGTGACCAGCAATCCTTGGCTTGTGGGCACATCACTCCAATCTCTGCCTCTCCTCTCTGGTCACAGGGAGCTCTCCCTGTGTTTCCCTGTCTCTGTCTTCTGTCTTCTCCTAAGGATACCAGTCATAAAGAATGCAGGGTGTACCCTACTCCAGTATGACCTCACTTTAATGATTACATCTGCAATGACCCAATTTTCCAAGAAGTTCTGAGATACCCTGGGTTAAGACTTAAACATATCTTTTGGGGAGACATAATTTATCCCATGACTTGGGTTTATCTTATTTATAATTTTTAGGATAACTTGATTCTGGTTCATTATGAAGAATCCTCTTTAACATACGAGAAACTGGGTCCCAAATGGTGTAAATAACCTGCTCCAGGTTTGCACAGCTACAAGGAGGTCTTGGTGAGACCCAAACCCAGGCAGCTCAGGCAAAGAGCCTTTGCTGGTAGTTGCTACTCAGCAGGGCCTCTAGAGAGGTGAGTCGTGCCCAACATGAGGAATGAGAACTCAGAGCTGTGGCCTCGGGTCAGAACAGACTCCTTGTGGCCTGGCCATGGGTCATCCCCTAGCCCTCTTTGGCTCAGGGTCCTGATGTCAAAAATGAAAAGATTTTGCTAAAGCTGCTGTGCTGTCCACCCGTGAGCCACAGCCACACGTGGCAAAGGATCACCTGAAGTGGGGCTAGTTGGAGTGGAGACTGCTTACATGTCAAACACACTCTGGGTTTCAAATACACACTCCAAACAAAGCAAAAGAACTCATCAATAATTGACATTGACCACATGTTGAATTAATAGTAACTTGGATATGTGGGGTTAAATAAAACATCTTGCTAAAATTAATCCACAAATTTATTTTTGCTTTTTAAAATGTCATACTTTAAGAATATTTTTCAGGCATTATTTTTATTAACATTTTTTTCTTTCATATCATTTAAATATTTTATGCATGGCTCATGCTAGCTTAGATCATTAAGTCTCAGATCATGTGTTGGCTTTTTTAAAAAAGTTGTTTGTCTTTAACTTTGGAACCCTTCATTAAGCACAACATAGGGTATACTCAAAAAATTAGTTTTATTTATGTAATCATGTGCTTATTCAACAAATGTTCATTGAACACATCCCAAGCAGCACACACTGCCCTGGAACTGGGGATTGAATGGTACACAACAGATTTGACATCTATTTTCCCCTCTAGGAGCTTGTATTCTCAGAGATGGTAGGGACAGAATGTAAACAAGCAAGCAAATTAATATAGATTTAACTTGAATATAAAAGTTAAATTTTATGTGTGGTAAGTTCCAGAAAAGAAACAAGCAGGATAATGAATTAAGAGAATAGCATAGTGACCCTGCTTTAAGGTCAGAGAAAACCTCTCTAAGGGAGAGCACTTGCATGGAGCCCTGAAATCTCTGGGGAGAGGTCTTGAGTCCCTACTTAGTGTCCCTTTTTCTGCCTTCCCCTGACTTCCAGCCCAGCCCAACTTGAGCTACGTTCTTAATTCCTTTCACTCACTTCTAAAGGGAAGGATAATAGCTCCTTCTTCAAAGTGAAGCTGTGCAGAACCAAGGAGCAGTACGGATAAAGTCTTCAAGCCTTCAGGTCCCAGCTCAGTGCTTTGCTTGTGTGTGCGTGTGTGTGTGTGTGTGTGTGTGTGTGTGTGAGAGAGAGAGAGAGAGAGAGAGAGAGAGAGAGAGAGAGATGAGGCTGGGCACCTGCTGTACTGTGGGAGCGGGGTTTCTCATACAGTAGACCTGTCAGCAGCAGACATTTTAATGCCATGTTAGTAGTTTTCCCATTTAAAGAGATGGACCAAAAAAGGATTAATATTGAGGCTTAAAGGAGGGAACAGAATGGCTGCAGAGAATCAACAGAGGAACCAAAAGAAAGGTCCTCTCTTGTGAAACAAAATCAAGAATAAATACAGAATTGAGGAGGACCAAGGTGGAGGAAGGAAGAAAAAGGAGGAGGTGGGGCAGGCAGAGGGAGAAGAGAGAGAAGAAATTAGAGAAGGGGGAGATGGTGAGATCGTCCATCATAGGGTTTGCCATAAACCAGTGTTCTTTCCTTCTTCTCCTTGAAAGTTTGATTTAGTCTTGAATTGTCTGGTCAGGTCTCAGAGCCTCCAGATGCCCTAGAAGTTACAGCTGCTACAGATGATGAAAAGGTGGTAGGTGGCCTGCATCATATTCTGTGTAGACATTCCACTGTCCCAGGGGGAGGCACAGGTTCAGCACTGTGGTCAGAATAGGGGAGCTACCTAGATGGAACCTTTGCCAGATATCCTTGTTTCCACAAAGAAGAGTAGTTTGTCTAGGCTTGAAATGTATTGATTTACCCAGCACATGCTTGGGGGTGGGGGTGGGGTTTCCACTCTAAGCTCCCCTTACCCCTTACTCCTATTAGGAACAGTGTTTGGTACAAGTGAACTTGAACTCTCTTTCCAGAACACTGGAATAGAGACTCACCCCCAAGTGGGTTTTGTATGACCTTTGCAAGCCCTTTGTCTTACCCACTGCTGCTGTCTCCCACTGGGGAAGGGGACCCAGACCACAAAATGCAAACTCTGGGCAAGGTGCTGACCATATCAACCTGTTACGATTGGACCAGCAGTGTGGTGTATATTTCTTCTTATTCTCTTTCTAATAAAATCAATTGATTATTTTAATGGAGAGGAATTAAATAGAGTCAGGTTTAACCTTATTATGTAGCATTGATATATTTTCCAATCTTTAACTCTGATATGAGAAGCAAATAAAACCATGAATAGAAGGGAAGTTGGAAAGAAACACACAAAAAACATAATGAACATTTGATTGACAGTAGGGTAAGGAATAAGAACATTTTAACCCAGAACAATTGCCCTGATAGTGAACATATATTAATTTGAATCCTTAAGATATGTTTATATGGAGAGATAATAACATAATAAACCATGCCAGACTATTAAAATGTTATTTTGAATATAAATTTGTAATTTTAAATATGTAAAAACATAATTGGATCAAGTAAAAATGTAAGAAATGACTGCATTTAAAATTTTTAGCTATAAAAATACTATAAGAACATTAAAAATCATTTTAAGAAAAAACAACCACCCACTATCTTACCATCCTAATAGACCTGCTTCCATTTTTTTTTTTTGCAAATTCCTTTCTATCTGTGTCTACACATGTATATTTACATATTGTAAATATAGTACAAGTCTTATTTTTATTTATAGATCTTCCATCCATCTGTCTTCAGAGTCATAATAAACATCACATCTCAGCTTACTCACATGTTCCTTGGGGAAATATCTAAGTATCCCCACTCCCTCACTTGGTCAATACTCCCTCTTTAATCACAAAAGGACCATTCTTCTCAACACTGATCAGTGTTTTGTGTGTGTGTCTTTAATATCTCTTTCCTTCTGGAGAAACAGAAGTTCCTTAATGTATCATTTTTTTGCTCACTGTTATATCCCTAACCCATAGTAAGTGTCCATTAACTATTTCTTAAATACACAGTACATAATAGCTACATGATATCTCATGTGCACGTTGCAATATTCCTGACTTCATACCACTTTCATGTCCACTAATTTGCTTCAGATGTGTTTCTTGAATAAAATGTAAGTGTAATAAACATTGTTATGCACCTAATTTTTTAAAATAATTTTTTCCTTAAAGTACAAATTATCAGGCCAATATTTATGAACATTTCATGGTGCCTGATGTATCTGTCTGTCATTCCAAAAGGGTTAGACCCATTTATAAACAATGTGTGATTATCAAAAGATAAAATGGTTTTAACCATTTATGATTATGTTAAATACATATAGGATAATTAGAAATATTAAAAATTATAAAGAAGACACTTCATGACATCCATAAGCACATTACACAAAGATGACCACCATGAAATTTTCCTTCCAAATTGGGTTTCATGTGTGTGAGTTTAGAACTAGGTCCCAATTACGTAAATTCTGAACCATGGGATTTACATAGTTGAATACTCTGCTCCCATCCCTTCCATTTGCATAATTTTCAATTATCCTGACCAGTTAGTTTTCATGGCTGTATATAACTTCATTATATGGATAAATTGTAATTTAATAGTATCCTACTATCCAAAGATTGTTTTCGGTCATTTCTTATTTTATAGATACTGTAACAATGAGACGTTTTTGTATATACAGTCGATTCTCATTATTCTTGGTAGTTATGTTGTCTAAAGTCACCCTGAATGCCGGATTAGTGAATACTGAACCACTGCTCCTAGGGGAAATACAGGGTTAGGTTCCTGTGAGCCTCTGGTCACATTTTTATCAACTGATTAATACATAACCATCAGGCTATTTAACATATATTGTTGATTCAGTAACGTTGAATTCACAGTCCAACCACACTATAACAGGCCTGAGTGAAGCTTATCTAGCACAGCTGTTTTCTCCATGAGACACATTCCAGTGTTCTTGCTCTCAGGAACGCTAGACAGCACTTCAGCTCAGTGCCTAGGGGCATTTTAAACAGCAAAATCACTAACAAAACACAAAAATGTGAAAAATGACACTAAATAGACTGTGAAAAGGACACTGTTTACAGTAAGAGTTGAAATAAAGAGGCAGAGCATCACCTTGTTTGACCTCATTAGGAACATGTGCATCAAGCAACTCAAATATTTTGCTACTCCACACTTGTCCACGGATGACCACAAAAACATTGCAAGGACTGATTTTGGAGTTACAAGTAAATTTTAGGAAATATGGAATGTGTGAATAATGAGGATTGTCTATACATGTTAGGGGTTTCATTACATATGTCCTTGGCATAAACATGAAATGAAGTCTAATGCTCTCATTCTTTGAGAGAGCTGGAAAGGATGTTTGATAGCCATCCAACCAGAAAAAGATGAAGAAGGTCTGGTCTGGGGCATTTTATCTAGAAAAATAGATGTTAGAAAGGATCTTCTGCCATGATTAGCTTCAAAGTCCTTATTAGCCAGCTCCTTTTAGCACAGTCTGACCTGGTTTCCAGTCCCTGGTATGTCACTCCTTATTCGAGTAACCCTAGGTCAGTTCCTCACCCTTCTGAGTTTTTTCGTCTGTAAATGATGTAATATTAGAACTTACCTTAAGAGGTTGTTGCAAAGAATGTAAGTAAATATAGAGGACAGGAGCCCTGGTCAGATTCAATAAACCATGGCGAGAGAGAGGAAAACCTTCAAGGTGACCCTTCTTCAGAGTCAAACAGAATGGTGGGGAGTGCCATTCTCCTGAAGGCTGGATGTGTGCCAGTTGGGGAAGTCCCCATATTTTACCATTCACAACTGCCCAAGGGGATCCATAATTAAGATTTTTATTTCAAATTCCATGCAGTTTTCAACCACCTGAGAAAGGACAAGTATCCATACTTAACATTTAAGGATCAAAAGTTACCAAAAGATCCTTATTTTGTCTCAAAGCCAGTCTCATTATCAGTTGGCTTCAACACAACTTTGGAGGTCTTTGATTTTATCTCAGATCACCAAGTGATTTATTGTCTTTGTCCTCAGCAATGTGTTATCTAAAAAATCAACTGTAAACCAGTAAGGTGATACGGTGGAAAGATCACTGGGTTTTGAGTTGTACCGACCTGATTTTGACTCACTACTTCTTTCTCTTACTCTCTGTGACTTTCAGGCCAATTAAATTCTTCCCTTAAGACTTGGTTTTTCCATCTGGAAAATGGGCATGGATGATGCATAGTTCATATTTTTGTTGTAGATGTTTGTCAAGCTATTTGTAAAGGACCTCACCTGGTGACTAACACCTCTTGGTACTAAATACCACAGTTCTGGTTAGAGTGTCTGTGTGCATTGTTCGATCTTTATTAACAGTCACATTACTTTCTTATAAATATCCTGTAGCTTTCCTGTGCATCGGGTCACATTTCCATTTTGCTTCCTCTTTTTCGATCTTTTCCTCCTGACAGAAAATATGACTACCTGTATTGCAGGACAGAATCTTTACTTGGAATCTGAACTTGCAGCAAGAAGCAAAATATGTTGGTGTGTTAGAAAAGGCATCGCATTGACTTCTACTTCCTTGAAATCTATTTAAAAAATCCTGAGGGAAGCAAGACTCTAATAGAATGATGGTAGAGGGATGACACATGCAATTGTTATAAAATGATGAGTGTTCCAAGGCCAAACTGGAATTAAATAAAAAGGAAAAAAAAATTCCTTCCCATTTTCTTCTCAAAACCAAGGGAGCTGTTCAATGTAATTATTATAAGCTCCCCATCCCAAATACTTATAACTTAATATCCTATTTCAAATACTCTGTTTAAAGCCAGAGTTAGGGTTGTTTTTTTTTCCTTAAAGAAGAGTCATCTTTTGTTAGCTAATAATGTAACAATTGCGAATTTGAGTTAGACAATTTAAAATAATATATATGTGTGTGTCCGTACCCTTATTTACATATATTCATACATATGTGTGTGCACATAAGCACTTTTGCCCAGAGAGACATAAAGATTTGTCTGAGGGAAGTAAACTAGTTACTCTTGATGCTGGGGTCTTTGATAATGAAGTGGTTGTTTTTATTACTTATATGTGCGGTTTTATTCTCCTTAAAAAAAGTTGGGGGGGGGAATAAATGTACTCTCAGTTTCCTGATCGTGATATTATACTGGAATTAAACAAGATATGAGATGGGGAGAACCAGGTGGGAGAACCAGGCGTAACACATATGGAATCTCTGTGTTATTTCTTATAACCGCATGTGGGGTTACAATTTTCTCAAAATAAGGTTTTAAAAGGGATATGGAGAAAGAAAGAAGGAGAAAAGGGGGAATGGGGAACAGGGTGGCTCTCACCCTTGAACCTTTATACTCTGCTTCGAGCACTCACCCACAATCGCCCACAATACCCGCATCCGCCCGTTTATGTGGCCCCTGCCTTCCCCACCTTCAGATTTGAGCTCAGCTATTGCATCCTCAGAGCCAGTCACTGGAGTCCTTCAGACCTTCAGACCTTTCCTGTTGAACAATCTCATGGTTCTCTCTGTAGCCCGCTCTGGGACACCCACACAATTTAAACTAGAGAATTTAATGTCAGTTGGTGCATCAATCTCTTTTCCCAGTGAGGATGTGGGCTCCCAAGGCAGGTGCTGTATCTCTACCACCCCCTTCCTGTCACCTGGATTGGGCCCAGTACTCAGCATGTAATGTGTATTTAATAAAGATTTAATAGAAGTGGTCATTTCTTTATTGTTTAGCAAATTCATACTTTTGTAAAAATGTTGGGAAGTTTGTCCTATAACACTGATCATTTAAAACTTGCATTTCTGTTGACTTTCCAAGAATAGTGAGAGTAGCATCTCCTGTCTTACCATGTATTGTCTGCAGGAAATGACATCAAACTCCTGAACACTACATCACACAGCCTCTTTAAGCCATGGGCCCTGGTCCCGGTCCATCTTTCCATCTGCCCCCCTCCCTCACATACCGATGGCCAGGTTCCTCCTCTGCCCAGTGTGACACCCTTGTCCCTGTCTTTGTTTCTTTGTAACTCCACTCCCTGTATGACGGTTCTTACATGTGTCTGTTCTCTATCTGAATAACCCACTCATGCTTTAGGTCCCAGTTTAAATGTCAGTTCCTCAGGGAGGCCCTCAGAGATCCCCCTGGGGTCCAGCAACCCTCCTGTTTTACGATTCTGTAACACCCTGCACTTCTTAGTAATAATGATGATTGCACGTGCAATTTCATCTCCCATGTCTGTCACTTACAGCAGGCGGGGGGCCTGTCTATCTCACCCACTGCTTAGAGGCATGCATCCAGCCCAGCGCTGGCCCAGAAAAATGTACAACACGTTGTGTTGGTTAAAGCATTAGCACAATCCCTTCTGTGTGTGGGGGCGGGGGGCGGGCAAGGGATGCATGGCTTTGTCATCCCGACTCATCCTGCTGGTCCTCTACACCCATAAAGTATTCCCTGATCTCTCCCAGAACCTCTCTCCTGTGGTCCTGTGACCCATGAGCCAGGTGGCTACCATCACCTGGAGCCTACGGTTCCATTCTTGCTCTGGCCCGCAGGCCCAGCCCTCTACCTAGGCTTGTTCTGTACAAGGGCTGAGACCATGTTCTGTAAATCTTTGCAGCACCAATACCTGGAAATGTGTCTGGCACCCAGGAGGCTTTCAATAAATGCGTGGCAAGGGAACCAAGCTTCATCCTGTGTATATTCTCTGGTAGTTACAGTTGTACAGGTTAACAAGATGTTGGTATTATTGAATTTATTTCCCCGTGAATAATCTCACTTGTGTGTGAACCCCATGGCTTGAGTGAAGCAGACTCCACAGTTATCCCTGTGCTTCAGACCCACCAGGGAGCCCAGTGTACAGACTGAGTCAACTGGTCTGACATGGAACCTGGACAACAGTATGTTGCCAAAGATCCCCAGGTGGTTGGTGATCTCCACGTGGTTGGGGATCCCCACATGGTTGGTTCTAATGCACACTAGGGGTTGAGAACACTAGCCCAGGAAGGAGCTGGAATTCAGTACTAAGTAAACAAAATGAGCTAAACTTCTTCGAAGGATTCCCCTGAAAGTCAGACACCAAAAATAATAGCACAGACACCAGGGCCAAGCAGGTGGGTTTGAAATGGAGACACAGATATGGGGTCTGAAAGGATTTCCTAGGCTTGGGGGGGTCCTGGCAGGGATGGGGTGTGGAGTCTGTGGCTCAGCCATGAGTGGGGAGGGAGCAGCATCAGAGGTGGGGAACCAGGCTGGTTTCATGTGTGGGGCTCCCAGTTTTCCTACTCCCTAACTATTCCTCCTGTCTGACTGCCTAGGAAGGTTCTAGGTCACCTGCCTGGGTTCTGGGCTGTGGCAAGAGTCAGGAGGGGAACCCCTGGGAGGGAGGGAGGGAGGGAAGAAGGGCTGCTTTGTGGCTAGCAAGGGTGGCCCCTGGCAGGGCATGTCCTAAGGGAGCTGGGGAAAGGGGACAGAGGGGGAATTTTTTTTAAAGGAAAAGGGAGAAAGAGAGGAAGGGGAGAAGGGAAAGAAGGTTTTGCAAGTTTAGAAAGGGAAGGATTCAGAGTAGCTGTGGATTAGGTGCAAGGAATGGCGAGAAAAAGCATTTTAGGAAGGGTTGCTCATGACCTGGGTTCTCTTTGGTCTTGTTCAGAAGACCAATGAAAAGATCCAAATTTATTTCTTTTTAGTTATTCTCCACTGCTAGACTAGGCTTCTTTGAGATGAGATTTCCTGCAACACTGTGCCATGGGGGACCCCACTGTGTGTGTGTGTGTGTGTCTGCGTGTCTGTGGCTAAGTAAGTCTGTGCATGCGCTTGTGCACACGTGCATGTGTGTTTGTGTACTGATCTAGGCAGTAAATTCAGTCTGGACTCAGTCTGGACTCAGACTGCTGAGATTTGCACGCTGACACTAGTGCTCCCCACCCCTGCAACCTCAGGGAGTTGTTCACCCTTCCTGTGACTCAGTTTACTCATTAGCAGAACGGGGGATCATCATAGTACCTGCCTCATGGGATTGCTCTGAGGCTTACACAAGGGAGTACATTGTGGCGCCAGGCACACAGCAAACACTCGCACACTTAAATATCAGGCACCAGCATGTCCTCACCAGTCAGTAACTCTGGGTGCAGACGCCTGCCTTCTCTAGCACCCCATCTCTTTACAGACCAGTTCCCCTGTTTGCCAGGGACAAGGGGGCTTCCCGGGACTCCTCAGTTTAAAACTGGGCAGTTCAAGGCACACAGGAACCAGTTGGCTACCCTATCTGTCATCCTCCACCCCCTATTCCAACCCCATTCAAAGTCTGTGTACAGCAAACACTTAAGTATTATTGGTTCTCTGAGCCAAGAAATTGCCTGACTCCTGGGATAATCATTTAACTCTTCCTGGGCTGTCTTTGCACCAAGTATTTGGGCGATCCCTTGCCTAATGCCTTCCTGGAATGGGCATGATCAGGTCCAGAAGGGAAACTGGAAAGGGAGGAGAGGCAGGGAGGGGGGCTGAGGACATGTAGGGGGTGACTCAGCACTGAGTCTGGGGGCTCTGTCACGACTGGCTCACCTTCCCTAGAACACCCATGCCGCAACAACGTGCCCCGCCCCAAGCTGTGAGTCAGCCAGGACAAGGCGCTCCAGCTGCCACTCAATGAAGGGCTTTCTAGGGCCAGGCCCAGCCCCTCCTGCCATCCTCACAGGAGGAGAGGGCCACCTCCCAGGCAGAGGGGCAGTAGCTGGGAAGCCAGCTCAGGTCGTGGCAGAGGTTGTATGCTGCACCTGCTTCCCGCTGGTCACCCTCTGTAGATGCATGAGCTGAGTCTCTAGAGCACGGGCCTTTGCCATGTCTGTTGCGTCCTGAGCAAAGTAGGTGCACTCTATACCCAGCTTTTGGGAGGGGATCCTCCCAGTGTCGGTTATTTCCAGGCCAAACTCTTCCAGGCTCATCTCCCCAGGGAATAAAGAAATGCTATCGTTATAATGATTGTATCATTGCCACTGTTTCCCATGAATCCCTGTCCTTCCCCAAGCACCCCCTGCATGCCCAGCTCTTTATTTGCTTTCTACCAGCCAGCCCTTGAAATGGCCCTGGGAAATTGTTATTACTATCCACACCTAATATTTACTTCATTAGTACTAGATGAAGCTAAGACTCTGGGAGGGTCTAGAACATGGGCAAAGCCACAGGGTTATGACTGGCAAACCCTGGACACCTAGGCCCACCCCACCTCCCCAAATCCTGCCTCTCCCAGGCCACCCCACCCTGAGCATGTGCCTGACACACCTTGTGCCCTGGATTTTGGCCAGAAAAAAATATGGAGAGCTGGACAAGAGGTTGTATTCAGAGGCAGTATGAAAAGAAAGGAATCTAAACATGCAACAGATAGTACTTTAAAAAACTTATTCATGGGGTTCCAGAGAGGTTCAGTCAGCTAAGCTTCTGACTCCTGATTTCAGCTCAGGTCATGATCTCAGGGTCATGAGCTCAAGTCCCAAGATGGGCTCCACATTGTGGAGCCTGCCTAAGATTCTCTCTCCCTCTTTCTCTCTGCCCCTGAATACCCACCCCCACACTCACGCGCTCTCATAAACAAACAAACAAACAAATAAATAACTTGTTAGTGGATTCGCAGTCCCTTCCCCTATTTCTGTCTGAGTTTCCTGCTAGTGTTGATGTAGAGCTCAGCTCCGATTGCCATTCCCATTCATTTCTCAGCACCTCTTGGGCTCTCACATTCTGTTCAGGGATCCTTCTGTGCTCCTTGGGTGCATTTGCCAAAACACACTCAGTCCTACGTCTGTCTGCACTTCTGTCAATTCAGTGTTTTAATTATATTTGAATTAATCCATATGATTGTTCTTTATAAAGAAACCAAACTGAGTAATACTGTATTGCACATTTGAAAGTTGCTGAGAGAGTAGATCTTATAAGTTTACATTGCAAGGAAAAAAATACCTCGTAACTAAGAGTGATGTTGGATGTTAACTAGACTGATTATGATCGTTTTGCAGTGTATACAGATATTGAATCAATATGTCGTACACCTGAAACTAATGTAACTTTGCATGTCATTGTATTGAAATTTTAAAAATCCTTTTGTGTTATCTGCTTATAAAATATGCTTTAAAAAATCTGAATTCCTTGTACTGACTTGTCTCCCCTTCTCTTTCAGACCTCCTCTGTTTGCTGTCTTGGGAACTGTGGGGAACTGTCTGGTGTCTGTGCCTTCCCCTCTGACCGGGCATCCCTATGCCCTTCCTCATCTGCAATCTCTTCCTCACCTCTCAAACCATAGTTCCAATGTCACCTCCCTAAAAGGGCTTCCCTGAGTCCCCTTGGCCCTGACTATACCTGTTACAGAGCTTTGCAATAACCCAAACACAGTTCTTAGCATGTATGTCTGCCGGGGTTTCCAAGCAGAAGGGCAAATTAGAGTTATTTGGGATTCTGATTAAAAAATGAGACTCCCAGGGCCCATCCCCCAGCCATTTTGGTTCCGCAAATTGACTGTGGTGGGGGATCTGTATTTTTAACACATGCTCTGGGCGATTCTGATTCAGATGCTTCTCATGCCATGCTCTTAAGAAACTGCACATTATTGTAAGTATTTATTTATATCTCTGTTCTCTGTGATCCCCACCTACCCACCCCCTCAGTGGTCAAGAGCTCTCAGGAACAAGACCAACATATTTTCATTCCTGCGGCCCTGGTGTTTGGCCTAAGTACTGGGACACACTGTGACAACAGAACCCTTTTAGCCATCTTGTTTAGAATAACATATTAAGCACCTACTGTGTGCACACAGTTGTTCTATGCACTGAGGAGAAGCGAAAGAAAGCAAGAGAAACTAAAATCCTTGCCCTTGCGGACAAAGCAATGGATATGTGAATTACGAGGACCAGATTCTGCATTTCTGAGTTTTAACAATCATGTACCAGAGGGTTACAGTTTGCCAGTCATTAGGTATTTTCGTGGACACTCTGTTCTTAGACATCACAATAAATAAGAGATAAATAATACAAGAGAATGGTTGCTCCTGTTGATTCCCCCCATTTTCATGACTTTTTTAAAAACATTTTTTATTGAAGTATAATTGACACATAACGTTACATTAGTTTCAGTTGTACAACACTGATTCGACAACTCTGTACATTTTGCTCTGTTCACCGCAAGTGTAGCCACCATCTGTCACCGCACAATGCTCTTACGGTACCTGACTCTATTCCCCATGCTGTCCCTTTCATCCCCATGGCTCATTCATTCTATAACTGGAAGCCTCTACCTCCCACTCCCCTTCCTCCATTTTGCCCATCCCTCTACCCCGCTTCCCTCTGGCCACCATCACTTTGTTCTCTGTATTTTGGGTCTATTTCTGCTTTTTATTTGTTTTCTTGTTTGGTTTTTTAGATTCCACATAATAAGTGAAATCATATGGTATTTGTCTTTCTCTGTCTGACTTCTTTCACTTAGCGTAATACCCTCTAGGTCTATCCATGTTGTCTCGAGTGGCAAGATCTCATTCTTTTTTATGGCTGAGTAATATTCCATCATATGTATAGCACTTCTTCTTTATCCATTTTTCTACTGATGGATGCTTGGGCTGCTTTCATATCTTGGCTCTTGTAAATAATGCTGCAGTAAACATAAGGATGTACATGTCTTTTTGAACAGGTGCTCCTGTTTCTTTTTTAACTGTGAGGAAATTAAAAATTGGAGAGGTTGTGACTGGCTGTGTATTATAAAGCTACTCACCTGCAGAGTCTGAATTCAGAGGCTGGCCTGTTTGTTCCTAGCACTGAGGTCTTGGTTTCCCCGCGTGGATTCCTCATGGCCTTGGCATTGCTGCAGTGTTCTTTCTCGTGGCACAGGTGACCATCCTCAGCAGCCAGCAGGCATGATGGTGGGCCACCAGGCAGCTGAGTGAATGGGTCACATGGGACTGCATCCTCACCTGCACGCTCACCTGTGGAGCTACTTGAGCACCAGAGTTCCACTGAGCCAGCAAGCTCAGGGCATACTGGCACCACTGTGCTTCATGAGAGGAAGTGTGTTGTCATTCCTCATGCTTTCATTAAGAGGATTTAGAACAGAGGAGGCTGAAATGGCTTCATGTTAGCACAAAAAATCAGAGATTGATAGTAAACCTTGAAAATAGTGAAGCATCTGATTTGGGCTTTTCCATTGACAAGCCCAATAACATAGAGGAAGCTATTAACATACAGGCTTCCCATCAAATCAGCAGCAGACAGTTCTGGAAAAGACCTCTTCACACGGAAAGCAATTATGATGGGAAATCGAGTCTGATTCAGACCCATTTGCAGCAAGCTTGGAAAATCAAGATGTAACCACTCATAATCTGGTAGACAACCCTGCTGTGGGGGGACGAGCAGCCAATTCTTTATTATTATTGCTACTATTATTATTATTTTAGTTTTAAAGAATTCAGTGTTATAAACTCCAAATCTTACTGACTTATAACCTCTGCTCAGAGGGTGACAGCATAGTGCAGACATGTCTATTCACATACAAAAAAAAGAATCAGCCCACATACAAACAGATTTTTTGGTCAAATTTCCAGAGGTTAATAGGGTTTCTAGCTGAGATGCCACTCAAATTAAGAACTTTTAAATAAAGAGACATCTCCTTTGAGTGTCAGCACCCTCTGTAAGTCCGATGCTTTAGCCTGGGCCCTTCTGCTTTAACAGTGCTAGAATATGCAGACCAGAACCTTGGAGGCATGGTTGAGTCTGGAGATGAATGGTCAGACCAAACACTATTGGAAGCTCCAAGGAAGGACAAACAGTTCTAGAAAACATGAGTGTTTTCTTCCAAAATGTTTGTCAAAAACATAGCAGGCAGAGATCATAGACACACCACTCCAAGACCTTCATGAAAATGCAGGAGGTTAGTGACATTGCCCACGGTGATGTCACATGGAATGACCTGCTAAGCCCCCTGCTATGTCCTTTCCCATCACCCGGCAGTTCTTCTGTGATAACACACTTTACTCAGATTAACAGAGTAGCTTTCTGTGTCCTGCGCTATGCTGCAGGTCCAGTACTCAGCAGACTCCGGTTACCTCTCAGGAGGAGGACCAGCTCCTCTCATTTGACCTAAGACACCCTCCAGGTTTTGGCCCTGCCTCCATCTCTAGCAGAGCCTCCCTCACTTCTCTGTGCCCCACCCAATCTGATTGTCTTTAGTTCCATAGACATGCAGGACTCCTCATGCTCTGGGCTTTTGTATATGCCTTTCCCTCTGCCTGGAATGCTGCTCTGTGTCCCACCTCCCCACCTCCTGCTTCCAACCCAGTTCCCTTGTTAACTGCTGGCTGATATGCACACATGACAAAGAACTGGAATTCTTTTCTCTTAGTGCCTTTGTCCATAATCATAAACTGACTCAGATAATTATTTGGTACATGCCAATATCCTCCCTAGACTCTAAGATTCATTTGATCATGAGCTGACTTTGCCAAAATCTAACACAGTGCCTGGCCGAAGGATGAACAACCTTCCCCAGCATCCAGCTTAGAACCTGTTTCTAGGCCAGATTCTTAGACCTCCCAAGAAGGGTCCAGTTCAACCAAGGAAAATTTCAGAGCTATCTCATTCATGTATTCGTTCATCACTGAATCAGTCATTCAACAAATCCCCTTTGATAATTTGTTGGGTTGGGACAATAATCCCACCTGATGTAAGTTCTTTCCACTTTCTAGTGGAAAGAACAGGTGACCAACAAATGATCAACTAAATATGGTTAGGGATGTATGGAGTGTAATGAAGAAATAAACAGATGGTGAGACAGCCATATTAGTAAGAGTCATACTAGAAGGTACTACTGAGTGTAAAGAATTACGTCTTTTCCTTCTTCCCTCCCTTCCCTTCTTCCTCCATTCTCCTCTCTCTCTCTCTCTTTCTTTCCTTTAACTGGTTCTGCCTTCTGGGATGTTGTGCATGTTCACTTTACACCATCTGTCTCTGCTGCTTACCCCAGGGTAAAGCAGTCTAGTTCTGCAGACAAATGAGGGTAGGATAGAGGGGCCTCATACCCAGGCCCTGACCTCAAGAGGCTTACAACCTAGAAGAGACAGACAGGCCTATGACTAATTGTGATAATACCAAAGACAGACAGGCATACTAAATTCTGTACTGTGGTTTGAGAAAGAAATGAGTTGCTCAGAAGAGAGAGAAATTAGTTCCATGTCTGGAGATGGAGGTTGACTTTCATTAGATTTGGGGACCTGAGGTCATAAAGATATCCCATTCTAGCCCACCTCTGTTGGTTTTGAAAATATGTTCACAGATGCTATGAAGTTCCTCCTTTCAAGCAGTAGAACCTGGAGTTGGATAGATTCAATATACAGGGTTTGATGATGATGAGATTTCTTCTAACTTGAAGAGTGGGAAGATTTCAAACAATTTTGTCCTGTGTAAACCCCAAACACACTCCCTTACAAATGCAGAAAATTTAAGCTCATTTTATATGTACAAATCTCAGAAATGTTATGAGATGATACATGTTTGTTGTCTTAAACTGCTATGTTTGGGGTAATATTTTATTCAGCAATAGATAGGTAACAAATACACCACCCCACTTGAGATCTGGTACCTAGGAGCTAGGCCCCTGCAATGGTTCATTATTGGAATAAACCAGATTATAGACTGTACTGAGGATCAGCCTGAACTCGCTTTCTATTTGTTCAGCCATGGTACGATTTTATCAGAATTAGAGACTCAATTTGTGCAGAATTCTTTTCCCTTATTCATTTATTTGTTCCCTCTGGAATAAAATGACCAGTTGCATGGATTTGAAGCTAAACATATCTGAGTTCAAGTCTTTCCTTCACTATTTATTATATACGGAATTGCTGGAAAATTTAATCTCTTTGAGATGAGCTGTTTCACAGTAAAATCGGAAAGGTAATACTACTTACTTCATTGAATTTCACACTCCAGGACACGAGGGTTTTATCAGGATCCATTTAGATAATGTACACAAAACGTTTAGCATAGTGGCTGGTACCTATTAAAGATGCAAGTAATAATAATTATTGTTATTATCTTTAATGATAGTCACCCAAATTCCCTCACACCAGCAAATAGGAAATCCCTTTCATTCCAAAGGATTGTCCTTACTAAACTTAATTCTGGTAGACAGCATGTTATAGCAGTGAATGTTCTGAAAATGTGGTCCATGAACTTTCTGCATCAGAATGATCTAAAGTGTTATAAAAAATGAAGAGTCTTGGGGCGCCTGGGTGGCTCAGACTGTTGAGCGTCTGACTCTTGGTTTCAGCTTAGGCCGTGATCTCTGGGGCGTGGGATCGAGCTGCACATCAGGCTTTGGGCTTGGTGGGGAGTCAGCTTGGGATTCTCTCCCTCTCCCTCTGCCCCTGCCCCCCACTCTCTAAAATAAATAAATAAATAAATAAATAAATAAATAAATAAATAAATAAA